>NC_026154.1:9624444-9661844 GCF_000512975.1 Sesamum indicum
AAATGCCATATTTTGAACAAGAAAAAGGTGGCTGAGGAAATCGTTCTCTTTGATTGGAAGTGTTCAATTTTCTGAGTGATGCAATGAGTTTCGGGTTGTATGGTATATATAGATGCTGGACATGGAGAATCACCACAAGTTTTTGCCATGGTTGTTAGGAAGGAGATTTGAGTTAGCTCAACTGCCTAATCATCTTTCTTCTAAGTCTGCAGCTGCTTATCCTTTTTCATTTTCATCAACTTTTAGATTTTCAACCTTGTGGATTGTTATTCAAGTAGGGATAATTACATTAGCACCCCTTAATTTATGGTCTATTTACATATACTATTCTGCTTTTTGAAAAATTACACATTAATTTTTTTAAACTATGAACATTATTATACAAATTATTACTGTTATGAGTGGTTCACTAGATCAAGATTAACTCAGACTCGATTTAAAGGCAACCCACTATCTTTTTTCATGTTACAGAAACATGAAGTAATCAAAGTTGCTCGAATTCAACTTGAACATCTTACGTTGAAAACTACCTTAAAAGTTAAAAATTTACTACAAATTTGCTCGAGTTTTAGCTACTTATAAAGTTGCGTTAAGTTTGATTGACACAAATTCCAGTTGAACCGCACAAGTGTATTTTAACAAAAATCATAATCACATTAGTTTAATTTGGCCATCAGTTTCATCTACTCCTCAATGGTTCAAAGTGCTGGTAAGGAACATCCATTTTTAGATAAGATGGCTAGGGTTAAGAATGTGTTATTAAAATCGATGTCTCATGAATAAATTTGAGATAATTAATTTAAATTCAATAAACGTGTAAGTGCTTATCTTATTTTATGTGAATTTCTTATAATTTATTTTATTCTTTTTAATTATACTAAAATATTGATGCAATCGATGTATTGCTTAATTTATTACAATAGTAGAAAAAAGAGAAAAAAAGAGAAAAAGTGATATGATTGGAGACAAAAAGAGAGATGGATTTCAATATCTATACTATTTTGATTACAGTGTGAATTTGTTTGGTTTAGAAAGAAACGTTCACGAAACTCTAGATTTAAGAATAAAACTCAAAACTCCCAAGTAACACATATCTTGCCAACTATGCTTAACTCATTTAACGAAGTTGAGATCCCATAATTTTAAAATCGTAGCTTTGGATCCCCACCAATATATTGTAGTTGTTGATTGTATACAGTTATCTAATATTGATGGTTAGGATATGATTGTCATAGTTGCGTATTGTTGTTGGATATAGATATTTGATATTGATAATTGTAATCAATTTATTTAATAAATAATAGTGAATCATTTTCAATTTAAAAAACTAGCACATTTATTTTTGTTTCAGCTGTAATTGAGACGACGAAAGTACACTTTTAGTCTCATATATAGGAAAGCTTCCGATAGGGGTTAAATACCTTAATCTTCTGCTTTACGAAATTTTCAAAATGGTTACAAAATTGAAAAAACTCAACACATTAGTTCCATAAATTCCGTAAAGGAGAGGACTAAATATGTCGAATTTTCTTAATTTTAAAGCTACTTTAAATATTCGGTAAAACAATAAACTAAATGAATTAAACCCCTATTTTATGGGTTTAAAAATACAATTTTCACCTTTGTTTGTAGGACACACAATATCGGACTTTCCCTCATTTGTTATTCTTATTACATTGGTTTCTTGTCTGGTGCAACAAATGCACCCGACACAAGTATGCTAAAGTACTCTACATAACTTCATCTTCCCCAACTTCCCTCTCACATCAGAAGACAAACTCGAAGAACAGGTGAAAATGGCGGCTATGCCTGATTCTTTCACATCTTTTTTCTTTTTGCTACTAATGGTTTTATCTTTTTTTAAATCCTCGTTAGTACTGGTCGTTTAACATCCATTTTTCTGACTGAATGTAACATTTTGTCAACTCGCAGTGTAAAAGCTTTTCTACTAACCTGTAGTAATTTCAGCGTCTGGAGTGTTCACAGTGGCTAAAACAACAAAAGCTTTGCCATCAGCTTTCAGATATGTTTGCTCCTCTATAGCTTTCAAAGCTTTAACCAATTTGGTCGGAGGTTTAATAGAAGAAACCACTCTTTTTAGGCTCTCTCACCATTGTTTTCAAATTTCCAGGGTCCTATCTGCAAGTCAGTGGATCCCTGTATATCTGCTGAAGACTTCAGAAAGTTTGAATCTGGTGAGAAGATTATCGAGTTCAATTCTGGAGGTGCTGCGCCATAATATTTGTCTAGTACTACTCCTCCAGATAAATTACTTGGAAGTTCACCTTCTTGGTCTTTCATCTCCAAACTTCTTGTAAGGAATGGATCGGTCACCAACTCGAACAATATACAAAAAAATAAAAGATTAATTACAAGCCTTTTGGGTTAAACAAACCCCTATAACAAATTACAATGAATCTAATAAACAGAAATAATAATACAATGAATAGCCCAAGAAATTGCAAAATAAGAGAGAAAAAGATCATAACATAATAAGTAGATCTTAGCTCAGATAGCCAAGATCCTTTAGCCACCAAGGCCAAAAGGCCATAACCCTAAACACAGTTGCTGAAAACTCATAGAGCCACCCAAGCTTAAGCCGCTAAGGCTTATACAAAAAATCCACCAAGGATCGGCCACAAAAGGCTTTTCACAGAGCCACAAAGGCTATGCCGCTTAGGTTATTGATTAACCCAGTGACTTCAAGTTAGGGCATGAAGAACTGGTTGTTTTTCAGAGAAGGGGGAAGAAGAAGATAGGAAGAAATTAACTGATACCCCAAGAGCCATTTCGAACCAGCCATATAAAGAGGTTGGACATTAAATGTCTCATAACAGCCATTTTGGAGAAGGAAGAGACACAGAAGAAATCAAGGGGAAGGGGGAGACTTAAAGGGTCGCCTGGGGAAGAAGGAGAGAAACAGACGGCGGATTAAGGGGTTTAGGGTTAGGGTTAGAAGACATGAGAGAGAGAGAGAGAGGTTTAAATACACAACAAGTGGGTCAAACCTTTTAGTGGGCCGGGTCAGTGGATTAAATGGCTTGATGGGCCTAGATGAGTTTTAACCGTCCAGTGTAAGGGCCCAACCAGATGGTTTGGTCCATTTTAATTTACACTTCTCATCAGTTCTTGGAAACCAACTGGTGAGAATTGTTCCTTAGACTTCTGCTTCCCATCCACTGACTTCACACTTTCAGCATTTGATACATCAGTTGCTTCAAGAGGGGTGAGGTAAAACAAAATGAAAAAAAGGGGAAGAGAAGGTGAAGAAGGGATCAGGCCTTTCAATGATTTGACAACTCATTTTGTCCTATTTAGGGTTAAAAATATAGTTGCAGTACACAATCACTTAAATAATATAAGTCAAGTAAATACAAAATAATTTTATAATTGACATTATCCTAAATTAATAAATAAATTACTAAATAGTCAACTCGAAACCAATCAAACACAATCAAAGATTAATATTAATGCCACTTAATCCTATCGCAAGAAGTAAACATGGCCTTAAGGGACTGCCTCTAACTTTGTCATAGATTCATTTTGGTCGTCTAACTTTGCCAATATTAGTTTTAGTATTTTATCTTTCAATTTTACGTAAAACTGGTTCTTCAATCTAATTTATGACCATTTTACCCTTCTAGTGAAAAAATTAACCATAGTCAACTACATGCTCTAAGTTAGGCCTAACATGCTTTCGAAATAAATTAAGTTTCCATAAATTCATACCTTTTTTGGATCGCCTTGTTTTTGAGTATTCCAAGTCCTTAGTTTTATGGACTTCCTCGAATCACACTACCGCAACAGATGGCTCGCAGACACTTAGATCCTTTAGCAACAAAACAGCACAACCCTATTTGGTTTCCTACCTTAGGGTGTAGAAGGCACTCTGATACAGGAACTTAATAGAATTTTGGATAAACAAGCTAAATAGAAAACTTACTTCTATTAAAGAAATATAGAAAATGTTACATTGGAGGAGACAACTATTTAACCTCTCATATAGTGGAGGACTCGACTCTCTTTGGAAACCCCCATAAACTAAAAAATTAAAAGATAACAAAGATTGAAAATCCTCTAAATTATAATGCTTTGATGAGTTGGAGAAGTTTTTCCGATCATCCCCATCTACTTCATTGTGGCCTTATTTATAGGCGTTCCCAAACTTCAAACTCGGACTCCAAACTTGTTTTTTGATAACGTTACTGCATTCATCATCATCTTGTCTCTTTCGGATGACGTTACTGCGTTCGTCATCACCGCGTCCTTTCTAGTTGTTGGTCATAATGGCTTGTCGGCCATGTGATTGCTAGCTAGCTTTCTTGCTTTGCTGATTGTTGGCCTTTGTTGTTTTTTGCCGACAATCTTATTCTTGATTTTTATATTCTTTAATTTTTACTTTTTTTTGTAAAAATTCTTTCTTTTTTCCTTGTCCTGGTTTGGTTCGGGTTTTTTTTGTATGACCCAAATTTTTGTTCCAAACAGGGGCTTCTCTTATTTTTCACAGCAACGACATAATTGATTATGTCATTGCCCAACATACAACATATTGCACGTCTTCATCCTCGTAGCTTCGGTCGTTGGTAGATTATTTTTTCAAATTAACATCCTCTTCTTCTCAAATAAGCTTTCTACGAACTCAGTGCTTTTTCCCATCATGAAATTTAACAGGAACGATCCATTCACTTTATTTGAGAAAATTTTGAATGGATACTTTACTTTTTCTTTCTCAGTGAGACAGACCCATAATCCCCAAGGTCTTTTGGTAGAGATATCATTTTCACTAATAGCTGATACTAGGGGATCTTATTGTAAGGCAGCTTTGATTTTATTGGAAGCAACCATGTTTGGCCCCTGCAACTTCATAAAATGAAATGCTAGATGAGACCCTTTTTCCGCAGATTCTGAAGCAATTGATACAAATATTATCTCCAGAATATCGCCTCTCTTTAGGTGGGGGTTATTTTGCCACGAATCAAAGACCGCCCTATTAATCCACTCCTAAAGTTTTGAAATTTTCAAAAAACTCGGTGACATAGTATGAATTGAAGCAAGAGCTCCGAAGTCATACCATTTTTTGACATTTTCTGGTTTGGACCCTTCTAACATACAGACTCGGTTATATTTTTCGGATGTTTCAATGATGGTTTTGTCCGAATTTACTCCTTTGCGGAAAATTATTTTTTTTCATATGCACTGGTAGTCCTACCAAGTAGAAGAAGATATCAATTCGTTAGTATTAACCTTAGAAGTTCCTGCCACCCGCCTAAGGCTAATCTCTCCCTCTTTAGCTATAGAGGTGCTGGATTCACTTGAAATTTCAAGAGTTCGCACTTTCAATGACTCAATTGTTGCCGTTTCACCAGAATCTGGTGATGGCCTTGTACAATCATTACTTAAATCTGAGGCTACAAATCTACAGCCTTACACTCTAAGGGTATGTTTAGGACCATGCTCCCTTAACTCGTGAGTCATCCCCGAAGTTGATTCCTTCCGAATTAATTTTCATAAATCGTTCCATAACATGGTGGATGCTAATAAGGAGCTTCTTATGGCGACTTGGACTGTGTCTAGATCAGCTCGTTGGATTTATCTGGCAACTTGTGCATTCACCACTAGCTGCCAGAACTTCTTGTCAAGTTCCTCGACGTTTCCCCGAAGGTGCCTAAGTCTCAGTATGACGGAGTTTGCTTTAGATGCCTCCATCTCTCGTGAAGAAATCTGCAAGAACATTTTTATGAGATTTTATAACGATAATATTATAACAATAATATTGGTATTCAACTTGCTATCTGATAATACGAGCTTTCTCTATCTTTTATTCTAATTTATTTTTTAAGAAAGTCTTAACATTAGTATTATCAACTTTTAATGTAAATTCTTTCTCGTTAATGTGCCAAACTTTGGCTTGTTGTTCTGAGAACCCTTCTGTATATCTACAAGGTTCTTCCCCCTGTAGTTGTCTTTTTCATGAGCACTGTTGTCCATCTATAGTCATTGAAGTCCGTGTAGACTACCAATTCGTCCTCATCCTGTGGTGTAGCAAGCTTCAACAAGTTACTACAAACCTGTTTCAGCTCACGAACTCTTTCCGTGTGGATTCTTTTCCATTTCTACTTTGAACTTTCCATTTCCTTTAAAAGTGGTTAGAAATCCTTAATGTATCTTGCATGGTCTTTGATGAAGATGCCTGCAAAATTAGCAATCCACAAGAAGCTTTGCAAATGCTTCTTGTCTTTGAGTATATCTGAAAAATTATGGATTTTCTCCACAATACGGTCCTGTAACTCAATTCCTAAGAACTCTTAGAAATTTAATTTTCTCGATGAAGGTAAATTGCATTAAGAAAAAATCGTAATGTACAGTTATATGGCTGATGTTGTGTGCCATGGAATTTTCCATAATCTATACAAGGCTATCGTACTAATTTTATTTGGCAACTCTGCACTAAGTGTACGTAATCTAATTTTGTCTAGAATAATCTTAGCCACTGCCGACAGGTCTCGATCCAATTGCTGAAATTTCCTCCTTTTGCGCTCCTACCAAATGTGATATACTAGAGATGCTAAAAGGTTGCGATAGGCGGCGTTAACCACGTGCTTTCCCCGCCACTTTCGTGCAGCAATCATCACATCAATCATCCATCCTCTGTTTGTCCATGAAACCCGAACCTCTCTGCGTAAGAATCGAATACACTGCTTTGAGTAAGGGCAGAAAAATAGCAAGTGTTGGTGAGTCCCCAGTGTATCCCTCGAGCAAAGAACACAATCCCTATTAAGATGCTGTAACCACGGACGATCCATGGTGGAGAGTCGTTCATGTAGAACTAGCCATAAGATAAACGAATTCTTGGGAATTTTGAATTGGCTGATAAGGAGTGAATACTAACATACCTTTGGACCTGAAGAACGAAATATGTCATACACCCTCCTATTGGTGTAGGGGCCTCCCCTCAGAGTGATCGAGTCTTGTGTGCCTTGTAGTGGAGGCAATTTTTGGATGATGTCCAACATAATAATGTCCGCCCGTGTTTGTGTAGGTGTGAGAGTCAATGGCCAATGCCATACTCAATTGTGAATAACCTCTCTAAGGAGCATGTCCGCCCGTGTGTGGGTGTGATAGGGGCCGTGTGGAAATATAGTCATTAAGATCCCCATAGGATGCCAAGGATCCTGCCATATATATATATTAATTCCCCATTGTCGATCTTATAATGGATATGAGGCTGTAGTATATGTCGAAGTTCAAGCAATTTGCGCCAACCCCATGCTCCGGAATTAGCCTCAACTGTCCATATAGATTTGCCTTGAACTCTCATGGTGCAAATCCATGTTACCCATATAGAACCGTGGGATCTGCTTAATATTCTCCAGATATGTCTACTCATATGAGTTCGATTGAGGGCTGCCACATCCATGATTCCCTGTCCTCCTTCTTCCACCGGACAACACACTTGATTCTAGGGAACCTTCGGATATCCAGAGGTTGATGCACCTTTCCATAGGAACTGGCGGAACCGTTTCTCTATCTCCTTAATAACTCCTTTTGGCAAAGTAAATGCCATAGCCCAATAAATTTGTAGTGGCATGAGGACTGATTTAATGAGTTGAATTCTAGCTGCAAATGCTAGTTAAATGGAAGCCCATCCCTGCAATCTCTTATCAATCTTAATTAGCAAAGGATTACAATCAGAGATGGAAAGTCGAGAGGCAATAAGTGGTAATTCGAGATATGTGACTGGTAAATCTCCCTCCTGAAATCGAGGATGCTAAGAATTGTATTTTTAAGCGGCTGAGAGGCTTTAGAGAATAACATGGCTTTTAGCAGCATTAGTATGAAGACCAGATAAAGAGGAAAAATTGTCCAAACCTTCTTTAAATACCCGTATAGAGAACTCATCAGCACGACAGAAGAGTAGCAAATCATCAACAAACGATAGCTGGAAGAGCCCCGTTTTCTCACATCGCCAATGATAAAGAAATCCGCCTTGAACCTCAATTTTTTGTTGGATCATGAGGCCAAGAATTTTCATAACCAACACAAACAGATAAGGAGACATTGGATCCCCTTGTCTAAGCCGTCGAGCCCCCACAAAGAATCCATGAATGCCACCGTTCAATGCAATAGTAAAAGTTGTGGTTGTAACACATTCCCGTATCCATTCAATGAAGAGTTCTGGAAATTTATATAGCCGTAGAACCGCAAATAGAAAATCCCACTCCATCATATCATAAGCTTTACATAAATCAACCTTCAACGCATACCGAGGGGGCTTATGTTGTTGGTTGTAACCCAAAAATAATTCCTGCGCCAATAAGACATTGTCCTCAATACTACGGCCCGAGACAAAGGCATTTTGTGCAGGACTAATTAATTTGTCAATCACCAACCGAATTCTCTTGACTAATATCTTAGTAATAACTTTGTAAAGCACATTACAACACGATATAGGCCTGAAATCACTAACAGATAAGGGATTATGTACCTTGGGGATGAGAGAAATAACCGTGGAGTTGATTGGCTTCAACAAACAACCATGATGAAAGAACTCCAGTATTGCATTTGTGACCTCCCTGCCAATGATAGGCCATGCAACTTTATAAAACCCTGCCGAAAAACCATCAGGCCCCGGTGCCTTGTCCTCCTTAATGTCAAAGAAGGCCTCTTTAACTTCATCTCTGGTGACTTAGGTTACAAGCATTTCCCCTTCCTCCTCCGTTAACACATGCGTGGCCCTTGATCTCAAATGTTCTAGGTTGAGCTCCCTTTCTTGGCGAACACCGTGTAATAAGGTCTCGAAATAGCACATAAATTCCGTAACAATATCCTCCTGTTCATTGATCATGTTAACATCAAGCCCTTTTATTTGGTATATCCGTTTTGTTGCTCGTCGGGTGGCTACTTTACGAACGAAGATCCTCGAGCATTGATCACCCTCCTTCAACCATTGCATTTTAGCCCGTTGTCGGAGCATGCTTTGCTCTAACTTCGCAGCTTTCATGAGCACGATTCTACAATAGTGCTCCAATAACAACAATATCTCATCATGTCTGTCATGAGCAAGGAGTTCCTGGACTGTAGTGAGGAATTCCTTGGCTTGCTGTACATTGAGAGAGAGATCCCCTTTTTGTTGCCGCATCGACCTAAAAATAGGCTTAAGAGCACGTAACTTTCTAGTAACCGCATACATACGAGTAACCTCGATTTCATGCATCCACACCGAGTTAACAACATCCAAAAATTGGGGAGATGATGCCAAGTAATTATCAAATCGGAAAGGACTTATGTAATTCAGTCGGGAGCCACCTTGCAACAATAGCGGAGAATGATATGAAGTAGCAGGGGCAAGGCACGTATAATACGCATTCGGCCAATAATAGTAGCTTTCTTCTCAGAAAGCACTAATCTTTCTTTATGGCATGCATAAGAAAATATTTCAAGATGTTTGACATGATCTTTCATATTTTTAGATGCAATTAATAAGTCGTTAATGTAGACAAACATGAATTAAAATACTCTTTAAAAAAATTATCCAATTTTCATTGAAATATCTGGCGTGCATTGGCTAAACCCATTGGAAACACATTCCAGATATATTGTCCTTATAGTGTGGAGAATGCAGTAAATTTTCTTGATTCCCTCTCCATCTTAATCTGATAAAAAATCAGATTTGCAATTGAATTTTAGAAAATATTTTTGCTCCTTTATGCAATCAATTAAGTGTTCTCTAATAGGAATGCAATAACCATCAAACTCTAATTTTTTATTAATACCTTAATAGTTCATTACCAACCTGGGTTTATCTCTCTTTATCTCACTATGGTTTCTAACTAGAAATGCAGGACTATTGTAGTTTGAGACTCCAAGGTTGATGAGTCCAAGACTGATATGATCCTTGACAATCATTTGTATATCTTTCTTATCCTCCATGTCCATTTGCATAGATTTGTATCGAACGTACTCATACTTGCATTTTTCCTTGACTTCCAGAGTAATTTCGATCTTGTTCCTATCCCACCATGCCATAGGATTTTCATTGAAGTTCCTCTGGATAAGTCTCTTGACATTCTCAAGAGAAAGCTTGCTTTCCTCGCTAATATGTAGTGATTTCATTTTCTGTAGTGCTTCCTTAAGGTTCCTAGTTTCTTCTCGGATTCCTTGTAGAAGCTATTGCTATCGATGAGTCCCTGTTAGCTGAAAGACAAAAGAATCTTACTAAATGTTCTCTTATCCTGCATCTTTGGATGAGATAATCGGCATCGAATCACCATGTTTGCTGCGAAAATTTATAGGCATTGTCTTGTTAAATGCCTTTTCTTTTTGCAATACCTGTATCTCACTACCACAGTTAGTAGTAAAGATTAACAGATTCCTTTCATTATCCTGCATATATCTTGCAAATATTTGAATGAAATTATTATCAAGCAAGATATCGACACCTATATCATGTATGTAAATAGGAGGTGTTTTTACCATAAACTAGGGTGATTCAAATGCTACTCCGATCATGATCTTGGCTTCTCGTATTCCCTTATTGAGTATTAGGATTTTTTGTGAAAAATTCCTAACTACAATCAATGGGTAAGGTCTCCCTTTCTTCTTTAGGGAAAACTCTAGGATTTGCCGTGCAAAATCCCTAATCCTGAATCAATATAACCTGCAAACACTTTGTCTTATATTGATCACACAACATACTAACAAATATGTATATATATAGAAAAAGGGCCGTCATTCAATCCTTATAATAACACCATCAAGACTGAATTCCATTCAGTTACCTCTTCTTCCTCATGGTTTATGGTCTTCGAGGAAACTTAACCCCAAAGTCATACTCCCGTTTTCTCGTTCTACAACACCTGCAAATAGAATTTCATGACCTGTTTTTTCTAACATGCCTTCATATTTACCAACAATAGGTTGCTGCAAATGATATAAGTCGTCACAAGGAAAAAAATTATCTTTCTTAGTGAGGACAAAATGCATGAAACCCCCCTGTGTTTTAACAAGTATGCAAAAAATACCCCCTATTTTCAGAATAGGCTAAAAACCCCCTCCTGTTTTGTTTTAGTCAGCAAAAAAACCCTATTCTGTTAGCAATTAACGGAAAGTGGAAGAGACGCGCGTCTACTGCGTTTGGTAGTCATTTTTCGCGGTTTAGGTTCATATTTAATGATACTTTGAACGAAAATACCCCTCTATGGGTCTATATAACATACAAAGGGCTTTTTGGCTTGTTTTGTGTCTTTCTTTTGTCATTTCAAACCCTAAAATAAGTATTAAATTTTGCTATATTAAATTTAAATTGAAATATTAAATTATATTTAATTTATTTAATATTAAATATTAAATTATATTATATTTAAATTCAAATAATTTTATAATTGTTAATTATTAAATCTAAAATTATTTTTAATTAATTAAAATATATATTGAATTACAATAATTATTATTAATAGCTAAAAATATTTAATTATTATAATTATTTAAAATATTCTTAATTAACTAAAACATATTTTAATTAATATAATTAAAAAATTTAAATAAAGTAAAAAAATATGCTATTTCACCCCTTTTTCGCCGGAAACTTGTTTCTAAGTTTTTGGCTCTGTCCGGATGAATTTCTGATGACCAATGGTACCATTAGAATGCTCTCTTCAAGACAAACATTTTCATACCTTCAATTTGAGTTTTCGTCGATCATAGAGAGTGGGCTCAAGCAACGATCACCGAACATATTGGCCATCGATTCGTCTCCGTCCGATCGAATTTTGGCCTCAGACCACTACCATAAGACTCGTCTCTTCTTTTTGTTTAATATATAATAATAATATTTTTTTACAATTTTAAATTATTTATATATAATATAAATTAAATAATATATTGAATCTAGACCTTTTATTTTTTTAAAATCTAATGGTTGAGATTAATTGATTAGATTTAACGATCAATATTTGATAAAAAAAGATCCAACGATCACTATAATAATAAATAATATATATTAAGTAAGGGTATAACGGTTATTTTCTAAAGGGAGAGGGGGCGATTGAGATGAGTTTTACAAAACACATGGGA
Organism: Sesamum indicum; assembly: GCF_000512975.1. Classification (NCBI taxonomy): domain Eukaryota; kingdom Viridiplantae; phylum Streptophyta; class Magnoliopsida; order Lamiales; family Pedaliaceae; genus Sesamum; species Sesamum indicum. The sequence goes on from NC_026154.1 coordinate 9,636,517, forward strand.
ACTTTTAGCCTATTATGAAAACAGGGGGTTCTTTTTGCAGACTTTCTTAAATACAGGGGGGTTTTATGCATTTTGTCCTTCTTAGTGATGTTAAATATAACTTGTATTTCTTTTCCTCCTTCAGAGCATCTAAGTTTTACGTTATCAACCCTAATTTCTTGAGGAGTTAAAACTTTTAATAACTCCTTCTCCTTTCCTTTGTAGCCTGTAATCCTATCTTCCAGAATGACATCCTGCTACAAAACTCAGTTCTAGAGCTAAGAGTTCTATCCAAAACTCGGTGATCTTATATGATGATATCAACACCAGCTATTCTAGGTATCCTTATTGGATCTGCTGTCATTACCTTGGAAAATTTCTTGAAAATCCTAGGAATTTCAGTATATTGTTTCCTAAGAAACATCTGAATGATGCGTATTGGAAAGGGCATATGCAATTCTACAAGTTGTAAAATATGGTCTATTTCCTTCTTTCATTAGATCTTTCCTTTTAAAATCTTGATGAAGGGTTAAGACTCTACTGAAATCTTGGTCTGCTAGGTTGTATGCGATTAGGATGAATGCCAAACATCAATTTTCCTGCTCACAGATTACCTATCATTGTTCCAAGACAACCATCTCTTAAATTATTGATTCTTTTATCTATTATAGATAATTGTATTTCTGAATCATTTTCTTCTTTAAAAGTTGCTTTTATTACTATTTCAATAGTTCCTATGTGGATCCATTTCATAGTAACAACTACTTTTTCTCTATGCTCACTTAATTCTTTAAGAATCTCTTCTTTAGGAATCAATTGCATTTTCATCACATTACCAGTAAGTTCCATAGGTATAGCAAATTCACCTGAACTTACTTCGTAGATTATGTGATGCTTCCTTTGGTTTAGTCCTATCTAGTTCAAGACTTTCCCAATTCCCCCAATCCTAAATCCATCCTATGGGCTAAGGTTGGAGTCTTGTCGCATGATCCTTTACATGGTTTTGTCATAGTTGAAAAGAATCCTGATAGGCTTTCAGGGGTTTGAAGCCTATCTCCCTTGTTGTAATTATTATGACTCAGCTGAAAATCCATCCGAAGCAGTCTCTATTTCCTCATTATAAACACTTTCATTTGACTGAAAATCTTCAAATTGGTAAATGAGAACTTTCTCAATTCATCACGATTCTGTGGACGATCGGGGAGATATATCCTTTTGCTCCACAAGTCCAGCAATTGTAGTTTTTGAAACTTTCATTAGCTCGGGTATGGGCCTGTCTAAAAGTTCTTCTTGTCAGGGTTCTTCTAGTGGATCCTGCATCTGTTCGTCAAGATCCTTGGGTAGGAGATACTATTTTGCTTCCTCCTCTTCTTTGGCTCGCTTGATTCTCCTATAATAGTTGGAAAATCATTATTATCGCAACAGAGAGGGGGTTCGTTTGATCTTACCTTTCAGCCTCTTCATGTTTTTCTGGATGGATGCTTGATAGCACAAATTTTTCAACTTGTCTTTAAGGAAAGACATTCTCCTTGCAACTAAATCTAGTTGTCCTTCAGGTACTTTGTATGAGTAGATCAATATTTTCCTCCATGGACTGCATATTTGTGCAAAGAACATCGAAGCTCCTACTTCCATTGCTACTCCACTTTGGAAGAAATACTTGCGAAACCAATCGATATATTCATCTACTACGCAAATACTTCTTAATTCAAGGCTAAGGAGAGCTTGTGTATATTCATTAGCCTTTTCTGCTCTACTTCCTTTGAAGTAACCATCTCCGATAAAGTGTATCATGATAAGCTTTCCTAGCCGATCTGCTATCGCACCTTTTGAATCTCGAGCAAGGATGCTGGCTTTGGTATCTTTTGGGGTAATATATCCCATCCGATCTTCACAGAACCCTCCACCCTTAACTCCACCATTTTTATGAAGTTTTTCTTGTCAAGTTCTAAGGTAGTTGCTGCTATATTGATTGCTCCAACCAAGTCATTTATCAATTTCTCGGTATTGCGAAAATTGATAACATCCAGGTTAAGTATAACGCCATATCGATGCAAGGGCTGGAGCATGGTTTTCGCCCAAGGTGTATTTTCAGGCACTCTTCTTTGATTTCTTCCTAAATTTTTTTTAGCCTGGTTCCCATGAATGTTGGGGTGGCGTTGGTGTGGAAATCCGTACTCTCTCTCATTGAATGATCCTGTGCAGGATCATTGGAGCATGCACTTCCCTCCGGCAGTGCTAGAGCTGGAGTGATCTCATGGGTTTGGATATTGACTAAATCTACAATCCCGAGTTGGGAAAAGAATTCTGCCAATTCTTGTAAATCTGATAGATCTGCTCTTGTCACCTCCATCACTTTATAGATCTAATGGATGCGATGATCAAATCTTCTCTGATCTTCGGCTTTAGAATCTCTAAGGCCTTCCCCTTCTGATGTAGAAGAGGTACTATTCCAAGGGCGTTCCTGATTCGCTCTTGTCTGGATTTTGATGTCCTAGGGTTCTCCCTTTAATTTCTCTTTAGATCTGCAATTTCTGACTTCAGATCTGTAAGATCCTTATGTAAATCGGGAAGGATCTTAAGGATCTCATCCACCTTTTGGCCCAAGGTTTCTATTTTCATAAGTATATGAATTAATATATGTCCATAGTCTTGAACTGTCTTTTGTATCTCCCTCATATCTTGGGAGATCTTTGATGTATTCGGTTCCAGTTCTTTCCAATCAGTTTCTTTAATCATAATTTTTAGAACTGTAATTATGCAGGAATGTACCTGTTCCGCTTCTCTTAGCTGGGATTCTACCATGGACTTGAGTGGAGTGTAAACGTCTCACCGCGTTTCTTGGTAGTATATACCGAACTTCAAAATTCCTCAACCATTCTTATTCTTCTTCTGGCGTTAGAAGTTTTGGGTCAATCATTTTGGGACCGTTGTAACATTTATCAAGAATTTCCATGAGAAATTTCTTTTTTTGTATTTCCAGAATCTGAAAATATTTTTTATTTTTATCGAAACTCGAACTTTCGTTCGGTTCCATTTTCTCTAAAAGAGTCTACTCCATTAGTGGATAAATAATATCTAAATATAATATAAACCAATATTTCATCAATGAACCTAGACTCTGATACCATTCTAGGCAAACATGTGCAAAATTGCGTTGTGATGCATAATAATTGGAAATGGACTAAAATGATCATTTTAAAGCTAGGAAAGAGCAAAATTATCCAAAATATCATCTAGGGACCTAATTTAAACAATTTTGAAAGTTACTGAATTAAATTAAAAATTCGCAATCGCATGAAAACTTAAAGGACCAAAATGGTCTTTTCCCCATAAAACATATGCACTAGAAATGAATATTAATAAATGAATGGAAGTATGAATATATAATAGTAAAAATAATTGCAAATGCTATATATGTAGGAATATTTTTTCTTTTTTATGCATCACTAGTTTTATTGTATAGGAAGAGCCTTCGGAAGTTTTTATGAGTTGAAGCTGAAGCATTTATAAAATCTTTCTTTCTCAGTAATAAAAATTATTTGTATATTGTTTGTGCACCTAAATTCTATAAGTTTTCTTATTTAACTTTTTTGCATTTTTATTTCATTGAACACTTGTTCTTAGCCTAATGAAGGCTAAATTACTGCGCTTGAATTATCCATGATAATGGAGATAGTAAGACTTTAAAAAAAAAAAGACTTTCAAATTATTGATAGATATAGGGAGAAATCAAAAGGAAAAAGAAGCCCTTTGGGTCGTTGAGTTAAATTATAGGTATAAATACAGTCTGTTGCCATTATTGCCCGATTTTGTCGATGGATGGCGTTGTCGGGCTTTGTGTGGCATTTTAGACTAAGTTCATATTTACGAGTTTAACAAAATGTAAAACGCCCACAGAATAACTCTTCCCCGATTTATTCAACTTTCCTTATGTCTGACATAATTTAAAATATTCTTTTATTAGCCGTCTTTCGCCTACATGAACGGGTTTTCATGACTGTTTTTATTTTGAACATTTTCCTGTTACTTGCCTTGTGCTTCGCATGGTGAGATTTTATGAGGAGTTTTGTTTATTTCCGATTCCCCATTGCTTCAGGCATTGGCTTCTAGGTATCAGAGCCATGTTATTGAAGTTGCATTGAATATTTCGGTAAAATTTATACTGGTATTGAATAAAAAGTTGATTTTAGTTTATGTTATATAATATACCTCATTATATTAGATTACTTTAAAGTGTGAGCTAGTTAAAATCCCCATAATCTTTAAATCTCAGATGTTTTTCAATATGGATCTACAATGAAAATTCCAAAATGTGATCTAAAATCGCAAATATTGTCCAAAATGTGATCTAAAATTCAAATAATTTTCTTAAAATGTGATCTAAATTATCAAAACATTAGCAAAATATTGAACTAATTTATAAACATCACAATTTATCAACAATTAACAATACTAATTCAAAAACATCAACACAATTCACTAACAATTTACACTACTCATTTTCAGAAACTAATTTTACAAAATACTGAACTAATTGTAGAGATCCCAATAGCAGAAATTACAAAAATTAAAAATCAAAATTGCAGAAATTCCCCAATAATTTTTTTAAAAAACCGGAAAAAAAAATAAAAAACTGACCTAATAAAATGAGAGAGAGAGAGAGGGAGAGAGAGAGAGAGAGAGGGAGAGAGAGATTGGTACAATACTAATTTTCAGAAACTAATTTTACAAATCGAACTAATTTTCAAAAAAATTTACAATAATAACTGAACTAAATTTTAGAAAATTGTACAATAATATTATACTAACTGAAGAGATCCCAATCACAGAAAACAAAAGGCAGAAATTACAGAAATCACCATGAATCAAAATTGCAGAAATTGCCCAATAATTTATTTCAGAAACCAGAAAAAAAAAATGACCTGATAAAATGATTGAGAGAGAGAGGTGTTGCTGATGGTGGTGGCGCAGTTACTTGGAAGCGGAGGCTGAAAGACGAATTGAAAAAATAATCAAAATATGACATCTTACTTTCTCTTCTTGAAATCCTTCCATACTGTATAATAAAAGTCTTACTTGTAATATGACGCACAGAGGCTTCAGAGTTGCACGACAGATATTGAACATCTTGAGAAGGTAGGTATGAGCTTATAAAAAATTGGCTCTTAGGTCAGATGGAAGATTTTTAGAATTGGTGATGGTCAAGCCAATTGTTGGCTCATTTTCAGCCATTTTAAACAATCTTTTTGAATAGCATATTAATATAGAGGATTGTTTTCTTGGTCGTATTCATCTTATGCTTTATATAATACTTTTGATTGAAGTCCTTAAACCATGATACTACGAGATCGGGTTGTGTATTTGATGGCGATCATAAAATCGATTTCTATGGTTTGATTAAAAGGAGAAATGACAAATTTAGTCCCGTAGGATAGGGTGGTTCTCACTTTCGTTCCCTTACTTTTCGGGGTCAATAGTTTTAGTCTATTAATTTTATGAAATTGACATATTTAGTCCCACTTCATCTCTAAATTGCATGTTAAAACCCTACTTCGCCAAAAATGGTATCAGAGCCTAGGTTTGTTGAAAAAATATATAATTATATTACATCTTGATATTATTTATCCACTAATGGAGGAGACTCTTTGAGAGAAATAGAACCGAACGAAAGTTCGAGTTATTATGAAAATAGAGAATGTTTCCAGATTTTGAAAATACAAAGAAGAGAATTTCTCATGAAAATTCTTGGCAAGTGTTACAATGGTCCCAAGAGGATTGATCCAAAGCTTCTCACGCCAGAAGAAGAACAAAAGTGGCTGAGAAATTTTGAGCTTTGACAAGTACTACCAGGAAATACGGTGAGGTGTCTACACTCCACTGAAGTCTATGGTAGAATCCCAGCCAGGAGAAGCAGAACGGGTAAATTCCTACATAATTTTAGTTCTAAAAATTATGACTGATTGAAAAGAATTCGAGTGGGATACATAAAAAATCTCCCAATATCTTAGGGAGATACAAAAGACGGTTCAAGACTATGGACATAGGTTAATCCATATACCTATGGAAATAGAATCTTTGAGCCAAAAGGTGGACGGGATCCTTAAGATCCTTCCCAATCTACACAAGGGTCTTACAGATCTGAGGACAGAAATTATAAATCTAAAGAGAAACCAAAGGGAGAACCCTGAGACATCTAAATCCAGACAAGAGCAAATAAGGGACGCCCTTGGAACAGTACCTCTTCTATACCAGAAGGGGAAGTCCACGGAGATTCCGAAGTCCAAGTCCAGAGAAGATCTGATTATCGCATCTATCAGATCTACAAAATAATGGAGGTAACAAGAGCGAATCTATCAGATCTACAAAAATTGGCAGAGTCCTTTTCCCAACTTGGGATTGTGGATTTGGTCAATATCCAGACAAATGAAATCACTCCAGCACTACCACAGCCGAAGGAAAGTACATGTTCTAATGATCCTCCACAGGATCAACTAATGAGAGAAAGTGCGGATTTTCGCTCTAATTCCTTTCCAACATTTGTGAAACCAGGCTAAAGAAAAATCTAGGGAGGAAACCAAAGAGAGTGCTGGAGAACACACCTTGGGCGAGGACCATGCTCCAGCCCTTACATCCATATAGCGGTATACTAAACTTTGATATTATCGATTTCCAAAATACCGAGAAATTGATAGACGAATGGGTTGCAGCAATCAAGATAGCAATAACTACCCTAGAGATCGACAAAGAAAACTTCATAAAGCTTGTCGAGTTAAGCTTGGAGGGATCTGTGAAGATCGGATGGGATAATACCCAACAAGATACCAAAGCCAGCATCCTTGCCGGAGACTCGAAGGGCGCAATAGCAGACCGGCTAGGAAGGCTTATCAAGATACACTTCATCGGAGATGGATATTTCAAAGGAAGTAGAGCAGAAAAGGCTAGAGAGTATGCACAAGCCCTCTTCAGCCTTGAATTAAGAAGTATTGCGCAGTAGATGAATATATCTATTGGTTCTGCAAGTATTTCTTCCAGAGTGGAGTAGCAACAGAAGTAGCAGCTCCAATGTTCTTCGCAAAGATATGCAGTCCATGGAGGGAAATATTGATCTAGTCATACAAAGTACCTAAAGGACAACTAGATTCAGTAGCACGAAGTATGTCTTTCCTTAAAGACAAACTGAAGGATTAATGTTATCAAGCATCCATCCAGAAGAACATGAAAAGATTGAGAGGTAAAATCAAATGAACTCCTCTCTGATGTGATAACAATGATTTTACGACTATTATAGGAGAATTAAGTGAACCGAGGAAAAGGAGGAAGCAAAATAGTGACTCGTACCCTAGGAGTTCCAAAAGAACTTTTTCTCGACGGGGATCATGGTGGTCCAAGTCCAAAGCCAGAACATACAAATCTAGACAGAGAACATGACCAACAAGGGTTTCATCCGAAGGATCTAGATGAACAGATGCAAGATCCACCGGAATAACCCCTACAACAAGAACTTTCAGACGGGCCCATACTCGAACCAATGAAAGTTACAAAGACTATAATTGCTGGACTTGCGGAGCAAAAGGACATATATCTCTCGACTGCCCGCAGAAACGTGGTGAATTGAGAAAACTTGAAGCCACGGAGGATATCCTAAATGCTGTTTACTATGGCGATTTGGTACCCATTTACCAATTCGAGGATCTTTCTTCAGACGAAAGCGTCTATGAGGAGGAAATAGAGACTGATTTCGATGGATCTTGAATCGAGTCAGAATAATTACAATGAGGGAGATAGGCTTCAAACTTCCGAAAGCCTATCAGGATTCTTTTCCAGAATGACGGTGTCAAACAAAATCATGAAAAGAATCAAGCGACAAGATTCCAACCTTCGATGGATTTAAGATTGGAGGGATTGGGTAAGTCTTGAACCAGATAGGACTGAACCAAAAGAAGCATCACATAATCTACAAAGTATGTTTAGGTGAGTTTGCTATACCTATGGAACTTACTGGTAATATGATGGAGATGCAATTAATTCCTAAAGAAGAAATTCTTGAAGAATTAAGTAAGCTTAGAGAAGAAGTAGTTGTTACTATGAAATGGATCCACATAGGAACTATTGAAGTAGTAATAAAAGAAACTTTTAAAGAAGGAGTTGAAGTAGCTGTTACTATGAAATGGATCCACATAGGAACTATTGAAGTAGTAATAAAAGCAATTTTTAGAGAAGGAATTGATTCAAAAATACATTTATCAATAATGGATAGAAGAATCAATAACTTGAGAGATGATTATCTTGGAACAATGATAGAAAATTTGTATGCAGGAAAACTGATGTTTGATATTCATTCTAGGATTGCATACAACCTAGCAGACCAAGATTTTAGTAGAGTCTTAACCTTTCATCAAGATTTCAAAAGAAAAGATCTAGTGAAAGAAGGTAATAGACCATATTCTATAACTTATAGAATAGCTTATATCCTTTCCAATATGCATCATTTAGACTTATTTGTTAGGAAAGAGTATATTGAGATTCCTAGAATTTTTAAGGAATTCGCCAAGGTAATGACACCAGATCCTATTAAGATACCTAGAATAGGTGGTGTTGATATTGTTATAAAAGATCACCCAATTTTAGATCGAACACTTAGCTCTAGGACTGAGTTTAGTAGTCGGATGTACTTTTCAGAAAATAGTATTATAGGCTACAAAAGAAAGGAGAAAGAGTTACTAAAAGCTTTAGCTCCTCAAGAGATTAGGGTAGAAAACGTAAAACTTAGATGCCCTGAAGGATGGAAAGAAATACAAGTTATATTTGACATCACTAGGAAAGAAATTTTTTTCCCTTGTGATGACTTATACCATTTGCAGCAACCTATTGTTGGAAAATATGAGGGCATGCTAGAAATAGCAGACCATGAAATTTTAGTTGCAGGTGTTGCAGGACGAGAAAATGGAAGTATGACTTTGGGGTTAAGTTTCTTCGAAGATCATAAATCATGAATAAGAAAAGGTAACGGAATGGAATTCAGTCTTGATGGTGTTACCACAAGGATTGAATGAGAGTCCCTTTTCTATATACATATCTGTTGGTATGTTGTATGATCAATATAAGACAGAGTATTTTGTAACTTATATTGATTCAGAATCAGGAATTTGCACGGCAAAACCTGGAGTTTTTCTTAAAGAAGCAAGGGAAACCTTACCCGTTATTCCAAGAAGGGATTTTTTCACAAAAAATCCTGATACTCAGTAAGGGCATACGAGAAGCCAAAATCATAATTGGAGGAGCATTTGGATCACCCTGGTTTAGGGTAAAAACACCTCCTATATACTTTCATGATACTTGTGCCGATATCTTGCTAGGTAACAATTTCATTCAAACATTTGCAAGATAATCAGAGGAATCTGTTAATCTTTACTACTAACTGTGGTAGTGAGATACAGTTGTTGCGAAGAGAAAAGGCATTTAATAGGATAATGCTAATAAATTTTCGCAGTAAACGTGGTGATTTTGATGTCAGATTAACTCATTTAAAAATACAAGATAAGAGAAAATTTGGTAAGGTCCTTTTGTCTTTCAGGCAGCAGGGACTCATGGACAGTGATAGCTTCTATAAGGAATTCGAGGAGGAAATCTGAACCTTAAAGAAGCACTATTGGAAATGAAATCGCTAGGCATCAGCGAAGAGAGCAGGCTTTCCCTTGAGAATGTCAAGAGGCTCATCCAAAGGAACTTTAGTGAAAATCCTCTGATTTGGTGGGATAGGAACAAGATCGAAGCTACTCTGAAGTTCAAAGATGAATGCAAATACGAGTATGTTCGATACAAACCTATCCAGATGAACATGGAGGATAAGAAGGATATGTAGATGATAATCAAAGAGCATATCAGTCTTGGACTCATTGAACCTGGAGTCTCTACCTACAGTAGCCCCGGATTTCTGGTAAGAAATCATGGTGAGATTAAGAAAGGTAAACTCAGGTTGGATATTAACTATCAAGGTATTAATAAAATATTAGCATTTGATGGTTATTACATTCCTAGTAGAGAACACTTAATTGATTGCATTAAAGGGGCAAAAGTGTTTTCTAAATTCGATTGCAAATATGGTTTTTATCATATTAAGATGGAGAATGAATCAATCAAATTTACTGCATTCTCCGCACCACAGGGACAGTATATCTGGAATGTGCTTCCAATAGGTTTAGCTAATGCACCCCAAATATTTCAAAGAAAAATGGATAATCTTTTCAAAGATTATTTTGAGTTCATGTTTGTCTATATCGACGACATACTAATTGCATCCAAAAATATGAAAGAACATATTAAACATCTTGAAATATTTTCCGATGCATGCCATAGAGAAGGTTTAGTACTTTCTGAAAAGAAAGCTACTATTGCAGTCAATAAAATTGAATTTCTAGGAATTCTTATTGACGAAACAGGGATTGAGTTACAACAACATATTGTGGAGAAAATCCGCAATTTTATAGACATGCTCAAAGACAAGAAATATTTATAGAGTTTCTTGGGAGTTGTTAATTTTGCAGGTATCTTCATTAAGGATCTTACAAACTACAGAAAGAATTCCCAACCACTCTTGAAAGAAATGGAGAGTTCAAAGTGGAAATGGGAAGAAATCCACACAAAAAGAGTTCGTGACCTGAAATAGGTTTGCAGTAACCTGCCAAAGCTTGCTATACCGCAGGACGAGGATTAATTGGTAGTCTATACGGATGTCAATGATTATAGATGGGCAGCAGTGCTCATGAAGAAGACAACTACAGGGGAAGAACCTTGTAGATATATAGGAGGCTTGTTCTCAGAACAACAAGCCAAAGTATGGCACATAAACGAGTTAATATAATAGATGAGTAAACCCAGGTAAGACTATTATTGAAATGTCCAGAAAATATAATAGAGTCTGGATGTTTGAGGGGTCTAAATCAGAAGATGTCCGAGAATGGTATGATTTTAAAGCTCTTGCTTCAGTTCATACTATGTCACCAAGTTTTTCGAAAATCTCAAAACTTCCAGAGTGGATTAATGGGGCGGTCTTTGATTCATGGCAAAACAACCCCACTTAAAAAGAGGCAATGTTCTGGAGATAAAATTCGTTTCAATCCTCCAGAAACTGCAGGAAAGGGTCTCATCCAGCATTCCATTTTATAAAGCTGCAGAGGTCAGATATGGTAGCTTTCAACAAGATCAAAGCTGCCTCAGAAGAAGCTCCCTTGGTATCGGCCATTAGTGAAGACAGTATCTCTACCAGGAGAGCTTGGGAATTATGGGTCTCTCTCACGGAGATGGACAAAGTCAAGTATCCGTTCAAAATTTTCTGAAACAAAGTGAATGGATCGTTCTTATTAAATTCAATGACAGAAAAAAAACACTGAGTTCGCTGAAAGCTTATTCAAGAAAAAGAAGATGTTAATCTGGGAAAATAAGCTTCTAGCAACCGAAGCCACAAGAATGAAGACGTGCAACATGTTGCATGTTGGGCAATGGCATAATCATCTGTGCCCTTGCTGTGAAAGACAAGAGAAGTCCCTATTCGGAACAAAAGTTCGGGTTACACAAAATAAACCCAAACAAGACCAGGACAAAGGAAAGAGAAAACTTTTTACAAAAAAAAGTAAAAATGAAAAAATATTAAAAAGCAAGGATAAGACTGTCGGCAGAAAACGACAAAGGCCAACAATCAACAAAGCAGGAAAGCCAACTGGAAATTATGTGACCGACAAGCCATTATAACCAACAGTTGGAAAGGACGAGGCAATGATAAAAGCAGTGACGTCATTTGAAAAAGACAAGATGATGACGTCATCAAAAATCAAGTTGGAGTCCGAGTTTGAAGTCCACGGACGCCTATAAATAAAGATGCGATGAAGTAGAAGGGGATCATCAGAAAACTTTTCCTACTCTTCAAAGCATTAGAGTCTTGAGTCTTTCAATCATTTGCAGTATTTTAATCTTTCAGTTTATGGGGGTTTCCCCAACGGGTCAAGTCCTCTAATATGAGAGGCTAAATAGTTGTCTCGTCCAATGGAGGAATAATATCTATGTAATATTCTCTATATTTCTTCAATAAAAATAAGGTATCTGTTCAATCTGTTTATCCAAAATTCTATTAAATCCTTATATTGGAGTCCCTTTTACGTCCTAATGTAGGAAACGAAATAGAACTGTGTTGTTTGTTGCTGAAGGAGCCAAGTTCCTACGAAGCATCTGTTGCAGTAGTGTGGTTGGAGGAAGTTCGTAAAATCGAGGACTTGGAATACCTGGAAATAAGTCGGTCAAAGCAATGTATGAATTTATAGGGTTTTAATTTATTTCAAAAGCATGTTGGGCCTATTTCTGAGCATAAAGGGTAGATTATCTTTGAATAGCAAAAAGATTTAATTAAAGGACTAAGATTGTTAAAATCTGGAAATTAGGGGACCATATGTGTCGACCATGAAAAGCGTGGGACTAGAAGTGATAACGATCTTATCTAAGGGGACCAAAAATACAATTATGCCGATATAAAATATTTTAAATCGATGAACTCGAGAAGACATTGACCATACTTCATTAGAGACATGCACTAATAATGCGTTCATATAATGATTGTCGCATTCCATAGAATATTGGAAAGATTCTCTATCAAATATATGTGGACCCAAATGAGACAAACTCAAACTAAACAGTTACTTGGGAAGAACAACAATTTCAATCCTGAAGTATAGGGTGGTACACAATATTAGTCCCATACTTTTTAAAATAGTCAACATTAGTCCCACACTTCAGGCTAAAGTTGCAAAGTTAGTCTCACACTTTAAAAAAACTGTTGTAAAAAGTTCCACACTTTAGAAAAACATTGCAAATTTTTCACAGTAAAACTAACTTTACAATATTTTTTAAAGTGTGAACAAATATTGATCATTTCAAAAAGTAGGATACTAATATTCCCACCATCCTATACTTTAAAACCAAACCTGCAATTTTATGGTTACTTGGGAAAATATGGAATCTGTTTCTTACACCAACAATTTCCACATTTATCGAAGAGTCAAGGGAGAGGTGAAGAAAGGTCTGTAGGCGAAGGGGAAGTTATTGCTAACGATGGTATTCATTTCATATCGCTGAGTTGGAACACGAAGCAAGCTTTTGGATTAAATGAAGGCGTGAGGCATCGAACACGTATAGGCGCATTTTGCAACGGTGGAACTGAGGTTACAGGCTAAAGGATTCAACCTCACGTCTACATGTGCATTTTGTGATAAAACTGAAGCCATCATCACTTGCTAAAAGATTACAACACTAATCTTTTGTTAAATTACTGAAAATCCTAGCTCAAACGCCCTGCAAGAACCATATTAAAAACTGTAGGCAAATTAAATTTGTGTCCAATAAAATTGGGCCACGTGGAAAATAATGTATTAAATATTAATTTTTATTTATATTTTTTTGGAAATTTAATCAAATTTAATTTCTTAAGTAATAATTAATTAGTCGATATTAATATTTATTTTTCGGCCAATCAAATGACGTCAAGTGTCAAATCTCATATTCTTGGCAAGTGCATCAAATATACCAAATCAAGCAAGTGCAAGTCAATTTGGAAACAAAATCATATCTTGCAAATATGGATGCAAATGTCAAATAAATCACGAAGTACCAATCAAATTACGCCACTTCATCAAGTAAATAAGGAAAAGTCTTCTACCCTACCACTATAAATAGGAGTGTTTTGAATGATTTACGGACACAGAGAATTGAAGAAAAAAATTCAAGACAGAAGTAAGAGAGTATTCAAGGATTTTTAAATCCTCTCAAACAAAAGTCAAGAGAAATCCACGACATTCAAACCAAAGTCGAAAATCAATTCGATTAGTGAAGAAGTTGACCGATCCACGAATTAACGCTGTCAAATATACAAATCCAACTGGATGGAAGATCAAAGAGTCTAATCTACGAAAAAATATTCAAATTCAAGTCAAAGATTCTCAAATTTATAGCATTCAATTTGAGAATAAGTCAAAAAACCCCTAAATTAACAGTATTGAAGATCCAAGACAACATTGAAGGAGATCAAACTCTCAAATGCTATCTTCAAAGTTGTCAAAATCAAAAGTCATGCTTTTGAAAAAAAGAATAAAAAAATTACTTTAAATTGAGAGATTATAAATCACTCGTATTTCAATTAATAAATCTCATTTGTGCAAATTACTTTTTGTTTTGTAATCCATTTTCAAGACAAGAAAATTTGTGTGAACAGAAACCTCATTCCAATGTTGATTTTATAGTTTTGTTTGCTAGAAAGGAATGATGTGAGACACAGAGGTCAACTGATCCAAATAGAAAGTTTTGCAATACATAAAGGAAAAATATATTACTCAAATCAGATTTGACCAAATCAATTACAAATATATTAGTCAAATCAAATCAATTACAAAAAAAATATAATACAATATCAATATATTCGAGTCTAAATATAAACTTGGATTCAAGTTTCCACTCTTTGGAGAACCATAATCACAATTCGTGTGAGCGACACTTGATGCTGAATAGTTAAAACTCAATATGGATGGAGCTTTTCAAGAGCAATTTTAACGATGCTGGTAGTCAGGGATGAGCAAGTAAGCCCCGTTCTTGCCTTTTACCAATACCGTCACTCAGATTTATGCAGAGCCCAAGGTACTTCAATTACGCCTTGAGAAGGGATTTGTTGCCTATAAATAGTTGACACAAGTTTTCCAGGGGACACTCGACTCCTTAGGTTTAGGATTTTAAATTCAGGCCATGATTGGTATGTAGGAATGAATTTAGAGAAATTGAATAAACTTAGGAATGGAATAAAAGTAGGAACAGAATGATTTTATTATGTCATTTCTATATTTGGTATACCAAACGAATGAAAAATGGAATTGAATCAAAACTTTTCAAATTACTCATTTGTAAATTTCGTAGACAATAAAAATTAAAAATTAAAAACAACACTAAGGAACGTCTTATTACGTAAGAAATATTATTTTGAAATCGGGAAAAAGATTCGAATAATCCTCTATTTATGTCCTAAGATTGTTTTGGTCCTTTAACTTTGACAATATTAGTTTTAGTTCTGTATCTTTCCATTTTGTTTAGATTCGGTCCTTCAGTTAATTTTATGACCATTTTGCCCTTATTTAATAATAAAGCCTAATAGCCCATTTTAATGCTCTAAAAATGGCCCAACATGCGTCCGAAATAAATTAAGACCCCATAAATTCGTACCTTGCTTTGACGCTCTGTTTTCGGGTTCTCCAAGTCCTCAGTTTTACGGACTTCCTCCAACCACACTATCGCAACAGATGGTTCGCAGACCTTTGGGTCCTTCAGTAACAAAACAACACAACCCTATTTTGTTTCCTACCTTAGGGCGTGAAAGGGATTCCAATATAGGGACTTCATAGAGTTTTGGACGAACAAGTTGACAGAAGAAGCCTTACTTTTATTGAAGATATATAGAAAATTGTACGTAGATATTATTCCTTTATTGGAGGAGACAACTGTTTAGCCTCTCATATGATAAAGGGCTTAACTTGTTGGGGAATCCCCCATAAACTGAAGAAATGAAACATTACAAAAGTTTTGAAAAGACTCAGAGTTCTAATGCTTTGAAAAATAGGAGAAGTTTTCTGATGATCCCCCTCTGCTTCATTGCATCTTTATTTATAGGCGTCCGCAGACTCCAAACTCGTACTCCAAACAGGAGGGGACTTTATAGCTACTCATAAACTTGGATTCAAGTTTTCCTCTCTTTGGAGAAACATAATCACGAATTGCGTGAGCGACACTTGATGTTGAATAGTTAAAACTCAGTACAGATGGAGCTTTTCAAGGGCAATTCTCGTGATGTTGGTAATCAGAGATGAGCAAGTAAGCCCCGTTCTTATCTTTTAATAATACCTTCACTCAGATTTATGTAGAGCCCAAGGGGCTTCAATTATGCCCGGAGAAGAGATTTACTGCCTATAAATAGTTGACACATGTTTCCCAGGGGACAACCCGACTCCTTAGGTTTAGGATTTTATACTAAGGCCATGATTGCTATGTAAGAATGAATTTAGAGGAACATAATAGACTTGGGAATGTAATAAAAGTAGGAATAGAATGACTTTAGTGTGTCATCCCTATGTTTGATATACCAAAGGAATTGAATCAAAACTTTCCAAATTACTCATTTGTATATTTCATAGATAATAAAACTAAAAATTAAAAAAAACTAAGCAACGTCTTATTACATAAGAAATATTATTTTGAAATCTTAAATTAATTTGAAATTTATAATATATATTATTGAATATTTCATATACTTCAATTATTTTCATAAATACTTATTATTTATATACTTTAGCATACATATCGAAAATATAGAATACAATAATATATGGTCTATATGTTATTATATAATAGTTTATGCTTATACATATCGGAAAAAAAAAAAAAATCATTCCCCACATGTTAGGAATAGGTAATAACTTTCCTAATGGAATAGGAATCCTACGAAATTATCAATTCATTTTCTTACTTATACCAATCACATATGTAGGAAAGAACTAGGTAGCACTAATTCCGTTCTCACCCGATTCCTACATACCAATCGTGATGTAAAGATTTTGAGTTGAAACCTAGATGCGTGCGTGAGAATGTTGGGTGTGTACATAAAAAACCCCAAAATAGTACACATATTCGTGAAACAAAATATAAGTTTTATTTTATAAATTATGATTACTTAGAAACTTGAGTAATAATGCAAAATAAAAATATAGTTAAATTATGAATTTAAGACTGTAATAACTGAACACAATATAGTCCAAATTAAGTAGTTTGACTCTCATTATTACATACCTTAACTAGCTTATTTATTTTTGGATTATTTTTGGATTTATTTTTTTATTTCCTCCTAAAAGTTGGATTTTAAATGTGTCAGGAGGTGTTTTGGTAGAATTCAGCCTCTCAAGCCTATCTATACAACCACCAACCCCAAAAATAAGTAAATACATCCCATTCAAGCTCAAAAAAGCTATTTTCTTTTACACACTTCTTAATAGGCGATAATAGGGGTGTCAATTACCCTACTCAAACCTATAGATTAACTTAAAGACCTAAACCCAGACCCAATGAATATTATTAGATTTAGACCCAGACCCAAATCCATTAAAATAATATAAATTAAGTTTGAGTTGGGTCTCTACCCATCAATACCCATAGGTCTATGTACCAAATTTGTACCCAAAAAATATATTTATTTTTCTTCGTTATTGTGGCACTGAAAGGATATTGTTATTTTTCTTCGTTTACCAGAAGGTGATATCGTGTTTTTCCCGTCAACTCAATCTCAGCGTTATATAAATTTAAGTGAATCCCCTTGACAACAGGCTCATCAATCTCATTTCGCATCATAGCTCTTTTCAATTCACATCATGGCTCTTTTATTTCGCATCATAGCTCTTTTCACATCACATCTTTTTCATATCGCTTCAAAGCTCTTTTCATTTCATTTCTTTCTCATATCGCATCAAAGCTCTTTTCATTTCATTTCGCCTTATAGGCTTTTCAACACGTCAAGGGGTATTCACGCCACAATATATATTCAATTTCCACCACTCCCTCATTTTCACATATCACCATTCTTGTAAGCAACTAGTAACGTAAAACAATATATCCATATATTCTCATTTAGACATCCACAACACATCAAACAACAAACATATATTTTAACGTATTTTCTCATTCCACGTACACAATACCATCAATCAAATCAAATCATCCATCACTCATATACTTTCAAATAAATCCATATTAGCATGAACCACAAATTCAGATAACAGTAAAATCACAATTTAAAGATACATATATAGATAATACTAATTATTTACTTAACTCAACCTCACAACGTTTTTTTCTACTCAATCGCTAATTGTCAGTCCTTTCACCTCACCCCCGTATCCTATAATGAGTTATACCACATACAATTAACATATCGAGAATATCATAATTTCTTTTAAATATAAGATTGAATATCATTTGTACAATTTCTAATAATTCTTTAATATTTCATTTCTATCGAAATATAAATCTTCTTTTTTTCTCTTTATTAACATACCATTTATTAAATATAATTTTCAAAATATTTCTATGAATTTTCTATCAATTTCTCGCTATTATACTCTTTAATTGAACAATAATACATATAATTGCGTATTTGGTTAACAATTCCGATGGAATTATATAAATTAGCTATAGTAATATTCAAATCAAATAAATTTAATAATCTAATTAACCAACGATATCATTTTTGTATCCAATTTCATATTTAATTCGACACTATTTTAAATAGCCAAACTCATAAAATATTCCGATTAAATAGTACACCACTTAGTATAAACAACATTTAATAAACGGACTAATTAAATAATATAATTATATAAATTAATAAAAATTAAATTATAATTCTTCGTACCTCTGCTTCTTTTCCTTTTGCTGAAGGATTGCAACTTTTCAATTACATTTGTGTTTGTTTTTTATGTTTATGTGTGTAAGTGAAGAGAGGAGAGTGAGGCGGTGGGGGGATGGCCCACCTACCACTCTCAATCCTCTCTCTCTTTTCATATGTATATATATATTATTCATTAATATATATATACTAATATATATGTATTATTTACTAATACATATATAAATAATAATAATAATATTATTATTTATTTAAATAGAGTTTTCTTAAAATACTAATTACGTCCCTCCTAAATTTCTTTAATTAATATAAATTGTCCCAAAATATTATAACGATTTTCAATTTAATCCATTCAAGTTTTATTATATTTCAATTATGGCCCATAATTTATTTACCAATTAACTAAGTTTCATAAAAATTTACCAATTAATCCCCCAATTATGTATATAATCTTTGGGGCGTCACAATTCTCCCCTCCTAATAAAAATTTCGTCCTCGAAATTTAACTAACTTATCAGCTCAAGGAATAAATATGGGTATTTCTCTCTCATGTTCTCCTCAACTTCCCAAGTGGCTTCTCTTGGAGAGTGGTGACTCCATTTGACCTTCACCATTGATATTTCTTTATTTCTTAACTTCTTTATACTCCGGTCCAGAATTTCCATTAGCTCTTCCACATATGTCAATCCCTCTGATATCTCCATCTCTGGCTCATGCAAAGTATGACTAGGATCGGATCGGTATCGCCGTAGCATAGAAACGTGAAACACGTCATGTATCTGCGATAATTCTGTCGGTAATGCTAACCGATGGGCTAGTGGTCCAACTCGCTCCAGAATTTCATATAGCCCAATATATCGCGGACTCAGCTTTCCCTGCTTCCCGAATCTCAAGATTCCTCTCCATGGTGATACTTTTCGGACTCAGCTTTCCCTGCTTCCCGAATCTCAAGATTCCTCTCCATGGTGATACTTTTAGAAAGACTTTTTTCCCCACTTCGTATTCCATCTCTTTACGATGCTTATCGACGTAACTCTTCTGCCGATCTTGTGCTGCTTTCAAACACTTTTTAACTGTTTTTATCTTGTCCACTATTTCTTGAACAAACTCCGGCCCTTCAAGCTGTCTCAATCCCTCAATATCCCAACAGATCGGACTTCAGCATTTTCTTCCATACAAAGCTTCATATGGAGCCATACCAATACTGGAATGAAAACTATTATTATAAGCAAATTTCATCAGTGGTAGATGATCATCCCGGTTTCCTTTGAATTCAATTATGCAGGCTCTCATCATATCTTCCAATGTCTGAATCGTTCTTTCTGACTGTCCATCCGTCTGAGGATGAAATGCTGTACTGAACTGCAATTTTATACCTAGAGCCGTTTGCAAGCTTCTCCAGAAATGAGAAGTAAATCGATGATCTCTATCAGAAACTATAGAGGTAGGAATGCCATGTAATCTCACAATCTCTGAAACATATAGTTCGGCGAGCTTATCCAAGGAATCATTTTGATGGATTGGCAGGAAATGTGTAGATTTAGTCAATCTGTCAACAATCACCTAAATAGCATCATGTCTTCTGAACGTACGTGGTAACCCAATGACAAAATTCATAGTAATCTTTTCCCACTTCCATTCAGTTATGGTCAAAGGATGAAGTTTACCAGCTGGTGCTTGGTTTCTGCTTTTACCTGCTGACAAGTTAAAGATTTCGCTACAAACTCTGCCACATTTTTCTTCATTATTGGCCACCAGTAATAGGATCTCAAATCCCGATACATCTTGGTACTGCAAGGATGCATAGCATACAGTGCGTAGTGCACCTCGTGCATAATTTCCATTCTCAATTCCTCTACGTTCGGTATGCATATACATTTTTCATTGAACAATGCACCATCTTCTTGGATTATAAATTGATCGCTCTTTCCTTTTTCCACCTTAGCTTTAATCCTCTGTAGATATGGATCTTTAGCCTGTGCATCTTTAATTTTATCTTTGAGGGAGGGCTTCACTTGTATCATAGCCAGTAGAATATCACCACCAATGCTAAAGTGTACATCTATAGCTCTGAGGGCAGTCAAATACTCCATGTTATAGCAGATCATACCCGCAAGTTGGCCTCAAAGCATCTGCTACAATGTTTGCCTTTCCGGGATGATAGTCAATGGTGCAGTCATAATCTTTCAAAAGCTCCATCCACCTTCTTTACCTCAAATTCAACTCTTTCTGTGTTGGGATATACTTCAGACTTTTATGATCTGTAAATATTTGAAACATCTCCCCGTATAAATAATGCCTCCAGATCTTCAGTGCATGTACTATGGCTGCTAACTCCAGATCATGGGTCGGATAGTTCATCTCATGTGGCCTCAACTGCCTCAAAGCATAAACTATAACTCTCCCATGATGCATCAAAACACACCCAAGTCCTTGTCGTGAAGCGTCAGTAAATACCACATATCCTCCATCCCCAGACGGCAAAGCAAGGATAGGTGCTGAAGTGAGTCTCTTCTTCAACTCCTTAAAACTCTGAGCACATTTGTCATTCCAATTAAATGGTGCATTCTTCTTCAACAAGTTCGTCAGAGGTTTTGCGATTATAGAAAAGTCCTTTACAAATCTTCTATAATAACCAGCCAATCCCAGAAAACTCCGGATCTCCGACACATTTTTAGGTGGTTCCCATTCTAAAATAGTCTTAACTTTTGCTGGATCAGGTTGTACCCCTTCTTTTGAAACGACATGGCCCAAAAAAGCAATTTCCTCCATCCAAAACTCACATTTGCTGAATTTACCGTACAACTGTTTCTCTCTCAGGATCTATAAAATTATCCATAAATATTATTGATGTTCCTCGGGACTACTCGAATATATCAAATATCATCAATAAACACAATCACAAATTGATCAAGAAATGGTTGTAACGTCTTGTTCATGAGAGCCATGAAAGCTGCAGGGGCATTCGTCAATCCAAATGGCATAACGACAAATTCATAGTGGCCATACCTAGTCCTGAAAGCTGTCTTTGGGATCGACTCTTCCTCAATCCTTAGTTGCCAATATCCTGACCTCAAATCAATTTTAGAGAACACAGTGGCACCCTTTAGCTGATCAAGCAGATCGTCAATCCGTGGCAGAGGATACTTGTTCTTGATTGTGATTCGGTTCAGCTGTCTATAATCGACACATAATCTCATACTCCCATCCTTCTTCTTTACGAATAATACTGGTGCTCCCCATGGTGAAATACTAGGTCGGATGAACCGTTTATCCAACAGCTCTTCTAACTGCTTCTTCAATTCTTTCAATTCTGATGGAGCCATTCTATACGGTGCAATTGAAATAGGTACCACCCCAGGAATAGTATCTATTTCAAAGTCTACTTCTCGATGGGGTGGTAGTCCAGGTAATTCATCAGGAAAAACATCAGGAAATTCCCTCACCACTGGAACGTCTAATACACCCGGACTAACTTTCATGGTATCGTGCACACTGGCTAGATACGCCTCACACCCTTCTTTAATTAGATTAAAAGCGGTCACATTAGAAATTAAGCAGTTAGGTATCACTTTTCTTTCCCACACTATAACCGTCTTCATCTGCCCATTGACTTCAACCATCACCTCTTTTGTTTGACAATCCACTAAAGCATGCTTACTAGCTAACCAGTCTATCCCCAGAATGACATCAAATTTCCTAAGGTCTATTACAACCAGATCTGCATATAAAGTAACACCCTCCACCACTATTGGACAAGATCTCCCACCGTATTCACTAATACAAACCCACCAGCAGGCATAGACACATGTAAATTATGTCCAAATGGTTCTATTTTAGCATGTAGAAGAGATGCAAAATCACGTGATATAAATGAACAATTAGATCCTGGATCAATCAATACATGTGCGCTAGAATCGCAAATAGAGAAAGAACCAGTGATAACCTCGAGTGCCGTAGGAGCTTGTTCTTTTGTGATTGCATACCCTGGCTTGTGGTTGAGGCTGACTACTTTGTCCTGTAGATGTCGTGGAAAGATTCCAGCTACCTCGACCACCTCTACCTCGTCCTCTGCTCGTACCTGCCCGTTGTGAGTTTTCCCCCACACTACTCGACCTCGAAGTCTGGGGTCCTCTGGTATTATCTCCCCATGTAGGACAATCCCTCATAATGTGTCTTGGATGATGGCAACGATAACATACAATTGGTTGAGCTCCCCAACATTCACCAATATGTTTCCTATCGCAGTTAGCACAAGAGGGAATATATCTTCCACTGAATGATCTGGCTGGACCTTGTCTTGCTCCAGATCTAATCGAAGTAGGTCTGCCTCTACTCAAAAATACTGAAGAAGACCTGCTAGTTTGACCTACTCCTCAGCCTCTGAACCAACCCCTCTGCGAACCAGAACCCCTAAAAGAAACTGCACCACTTTGTCCCTCTGTAGGATTCAGGTTACCTGTCAATTTCTTTCGTTTAGCTTCAGTAGAACTCCTTTCAATTGACGTCTCTTCAGTCCTCAGTGCCGCTTCCAGCATTGCACCATAACATGGAGGTTTGATTGTTATTTTTTCCCGAATCTCAAGTCTCAACCCCCTTTCAAATTTGTGTCTTCTCAATTCATCGGTACTCACTTCTTCTGGGGCATATTTTGACAATCTCACAAATTGTAGTTCATATTCAGCAACAGATAACTAATTTTGCTTTAATTCAAGGAACTCAACTTTCCTACGATATCTGTAGACCGGCGGAGTATATTTGTCAGCAAATTCTTTCAAAAAGTCATTCCACGTCAGAGTAACAGGTCGATTCTTGCTTCCCGGAACTGTTTCCCACCAGTCTAAGGCATCTTTCTCCAGTAAGGACACTGCATACCTCAACTTTTGCTCAGAAGTACACTCGATTCTGTCACCTCAACTTTTGCTCAGAAGTACACTCAATTTTGTCCAACACTCTTTCCGTGTTTCTCAACCATTCCTCTGCTTCAGCAGGGTCAGTTGTACCGGCAAATACCTTCGCCCCTTGTCTCCTTACTATTTCATAAATTTTATCAATAACTGCATCATGTGGTTGTGATTGTGGCGATGGAGCCATTCTCTGCATCATTTCTAGGAACTGTTGCATAAAGGGATTTATTTCTGGTTGCGGGGCATTTCTATTTTGGGATTCTAACCCCTGATGTTCTGATCCTGAATCATGACCCTGCACAGACTCTATTGACTCAGTTGGGCCAGCAGCGTTTTCCCTTGACTCTTCCATCCTATATAAAATACACACATGTGAGTAGGTTCCTAACATATATACCTTACGTACAAAATAACATTTCATCTACTATCCCAAGGAAATGTAATCCCTGCTGATACCACCTAATGTAGCACCCCCTTCGTTACAAGGGCTATATCTACCCTAAACGTCATACTTATAGTAATCCCTGTATTTATATATATAAATGCACATAATCATCTAATCAATATGCATACGTAATCACAACGTCATAACGACATAGTCAACCCACAACATCACATATATACAAATCAAACATCACACGTGATCCACAACAGTTGATCTCTATGCCTGTGTTCTCTTTATACAAACAAAATAAGATTTGTACTCTAGCTGACACAGAGGAGAAAACAACATACTGGCCCGACCTGCCTGAGTATAGCGCGTAGACCTATTCTTCAATAGTCAGACACCTCAAAGTCTACTCCTGAAAGAAAATGTCAACAGAGGGATGAGCCTGTCACTCAGTAAGTAAATAATCAGCCCTATCTATATTTGTATATCAAACACAGCCCAAACATGACAAGTAGGCAACATGCATGGATTACAGTCAATTTAATTCCAACATAATCAATTGTAGTACACCACATAGTTATCTTACAATAAAATAATCAATTAAACTTCTTTTTTCCTAGTTTGCTTACCAGAAGGTGATATCGTGTTTTTCCCGTCAACTCAATCTCAGCGTTATATAAATTTAAGTGAATCCCCTTGACAGCCGGCTCATCAATCATTTCGCATCATAGCTCTTTTCAATTCGCATCATGGCTCTTT
The DNA here is from genome assembly GCF_000512975.1 of Sesamum indicum. Classification (NCBI taxonomy): domain Eukaryota; kingdom Viridiplantae; phylum Streptophyta; class Magnoliopsida; order Lamiales; family Pedaliaceae; genus Sesamum; species Sesamum indicum. The sequence continues at coordinate 9,661,031 of NC_026154.1, forward strand.
TATTTCGCATCATAGCTCTTTTCACATCACATCTTTTTCATATCGCATCAAAGCTCTTTTCATTTCATTTCTTTCTCATATCGCATCAAAGCTCTTTTTATTTTATTTTGCCTTATAGGCTTTTCAACACGTCAAGGGGTATTCACGCCACAATATATATTCAATTTTCACCACTCCCTCATTTTCACATATCACCATTCTTGTAAACAACTAGTAACGTAAAACAGTATATCCATATATTCTCATTTAGACATCCACAACACATCAAACAACAAACATATATTTTAACGTATTTTCTCATTCCACGTACACAATACCATCAATCAAATCAAATCATCCATCACTCATATACTTTCAAATAAATCCATATCAGCAAGAACCACAAATTCAGATAACAGTAAAATCACAATTAAAGATACATATATAGATAATACTAATTATTTACTTAACTCAACCTCACAACGTTTTTTTCTACTCAATCGCTAATTGTCAGTCCTTTCACCTCACCCCCGTATCCTATAATGAGTTATACCACATACAATTAACATATCGAGAATATCATAATTTCTTTTAAATATAAGATTGAATATCATTTGTACAATTTCTAATAATTCTTTAATATTTCATTTCTATCGAAATATAAATCTTCTTTCTTTCTCTTTATTAACATACCATTTATTAAATATAATTTTCAAAATATTTCTATGAATTTTCTATCAATTTCTCGCTATTATACTCTTTAATTGAACAATAATACATATAATTGCGTATTTGGTTAACAATTCCGATGGAATTATATAAATTAGCTATAGTA
>NC_026154.1:9662086-9762543 GCF_000512975.1 Sesamum indicum
ATATATATACTAATATATATGTATTATTTACTAATACATATATATAAATAAATATATATACTAATATATATGTATTATTTACTAATACATATATATAAATAAATATATATACTAATATATATGTATTATTTACTAATACATATATATAAATAATAATAATAATAATAATAATAATAATATTTATTTAATTAGACTTTTCTTAAAATAATCATTACGTCCCTCCTAAATTTCTTTAATTAATATAAATTGTCCCAAAATATTATAACGAACTCCAATTTAATCCGTTCAAGTTTTATTATATTCTACTTGTGGCCCATAATTTATTTACCAATTAACTAAGTTTCATAAAAATTTTACCAATTAATCCCCCAATTATGTAGTATAATCTTTGGGGCGTCACAGTTATTCAGTTGGATTATTATTTATTAATCGATCTAATTTCAAGTGATCAAATTTAAAAAACTTAAAACATCACAACATTATTTATTGTGTAGTATTTTTATAATATTATTTTGTAAGTGGGATAATAAATTATATATTATTTAAAAAATTCTATACAAAAAGAGTTACTTGTAAGTTGGTCTCAATAATATTGAATTTATTAATAAATTATTAGGGGTGTAAATTTGGTTAATCAGTTGAAAAACAGCCGAATTGAATTTTTGGTTCATATCGCACATTGAACAAAAAATTCAGTTTGGTTTTTGTTTATTTTTCTTTAAAAAATAGTATTGATGATGTAGACAATCGTCCCACATTGGTTGTAGACGAGGAGTTTGAGTGACTTATAAGGTCCAAAACCTTCTCTGTCTAGTGAGGAGCCTTTCAGGACAAACCCGTGAGACTCGTATAAAGCTAGGAGGACAATACCTCTCCCAACAGCATGGATTGAGTCAAATTTGCTACTATCTGTGGGAACGAGGCCATATGCGCCTCCCAAGCCCCTCGTCTGGAGGGCTGATGATGTAGGCAAGTGTCCAACATTAGTTCCAAACGAAGAGCTTGAGTGGTTTCCAAGTCTCAAAACCTCCTCCTCCTACCGAGGCGCTTTTTTAGAACAAACCCATGAGGCTCGTACGAAGCCAGAGGGGATAATACGTCGCGTAACGGAGCACCAATCGAGTCACAAGCCAAATCAGGTACAATTAGTTGATACGATTTGGTTAAGTCGGTTTACCATACCAACTGAACAATCAAAATTAAAATAATTATTTATATAATATAACATAGTTTTATAAAATATATTAATATATATAAATGATATTTATAATTTATAACTATATGTATATATTATATTATTAATAATATAATTAAATTTCTAGTTATTTTAAATTTAAAATATAAAATTAAAATCTATTAAATTAATTAGCTGGCGGATTTTTTTTCTATGAATGTGGAATTTGGTTATTAATTGAACCGAACTAAAAAAATATTTGGGTATAAGTGAATCGAACTGATTAGTTCGGTTTGATTTTTGGTATGCCAAAATTTTTGGTTAGCCAAAAAAATGATTAGGTCGGTTCGGCTAATCAAATTGAACACCCTTATAAATTATGGATAAAAAATAAAAAATAAAATATAATAATTTAATTAGTATGATTTGCAAAAAAATATTATGTTGGGAACAAAAAGAAATAAAAGAAAATCAGGTTTGGGTCTGATCGGACCCAAACACTGGGTCTGGTTGGGTTGAGAGATTCATGGGTCTTTAGTGGGGTAAAATGGATTGGGTAAGATCTTGATCTTAGTTAATTTATTTGGGTCCCTTTTTGGTCTGGTTTGAGTAGGGTAAGACCCTATCATTGACAGGCTTAGACGAGAATAAACAAAATCAACCATTTGTCACCATAAATCCATACCTTAAGTCTATGATTGTCGAATATAAATGACATCATGGTAAAATGAGATACAAGAGAGTCGAGTAACTCCCTCACTGTCAATTTTAGGTAGTCATTAAATAAAAAGTTTTAGTTTAATCACGTAGTAATGTGATATGTTATTTATACGTTTCTGGAATTATATGATTGATTAAGTTCTTGAATTAATGGTGAAGAATGAGTTTCAAATGAGAGTTCGCACTCATTATAAATGTTGGTCTTTTTTATGGAACAGATATTGAGCATAGGACAAACTCATTTTATGTAAATATTAAGAGTTTTATTTTACCAAGAACAATTTATTTATGGAACCTTATAGAGTTTTAGAAATATTCATAAAATATCAGAAATATTTAGGTTTTTATTCAAATTTATAAAATTGTTACACATGTATTGCTAGAAATTAGGCATGAATCTGGCATTTTCTTTTTCAAAATTATTTAACCTATTTATAGATGTCATTATTAGAAATGGTGACGAGGAAGTCAATTGAATTGACAGTTTTGGGAATCATTCAACAATCTTTATGAATGTGATATGTCTTGATGAATGTATTAAGCATTCATCTGTAGTATCATGTCTTTGTTGTGTTTACTATTTACGCTGAATGTTTTAACGTCACAAAAAATACCCACATACTAATTGAATAACTCATGTAGTTGGGTTGCGTATTGGATTTCAACTATGAAACGAACTTCTGAGAGTTGGTCTAAAACGTTCCAAGTCAAGTACCTCGAGACTGGGTATCGAGAGTCTTGTAGAGACTTGCACTAAGTATTGCATTCATTGGATGCGATAGACATAGAATGTCTATGCAATTTTAGTGGATTAGTTGACAAGGTTGTTAATTGATTGAACTAACCCGTAGGAATCGTCATATAGAAGTCTTGGAGGCTTGGTCGTTATGACTCGATGGAAGGACCGTACCTGTATGGAATTCGAGAGCTTAAATATTTACGCCAACATTCACCTAGTCTCTAGTGTTATGGACCGTTGCTAGATGACCACCCATGGTGACGGGCGTTTTCGATTAATGGTTAAATGAAAATGATTAATTATATTAATTTTAATTAGTTATTTGTGTTGGACACAGTGCACAATTCTAGCTAAGGGTGAACCTAAAGAGTCACACACAACTCACAATTGAATTGGTGGAATTAATTCGAGAAGAAACGAATTAATTTAAATGGATTAAACTAATACAAGGAGAATATAAAAAATAATTGGATCATTTATTTAATAATCCATTTGATGGATAGCTCAAGACTTAATTAATTGGATTAACTAATTTTGGGTTTAACATCTTTAAATTAATTGGATTAATTTATTTGGTTTCGCTTAATTGATTGGATCAGTTAACAAGAGTTTGGGTTTAGATTTATTTAAATATTAAATGAATCTTTGGACTTAGTTGTGCTATAATTAATTGAATTAATTGTTATCTAATGGACTTTGGTCGGACTTAATTTAATTTGATTAAATCAAGGTCAGTCCATACTTGAAGGGAGGTTGGAGCAAGTTAAAAAGGAGTTGAAACTTCTCACCATGATGAACATAATGGAGTGGTTATTTCATCATGGTTGAAGATTATATGCATGTATGTGTGTAGGTTGCTTGGAGGCAAACTTGGTAGTTATTGAATTTTGAATATAATTGTATGTAATACATAAAACTACATACATATCATGGATAACTAGCACCTAAGCCATGAAATTTTCTCTCCTTTTCTCTCCAAAAATATTCTCCTTTTTGTTCTATATTGAATTGGATTCAAGTTAGATAATAAAATAATCCAAAATCACTAAATAATAGTGTTAGTTTGGAGTTGTTTTTCTTCTTATTCTTTATTTATCTAGCAATAGAAAAAGAACTATATCTATTCCTTAGTGTGGTGTGGACAAATTAGAGGGTTTCTAATTTGGATCTTAAAGTGAACGGGAGAACGTAAAGGGAACTACGCACGTTGCTTCTCAACTATAGAAACAAAAAGGTAAAGTTTCATATTTTGTTTCTATGTTTTTTTATTTCATCCTCAAGCCACTTGTCCAGTATGTTTATATATTTATTATTATGCTTTTGACAAATACCAAACATCCGAAAATTTCAAACGGAACACCCCTTTGAACCGTTTTAAATAAAAAAAAATTATTTCATGCTTCCACTGCATTTTCGGGCCATATCGATTCTTTCAGTGGAATCAGAGCCTGGTTCGGTGTTGTGGCTTTTGGGATTTACATGTTATTGTGTGTTGAGCATGAACAACGTGTTTAATTTAATTTTGGAAAGCATGTTTGCTTTGAAGCATGATTATATGTTTGAAAAATATGTATTAATTTTGCTATTAAATTATGGATAACTATGCATTTTTTGAAAATTGAATTTCCTGTAAATGCATAGTTTTAATTCAGTTTTTAATTGTAGAAATTCCAAAAAAAAACTAAAAACTAGGGTTGTACGGCGTTGCTGCCCTGCCGGTCACTCATTGACCAGCAGCGCGCGCTCGCGCAGCCCAAGCAAGGGCGCCTGCTGTGCCGAACGATTGGGCTATTTTGTGCCATTTTTTCTGAAAAATTAGATTTTCCTATTTTCTCCAATTTTTCTGAATTATTAATTTTGGCTAATTTTTGTTCTTGTTAAATTGGATATTTTTTAAATTAAATTATGCCTTAATTAATTTGAAATTGGTTCCCAAACAAACAAAGAAAGTGTACATTGGATGTATGGTTGATATCTATTTTTTTAATTGCATTATTAGTATGTTAACTTCTGCATTTGATCATGTTCTTGGTACATGATATTGGATTTCTATTGTTAAAATATAGATTGTATTTATTTGTATAACATGTTTATATTTGATATAAATGCGTTAGCTATTGTTTATTGGATAAATAAGGGGATGATCACAAAGCCCATTGGCCTAATGCATAATTTAATTTTATGTTGGGTGAGGTCTGCATGCCTCTTTGTTTTAATTCCTTTTTTCATTTTTAGCCTTGAAATAATAAAGCTTGCTTTCTCCCTCCTTTTGTACTTCCCCCAACTTTTGATTGGCGTTTTCAATTTCAGTTATAATTAGTTTTAGGATTGTGAAGTTTTATTTATTTTGAATAAATGTAAGCTTCCTAGGAGATGAAGCCCTAGGCCCATTGTACGGAGCTCATGACGAAAGAAGAACAAAGTGGAAGGCCACATCCTGATTGACCATAGACTCACTACAGCTCAGTGGGTCACTTAGGATTGGGTTTGTGATCATCCAACAGGGGCGTGCTAGGTTTGCTTATGCATGTGGTGTATGTTTTAATATTTAGAGTATGATGTGCTTGGAATGCATCTGTTTATACTCAATGATCAAAACTGACGCATGCAAAATCTTAAAATGATGAGGTCTTGATTACAACAAACTTAACTCTCACTTAGATGGTCCAAGTTAAATATTAGGCCCATAATGGATTAAAATTCAAATGGTTTGACTAAATCCAAACCTTCCATCCACAACAATGAGGTGTGCATGCTACTTTCACCCGTTTGTAGTTTCACGAGTCGTGGCACGTTTGGAATGAAAGAAAGTTATACTATTGTTGTGAAAGAATGGAATATACTCATGTTTTCCTGTCTCACGAGTTGTTTGGGGTGGCAGTTGAGGTATTCATTTGATTGATGGGTCGGGCCTAACGCTGAGTAATATGATTCACTTGGAGTCCTCAGGATCATGTGAAGAGGCGAGGCAAAATAACTTGCGGATCTCATTGGATGGGAATGGTATAGGTTTCCTCCCATAAAGCCTTTTTCTGTGTGAATCGTAAAAGTGGGGCATGGAGAATTGCATTTATGGACTCCAAGCCGACTAGAAAATGGTTTTTCAAAATCTCCAGTCTAAGAGTGGTGTGCTTTTTGAAGAAATACTGGGACGGGTTAATGATTGAAGACCAAGTTTTAAACTTGATATATAATATTACAATAATCTAATAAATTTCTGCTTACTTTTGATGTAAATGTTTAAGAATCCACTCACAACAATTCTTGAAACTAATAAATTTAATGGAACAAACTGCAATAATTGGCTGCAAAATCTTAGGATTGTCCTATATTTTGAGAATCAGACCTATGTTTTGGATAGGTCTCTTCCTCGGGCCTTGCCGGAAGGGTCCACATGCGAAGAACGCTTGACGTTCGAGAAGTGGCATGAGGCCAACCGAAAGGTTCGCAGTATCGTATTAGCGTCAATAACTAATGACATCTAAAAACACTACGATAGGCATGATGATGTCTAATCGATAATGCTCCACATGAGCTAAGTTTATGAGGTTTCGGACCGGCATATTAGATATACTATGACAAAAGCATTTATCGGTGCCAAAATGATTGAAGGGTCTTCTGTACATGAGCATGGGGTTAAGATGCTATCCCTTATGGAGAAGGTCAAGGACCTCAAGGCTGATCTTGAAAGAAAGACGTACATTGACGTGATCCTTCAGTCCCTTCCTCCCTCCTTTGACCCGTTTATCGTGAACTATAACATGAATGGAATTGACAAAGACCTTCATGAGTTGATAAACATGTTGGTCCAGTACGAGGCAACAATTGAAAAGTCTACGTCGTTGGCATTGGTAGGGGAGGCTTCGACTTCATAAGCAAAAGGCAAAGGGGCGGGACGCTGGAGGAGGAAGAAGGGTAACATAGAATTAGGTAATACAACTGCTCAGAGCGCTCCTGTTGCCAGCTAGGCATGGGCAAAGGGAAATGGAAGGCAGTTCAGCAGTCATGGATTCCAAAAGATGTTTGCATTAATTGCCGTCAAAAGGGGCAATAGAAGAGCGAGTGCACCAAAGTCCTCTATAATCAAGCTATTATTTGTTATTGAGCCTTAACATGACTACTACTACACTTCTTGGGTATTGGATACTAGCTGTAAAGCTCATATCTACAAATGGTTTGCAGGTGGTAGAAAGGAGTAGAAAGCAGAGACAAAGGTCTTGAAACTTAGTAATGGCAAAGTTGTTGCTACTGTGGTTAAAGTACTAGATTGACTTAGCTATTAGTAATCATATTAGGATAAAGTTGATAAGATATAATTATGTAAACCTAGCATGATCAAATTATGTTTTTCCATTGTTGGACAATATAGATTACATGATTTTGATCAATGATGGTTATTTCATTTGACAAAGAATGGTTATTCTTGTCAGCTAAGTTGATTACGTAATTATTTCAACACTATCTCATAATTGGATTATGAGTGCTAAAAAAAAATTGTTCAAATGGATAATCAAGATAAACTCACAAATATGGCATGCGAAGCTAGGTCACATTTCTCTAGTTAGGATAAGGAAGTTGGTGAATTCAAATGAGTTAAGAAATAGACAAGTTGAGTTTACAAGCTTTCAAGTCCTTCATATGCAAGATGAGGACCGAGAAGCACTTTATAGGACAAAGTATGCTTGGAAATAGTCTATTGGATTGAATCCAATTAGACATCTATGAGTCATTGAAAACACAGAGCCAGAAGGCGGTTCACAAGTCTAAGGACCTTTGAAAGGTTCGGAGATTAGACTTGAAGTGGAGAACTAAACTGGTTGCAAAATTAAATCCTTCAATTGGATCGAGGTAGTGTGTATTTAGTGGGAGTTCTTGAAGTATCTTATGAGAATGGAATTCTCACTCAATGGAGTTCTTTTTTGGAGTGCCATAATTAAACGGTGTCTCTGATAAGGGAGGGATCAAACCTTGTTGGACTTGGTTCGGTTGTTCTTTCACTAAATTACCTTGGCCCATGTGGCATGGAAAATCTATTTCCACAAGGTACTTTAGTATATGGGATGGTCCTTCATACATTAAGGGACTAGTGGGAGGCAAACTAGGTTTGTATAGGTTCATTTGTTATCATAAGGGAAATTGGATTTCATTGGATAACTGACGTGAGGAGTAGCTCCTTGAGGAATGAAGTGGAGAGACACCTTAGTCAAATGTAGCAAACATCATTTGTAATTGAACTCTTCCACTAACTCACTATATTCCAGCCTCATAAGGGATGGCTAGAACATCTTAGTTACCTAATAGGTACAGGTTTCTGAGTCTGACCAGTCAATTGGATTATGATCCTAAGACATAAGGAGAAGCGATGTACGACATCGGGTTGGATAAATAGCTTGGAGCCATGAGATTCGACATGGAGTACAAACTAGATTTGAAACTCATGGGAATCATCATATGGAAGCCTTGGAGACTTGATTGATATGACTTGATTTCCGTGCTCCAATAGTATAGGATTAGTCCTTAGACTTGAGAAATCCTGGCAATCGCATGCATATGATGGCTATATCTTGGATCTAGCGACAGATGACTGTATCTTCGATGTGGTCATTATAAGCCTTGTCCATTGTAGTCGGATTATGTAGTGAGGACGGTGGATCTCAAGATAGAATCCGTCCCCTATCAGTATATGATGGATATATCTCCTATGCACTCTGAGATGGTTTAGATTCTCTAAATCTATGGCCATAGCGATTGGTCGAATATGAAATGGTTTTCTTTGTTGATCAATAGAGCAAAAGCATCTCAAGTATTTGCATAGTTGCCTGGTCCAGGATGGGAACCGACGCCCAATTCCATGCTCTAGACTAAGGCCGGGAGATGATTGATGGAAGGACCTACCTGTATGGAACTCGAGAGCCTAAATGTTCACTCCAACATTCACCAAGTCTCTAGTGCCATGGACCGTTGCTAGACGACCACCCATGGTGACTGGCGTTTCCGATTACTGGTTAATTGGAAATGATTAATTAGATTAGATTTAATTAGTTATTTATGTTGGACACAATGCGCAAGTCTAGCAAAGGGTGAATGGAATTGGTGGAATTAATTTTAGAAGAAACGAATTAATTTAATCGGATTAAATTAACTCAAGGAGAATATATAAATGATTGGATCATTTATTTAATAATCCATTTGATGGATGGCTCAAGAATTAATAAATTAGATTAATTAATTTTGACTTTAACACCTTTAAATTAATTAGATTACTTTATTTGGTTTTATTTAATTAATTGATTGGATCAGTTTAGATTCATTTAATTGCATTAAATGAATCTTTAGACTTAGTTGAGCTATAATTAATTTAATTAATTATTGTCTAATGAACTTTGGTTGGGCATAATTTAATTTAATTAAATCAAGCTCAGTCCATACTTGAAATCTAAGCTCATTTGAGGGAGGTTGGAGCAAGTTAGGGAGTTGAAACTGCTCCCATGATGAACATAATGGAGTGGTTATTTTATCATGATTGAAGGTTATATGCATGTGTATAGGTTGCTTGGAGGCAAACTTGATTGTTATTGAATTTTAAATTCTTGTATATAATATACAAAACTACACACATATCATGGATAACCAGCACCTAAGCCACAAAATTTGCTCTCCTTTTATCACCAAAAATGTACCTTTTTTTGTTCTACATTGAATTGGATTCAAGTTTGAACATAAAACATTCCAAAAGCACTAAACAATAGTGTTAGTTTGGAGTTGTTTTTCTTCTTGTTCTTTGTTCTATCTAGCAATAGAAAAAGAACTATGTATATTCCTTAGGGGTAAATTGCAAAGACTGACCCGTAACTAAGGGGGAGTAGCATTTTAAGGACTGTAATTTAGACCCTGGCAAAATATACCCCGTAGCTTTAAAAAATGTGGCAATTCTGCCATCCGTCCAGATCTGAACAAATTTTAGACATTTTTACCCCTCAATAAGCAGTTTAGTCCATTTTCAATTATTTTGCATTCTAATGCATATTTGTTGTGCATACTCCCCTACAATGGTATCAGAGCCTAGGCTTATTGAATAAATATATGATTATATTATAGTTTGATATTATTTATCTATTAATTGAGGAGACTTTTTAGAGAAAATGGAACCGAACAAAAGTTCGAGTTACGATAAAAATAGGGAATATTTTTAGATTCTAGAAATACAGAGAAAAGAATTTCTCATGAAAATTCTTGACAAGAGTTACAATGATCCCAAGAGGATTGATCTAAAACTTCTCACGCCGGAAGAGGAACAAAAATGGCTGAGAAACTTTGAGATTCGACAAGTACTACCAAGAAATGCAGTGAGGCGTCTACACTCCACTGAAGTCCATGGTAGAATCCTAGCGAGGAGAAGCGGAACGGGTAAATTCCTACATAATTTCAGGTCTAATTATGACTGATTGGAAAGAACTCAAGTAGGACAACGAAAATCTCCCAGATCTGAGGGAGATACAAAAGACGGTTCAAGATCATGGACATAGAACAATCCATATACCTACGAAAATAGAATCTTTGAGCCAAAAGGTGGATGAAGTCCTTAAGATCCTTCCTGATCTACATAAGGCCTTACAGATCTGAGGGCAGAAATTACAGATCTGAAGAGAAACCAACAGGAGAACCTTGAGACATCAAAATCTAGACAAGAGCGAATCAGGGACGCCCTTGGAACAGTACCTCTTCCACACCAGAAGGGGAAGGCCACAGAGATTCCAATGCCAGAGTCCCGAGAATATCTGATTATCACATCTATCAAGTCTATAAAATAATGGAGGTAACGAGAGCAAATCTATCAGATCTACAAGAATTGGCGGAATCCTTTTTTCAACTCGGGATTGTGGATTTAGTCAATATCCAGACAAATGAACTCACTCCAACACTACCACCGCCGGAGGAAAGTACGTGTTCGAATGATCCTTCACAGGATCAACCAATGAGAGAAAGTGTGGATTTGCACACTAATGCCACTCTAACGTTTGTCAGAACCAGGCTAAAGAAAAATCCAGGAAGGAATCCAAAGAGAGTGCTTGAAATACACCTTGGGAAAGGACCATGCTCTAAAGCTTACATCCATGCGACGCTATACTTAACCCGGATATTATCAATTTTCGAAACACTGAGAAATTGATAGACGAATGGTTTGCAGCCTTCAAGATAGTAGTAACCACCCTAGAGCTCGACAAGAAAAACTTCATAAAGCTTGTGGAGTTGAGCTTGGAGGGATCTGTGAAGATCGGATGGGATAATACTCCAGAAGATACCAAAGCCAGCATCCTTGCTGGAGATTCAAAAGGTGCAATAACAGACCGGCTAGGAAGGCTTATCAAGATATACTTCATCGGAGATGGATATTTCGACGGAAGTAGAGCAGAAAAGGCTAGAGAATATGCACAGGCTCTCTTCAGCCTTGAACTAAGGAGTATTTGCACAGTAGATGAATACATCTATTGGTTTCGCAAGTACTTCTTCCAGAGTAGAGTAGCAACAGAAGTAGCAGCTCCAATGTTCTTCACACAGATATGCAGTCCATGGAGGGAAATGTTGATCCAATCATACAAAGTACCTAAAGGACAGCTGGATTTAGTGGCGCGAATAATGTCTTTCCTTAAAGACAAACTGAAGGATTGGTGTTATCAAACATCCATCCAGAAGAACATGAAAAGGCTGAGAGGTAAAATCAAACGAACTCCTCTCTATTGCGATAACAATGATTTTCCAACCATTATAGGAGAATCAAGCGCGCCAAGAAAAAGGAGGAAGCAAAATAGTGATTCCTACCCCATGAGTTCCAAAAGAACCTTTTCCCAACGGAGATCATGGTGGTCCAAATCCAAATCTAAAGCTAGAACATACAAATCTGGACAGAGAACAGAACCAACAAGGGCTTCATCCCAATGATCCAAACGAATAGATCCAAGATCCACCGGAAGAACCCCTACAAGAAGAACTTTTAGAAGAGCCCATACACGAGCAAATGAAAGTTTCAGAGACTGCAATTATTGGACTTGCGGAGCAAAAGGACATATATCTCCCGACTGCCCGCAGAAACATGGTGAATTACGAAAATTTGAAGCCACGGATGACATCCTGGATGCAGTCTACTATGGAGATTTGTACCCGTTTACCATTTTGAAGATCTTCTATCAGACGAAAGCGTCTTTGAGGAAGAAATAGAGACTGATTCGGATGGATCTTCAACCGAGTCAGAATAACTACAATGAAGATGATAGGCTTCAAACCTCCGAAAGCCTGTCAAGATTCTTTTCTAAAATTCAATGTCCAACAAAGCTATGGAAAGAATTATGCGATAAGATTCCAACCTCAGCCCATACGATGGATTTAGGATTGGAGAAATTGGGAAAGTCCTGAACCAGATAGGACTGAACCAAAGAAAGCATCACATAATCTACAAAGTAAGTTCAAATGAGTTTGCTATACCTATGGAACTTACTGGTAATATGATGGAGATGCAATTCATTCCTAAAGAAGAAATTCTTGAAGAATTAAGTAAGCATAAAGAAGAAGTAGCTGTTACTATGAAATGGATCCACATAGGGACTATTGAAGTAGTAACAAACCCAACTTTTAAGGAAGAAATTGATTCAGAAATACATTTATCGATAATGGATAGAAGAATCAATAACTTAAGAGATGGTTGTCTTGGAACAATGATAGGTAATCTGTATTCAGGAAAATTGATGTTTGACATTCATCTTAGAATTACATACAACCTAGCAAACCAAGATTTTATTAGAGTCTTAATCCTTCATCAAGATTTTAAGAGTAAAGATCTAATGAAAGAAGGTAACAGACCATATTCTATAACTTATAGAATAGCTTATGCCCTTTCCAATACGCATTATTCAGATTTGTTCATCAAGAAAGAGTAAATTGAGATTCCTAAAATTTTCAAGGAATTCGACAAGGTAATGACACTAGATCCTATTAGGATACCTAGAATAGGTGGTGTTGATATCATCACAAAAGATCACCCAATTTTAGATAGAACACTTAGCTCTAGAACTGAGTTTAGTAGCCGGATGTCCTTTTCAGAAGATAGGATTAAAAACTACAAAGGAAAGGAGAAAGTTATTAAAAACTTTAACTCCTCAAGAAGTTATGGTAGATAACATAAAACTTAAATACCCTGAAGGATGGAAAGAAATAAAAGATATATTTGACATCACTAAGAGAGAAAATTTTTTCCCTTGTGATGACTTATATCATTTGCAGCAACCTGTTGTTGGGAAATATGAAGGCACGCTAGAAATAACAGGCCATGAAATTTTAGTCACAGGTGTTGCAGGACGAGAACATGGAAGTATGACTTTGGGATTAAGTTTCCTCGAAGATCATAAACCATGGGGAAGAAAAGGTAACAAAATGGAATTCAGTCTTGATAGTGTTACCATAAGGATTGAATGACGAAGTCCCTTTTCAATATACATATCTGTTGGTATGTTGTATGATCAATATAAAATAGAATATTTTGCAGCTTATATTGATTCGGGATTAGGAATTTGCACGGCAAAACCTGGAGTTTTTCCTAAGGAAGTAAAGGAAACCTTACCCGTTATTGTAGGAACGAATTTTTCACAAAAAATCCTGGTATTGAATAAGGGAATACGAGAAGCCAAAATCATGATTGGATGAGCATTTGGATCACCCTGGTTTAGGGTAAAAACACCTCCTATTTACTTGCATGATACAGGTGTCAATATCTTGTTAGGTAACAATTTCATTCAAATATTTGCAAGATATATGCAAGATAATCAAATGAATATGTTAATCTTTACTGCCAATTGTGGTAGTGAGATACAGGTGTTGCGAAGAGAAAACACATTTAACAGGATAATGCCAATAAATTTTCGCAGCAAACGTGGTGATTTTGATGCCAGATTAACTCATTCAATAATGCAGGATAAGAGAAAATTTGGTAAGGTCCTTTTGTCTTTCAGGCAACAGGGACTCATAGACAGAGATAGCTTCTATAAGGAATCCGAGGAGGAAATTATGAACCTTAAAGAAGCACTACTGAAAATGAAGTCGCTAGATATCAGCAAGGAAAGCAGGCTTTCTCTTGAGAATGTCAAGAGGCTCATCTAGAGGAACTTTAGTGAAAACCCTCTGGCATGGTGAGATAGAAACAAGATCGAAGCTACTCAAAAGCTCAAGGAAGAATGCAAGTACGAGTACGTTCGATACAAACATATCCAGATGAACATGGAAGACAAGAAAGATATGCAGATGATTATCAAAGAGCATATCAGTCTTGGACTCATCGAGCTTCGAATCTCTACTTACAGCAGCCCTGGACTTCTAGCAAGAAACCATGGTGAGATTAAGAGAGATAAACCCAGGTTGGTAATTAACCATCAAGGCATTAATAAAATATTAGAGTTTGATGGTTATTACATTCCTAGTAGAGATACTTAATTGATTGCATAAAAGGGGCAAAAGTATTTTCTAAATTTGATTGCAAATCTAGATTTTATCAGATTAAGATGGAGAGTTAATCAAAGAAATTTACTGCATTCTCCAATGGGTTTCCAATGGGTTTAGTTAATGCACCCCAGATATTTGAAAGAAAAATGGATAATCTTTTTAAAGATTATATCGAATTCATGTTTGTCTATATTGATGACATATTAACTGCATCCAAAAATATGAAAGAACATATCAAACATTTTGAAATATTTTCTGATGCATGCTGTAGAGAAGGTTTAGTACTTTTTGAGAAGAAAGCTACTATTGCTGTCAATAAAATCAAATTTCTAGGAATTCTCATGACGAAACAGGGATTGAGTTACAGGACCATATTGTGGAGAAAATTCACAATTTTCCAGACATACTCAAGGACAAGAAGCATTGGCAGAGCTTCTTGGGAGTTGTTAATTTTGCATGTATCTTTATTAAGGATCTTGCAAGATACAGGAAGAATTTTTTACCACTTTTGAAAGAAACAGAAAGTTCAAAGTGGAAATGGGAAGAAATCCACACAAAAGGGTTCGTGAGTTGAAACAGGTTTGTAGTAACCTGCCAAAGCTTGTTATACCACAGGATGGGGATGAATTGGTAGTCTATGCAAACGCCAATGACTATAGATGAGCAGCAGTGCTCATGAAGAAGATAGCTACAGGGGAAGAATCTTGTAGAGATATAGGAGGGTTGTTCTCAGAACAACAGGCCAAAATTTGGGACATTAACGAGAAAGAATTCTTTGCGGTTTGGAAGGCTTTTAAAAAATGGCCTTTATTTTTACTTGCTAAAGAATTTACTTTAAAGGTTGATAATACCAATGTTAGGGCTTTCTTAAAAAATAAAATAGAATCAAAGAGAGAGAAAGCTCGTATTATCAAATAGCAAGCTGAATGCCAATATTCTTGTTATAATATTGCCGTTATAAAATCTCATGAAAATATTTTTGTAGATTTCCTGACGAGAGATGGAGACATCTGAAGCAAACTCCATCATGTTGAGACTCAGGCACCTCCGGGAGAACCTCGAGGAGCTTGACAGAAAGTTCGGACAACTAGCGGTTAATGCCCAAGCTGCCAGACAAATCCAAATAGCTGATCTAAACATTGTCCAGGTCAGAATAAGGAGTTCCTTATTAGCATCCACCTCGCTATGGAACGACTTACGAGAACCAATTCGAAAGGCGTCATCTTTTGGGATGACTCACGAGTTGAGAAAGCATGACCCAAAACATGCCTTTAGAGTGTAGGGCTCTAGACTTGTATCGTCGAATTCAAGTACCGATTGCATGAGGCCATCACCAGACTCTGATGAAACGGCAACAATTGAGTCACAGGAAGTGCAAACTCTTATAGGTTCAAGTCAACCCAACACCTCTAGTGTTAAAGAGGGAGAGATTAGCCTTAGGCCAATGACAGGCACTTCTAAGGTTAATACTAACGAATTGATATCTTCTTCTGCTTGGCAGGAATATCAGCAAATGTGGAAAAAATTAATTTCTTACAAAGGAGTGAACCCAAGCAAGACCCTTATGAAACATCCGGAAAATATAATAGGATTTGGATATTAGAGGGGTCGAAACCAGAAGATGTCCGAGAATGGTATGATTTTGGAGCTCTTGCTTTAATTCATACTATGTCACCGAGTTTTCAAAAAATCTCAAAACTTCCAGAATGGATTAGTGGGGCAGTCTTTGATTCATGAAAAAATAGCCTCCAACTAAAAAGAGGCGATGTTCTAGAGATAAATTTGGATCAGTTGCTCCATAAAATGGCAGGAAAGGGGTCTCATCCAGCATTTCATTTCATGAAGTTACAGAGGCCAGACATGGTAGCTTTCGATAAAATTAAAGTTGCCTCAGGAGAAGCTCTCATGGTATCAGCCATCAGCAAAGATAATATCTCTACTAGAAGAGCTTGGGGATTATAGGTTTGTCTCACTGAGATGGACAAAGTGTATCCATTCAAAATTTTCTCCAACAAACTGAATGGATCGTCTTGTTAAATTCCATGACCGGAAAAAGTACTGAGTTCGCGGAAAGCTTATTTGAGAAGAAGAGAATATTGATTTTGGAGAATAAGCTACCAACGACCAAAGCCACAAGGATGAAGACGTGCAACATGTTGCATGTTGGGCAATGGCATAACCATTTATGCCCTTGCTCTGAGAAATAAGAGAAGCCCTTGTTGGGGACAAAAATTCGGGTCATAGAAAATAAACCCGAACTGGACCAGGACAAGGAAAAGAGAAAAGTTTTTACAGAAAGAAGTAAAAATTAGAAAACATAAAAAAGCAAGGATAAGACTGTTGGGAGAAAACGACAAAAGCCAACAGTCAGCAAAGCAAGAGAGCCAGTTGGAAATCACGGGACCAGCCATTATGACCAACAGCTGGAAAAAACGAGGCAATGAGGAACTCAGTGACGTCACAAGAAGATGATGAATGCAATGATGTCATTAAAAAACAAGTTTAGAGTTCGAGTTTGAAGTCTACGGACGCCTATAAATAAAGATGCAATGAAGTAGAGGGGGATCATCAGAAAAACTTCTCCTACTCTTCAAAGCATTAGAATTCTTGAGTCTTTCAAATAATTTTTAGTGCTTTATCTTTCAATTTATGGGGGTTTTCTCAACAAGTCTAGACCTCTATAATATGAGAGGCTAAACAGTTGTCTCCTCCAATGGAGGAATAATATCTATGTAATATTCTCTATATTTCTTCAATAAAAACAAGGTTTCTTTTCAATTTGGTTATCCAAAATTCTATTAAGTCCCTATATTAGAGTTACTTTTACGCCCTAAAGTAGGAAACGAAATAGGGCTGAGCTGTTGGTTGCTAAAGGAGCCAAGTGCCTGCGAACCATTTGCTGCGGTAGTGTGGTTGAAGGAAGTCCGTAAAATCGAGGACTTGGAATACCCGAAAACCAAGCGGTCAAAGCAAGGTATGAATTTATGGGGTCTTAATTTATTTCGAAAGCATGTTGGGCCTAATTGGAAGTATAGAATGGACTATGGTTAAATTCTAGATAGAAGGGCAAAATGGTCATAATCTGGTCAGAGGGTATAAATTGGGCACAATTTGATAGATACAGGGCATTAATTGGCACCCTTGTTTATATGGTCCTTGGTTTGCTAGTACCCTATAGATACGGGGCAGTATTGCATTTAAGTGTATTCCTTAGAGTGGTGTGGGGGTCCTAATTTGTATCCTAAAGTGAACGGAAACACGTAAAGGGAACAACGCATGTTGCTTCTCAATTATAGAAACAAAAAGGTAAAGTTTCATATTATGTTTCTATGTTTTTTTATTTCATCCTCAAGCCACTTGTCCAGCATGTTTATATATATATTATTATGCTTTTGACAAACACCGAACGTCCGAAAATTTCAAAGGGAATACCCCTTTAAACCGTAGTTGAACAAACATTAGGGACTTCATGAAAGCGCAGGCACCTTGTAGCCTATTATTTTCCACCACCTCCTTATACTCGTCAAGGGTATAGGATAGTTTCTTACCTTCTGCCACAACTGCCTGGTGAAATGACTCACAATCTGCCTTCTTGGAAGCTATGAGATCTTTGTATTGAGCATCGAGTTGTTCGTTTCGTTTCTCTAGCAAATCATTCGTTTCAAGCAGCTTCTTCCTCTCCAGGTCACTCACCTCTCTGGAAACTAATTCCTTATAGCTCTGAAATTGAGCACGCACCACTTCATTCTACTCCTTTAGCTCCCTCACTCGAGCTTTGGCTACCTTAGCCTTTTCTTTTGCTTTGGAAGCTTGCTCACAAAAAATAGTAACCTAGAGAGTCACACCATGTAAAATCTGGCTCATTGGAAAAAATCGAAGGTCACAAGACATTAAAAAGAGAATTAGACAGAGCAAAAACTGAACAAGAAAAAATCCTTACCCCCATGAGAAATTCGGCCCCATGTGGACTCCATTTGAGGCAGTGGGCTCAACAAAAGCTGCATTTGGTTTATGGGAAAGAGAGTTTTGCAGTACAAGTCAAAGGAGACGCCGCCTGTAACAGAACCTAGGACGGAGGAATTTTCATGAATATTCCAGTTGGGGCAAAGCAGGATTCCCAGACTCAGCAGGAGATTCCCTAGTAGCCAACCAGGTCTCCCTCATCTCTTTGAGAAAACCATCCATCATTTCCAACTGCCTTCTCATAGGCATGTCTTCTCCACCAGAATAGAAACAAAGCTTCTACTCCAACTCAGCAATAACTTGGGGTTCCAGATAAGGAGCAATCTTGGTTTTTCCCTTACCAACGTCACCTTTAAAGTCCTGCTAACCTCCTTAGCAAGGGCAGTGATCTTTAGCTTAGATATTGAAATTCCATTGGTGGTCAAGGAACTGAGGGGAAGGTCATCACCATCATTACACCCCTCATCAGAGTCAGTAGCACCTATCAACTTTATCTTACACCTCGTAGAGACGCTAATAGTGTGAGAACCTCCCCTTCCACCTTTGAGAATGGACTCGGTATGGGTTACGATAGCAATTGAAGGCACTAAGGGCGTAGAAAATGAGTCGGACAAACCGGCAACGTCATTAGAGTCGTTCAAACCATGAGAAGCACCCTCGAAAGAAGAGGGTACCCTTGCAAAAACAGGGGCCACAACAACAAGTGCGTGAAGGAGTAAGGCCTTAAGAAGAGAAAACTGCTTGCAAGTGATGGCAAGCACTTATCTGAAGGACACGAGAAGCTATTAAAACATTTTCTAAGACAAGAAAATCAAAGTTCAGTAAAAAGAATAAAAAACGAGACAACTTTAGAGAAACTGAGGAAGAAATATACCAAAATATGAGGCATTCAAGCCAAAGGAGGCTGGAGACCAGCCAACTACAGAGAAAACTTGCTCGGTCATAATAGCTTTATAATCCTGTTCGTACATAAGAACCTCCTCCCTTAGGAAGGTATTATCCCATGAGATAGACCCCGCGGGTTTTAAAGGCGGTCTAGACAAACACCACTTATTAAAGCTAACTCAAGGTCTATCAAGAGGAGAACATGCATAGAAAAAATGACTCTTCCAATCTGTATATGATCTCTTATTATGATTCACTAGCTTCAATCCTCTCATACGGTTCAAGTAGAAAAAAACCTTCTCACATATGTTGAGATTCACTTGGTGAAGAGCACAAAAATTATCAACCAAAGGATTAATACCTAAATGAGCCATCAAAATTACAAAGGCGAAGATGGTTCCAAAAGAATTTGGGATAAGTTGGATTATGCACAGATGCGAATTTCAAGTATCCCCGCAATCAACGGATGTAGGGGTAAAAGCCAGCTTCAAGGTCAGCAATGAAAAAGGTCGGACAATCAAATGGAGGAAGGTGTATACAATCATTGGGCAAAGGCCTAACAATGACATAATCACCAGACACATGGAACTTGGAACGTCGAAGATCAACGTCTGCGTCGGTTAAAGAAGATGATGAAGATAGGAAATGGTAGTCAGAAGCCTTGGATTCCTCAAGAAATAAGTCCCCATTTTCATGGTTTATAGCAAGAAATTCATACATGGCGTCCGTAATCGGATCGAGACCAAACATACCTATAGGAACACTATTGTCCGTCCTATCGCTCGAAGAACCAGACTGGACATGACTAAAGGATGATCTAAAAACTTAAAGAGAAGAGGTGAAAGGATACTAACCTGATTAGAAGAAAGGGAAAAAGGTTGACCCCAAGGAGCTGCAAACCTCAGAATTCTCATGAGCAAAGGAGGTCATAAACGAAGGGTTTCTTAACAAGGAAGAGTGAGCATTTGAAGAAAATGAAGGGACGCGAAAATCGAAAAACCTAGAATAGTTCTTATTGGATACGAACCTGCGAAGAAGTAGCCCTTTACAGTGGCACTTCTTGACAAATGACTACTTGGCAGACCTAGGTGTGCAGTAGATGACGAAGTTGCAAAAAGTTTTTGAATTTCATTGCCAAGACATCAAAGAAAATGAATTATGTGAATGCGCATAATGGTGAGAAGAAGAAAATTCAAAGATCTCATGATTCCACTTACCCAACCTTAGCACAAACACACTTGGTAAGTGGGGGGACTTCTGATGTAGGGATATTTCCTAAATCCCCTACCGAGACCTTCATCACTTAAGAGAGACCTTTCAAAGTCAAGATGAACATCATTGAAAGTATACATAATACAAAATAGGACCTATGATATGAATGTATCTGAAGGTCACTGCAGACCTCTGAAAATAAAGGACTGAGTGTCAGAAAAGCACTGTCAGAGCCGCCTACACTACACTGACCGACCACCTCCTGTCTTTATGAGCAGCTCTGGTATGATCCATGCAATCTGTCTGATCAAAACACGATACAATGGATCACATTATATCGTACAAGTCCACCCTTGCATATAAATATGGCTCTCCACCCTCATAACCAGGTTTGAACACTCTATCCAACTTATATACTTACTACATACTCTTGGGGATTCTTATTAATTTTGATCGTCAGAGAGTCATCTCCGAAATCACCTCTAACTTGGCTCTAATGTTTGTTTGTTTTATAGAATCTCATAGAGAACTCCCCAATTTATAAACAGTATGGCTTAAAGACCTCTTAAACCCTCCAGATTACCTGAAAATACCTTCGTATTTCCAAAATACAACAAAATGGTCATAGGTCCAATTTGAATTATCTTAAATTTTGAATATTTGTAAGAAATTAAAAAAAAAAAGGGTATCATAAACCGTCACTTCAACTGACAATTTAAACTGATTTTGTAAAATTGAACAATTTTTAATCTTATCTGATTTTTTTACTCGCATCAAATCATTTAATACGCCAGGTTGTGGTTTAATCGATTTGACTGGCCATTCTGAGTTGAGTTCTCGGAGATTAGCTCTAACAAAGTATATGTGAAAATGATGTGGCCTTTTTTTAAAGGATAATTACACTCATTTCTTCTGAAATTTAATGTAATTATATAGATCTTCTATAATATAAAAAATTACATTTAGCACCTTTAAAATTTACTTCCGTCTAACAAATAAGTCCTTTAGTCAGTTAAAATTTAAAAATATTGCTAATATTAACCAAAAACCTAAATAATAATTGATATTTACTTGCGATTGACTTATTACAATCCAAACAATTTTTTCTCAATTTAACTACCCTTATAACAGTAAAAATATACTACCTCTTACATGCATTAAAACGTGCAGACGTATGAGAATAATTTACTCGTAAAAAGATTTATTTAACCTATAATAAATCAGTAATAAATCAATCAAAAGTAAATATCAATTTTCATTCAACTTTTACTAGTATCAATAAATCCGCTGAATTTCAACTAACAAAGAAGCTTATTTATCAAATGAAACCAAACCTTAAGAGTCCTAGATGTCATTTTTCAACCCACAAAAAATTTACGTATAATTACTTCAAACTGCAGGAGAGAACAGTGTAATTATTCCTTTATTTTAATGATTAATTCAAGTGCTTGATTCTCCATTTTACGACTTCATTGTCCTCTTGATTGACCTTTGACGTCTTGTATGTGAACAATGCAAGTTACTTTCACCAGCACGAGAAAGTAATACCATGCAAGCAATTCATCCTTTATTTATATAGTCGAGAACCCAAAAAAAAGTCCTCAGAAGTTAGACACTATATGATCAGATATCGATTATCGTAGGCATCCTTAAAAGAATTACATACATTAATTCCAAGCATAAAAACAGATTTCTCAATCAAAAGTACAAACGATTGGGGCCCTCAAACAACTCACACCCCAAAGCTTCTACTCTTCATGGTAAAGATACAATCCAAGACCAAACCGAGCACATGCTCTGCAAAATGCAATTTCCTCTGCTGCAGCAACAGGATCTGCATTATTGTCGTTGCCAGGTGATACAGTCCCAGTCGATTCACGGTGTGCCTATACTTAGATGTAGCAACCTTTAGATTTATCTTTCCAGTGTTAACTTATGATGAAGTCGAGGGAATAAACACAATGCACGATAAAAGGAAAGGACATCTCAGCTACCATGCAACAAATAAAACAATGACATTACAAATGAACCAACAGAATGATGAACTGAGAATACGGATGCAAGAAACTTGGCCCATTGTATCCAACCACCAATGCACCATACACAGATACAAGTTCATAGTCAGATGGGCAATCATGAAAATTTACCAAAAAAGAAGATCTCGGTAAGTATATATTACACATATAAATTACATAAAGTGAACAGTTAGCAGCCTCTATTTAGTAAACCAAGGAAGAAAATAACTGAAGCAATCAAATCTGATATTTACACAGCTGCTCCTTTTCTCTCTTTACCTTCCACATCAATTTCCCCATCCAAGAGATTTTGTTGTTGAACTAAAGTTTACTCGATTAACAATCTGTGCTAGTTTAAGATATGCAGTTTTTGTATTTCACCCACTTTAAAGATAATCTTTTGCACCACACCCCACAGTTTTTTTCAGGAAAAGAAAAAGGTAAACATACCAAAAAATTTACTGTATTTTGTGCTAAAATCAGTTTGGTAATCATTATGTACCTTTTATTTGCATTTCATCACAGGCAAAGCACCACTCCGATTGCTCTTTTCCAAAAGGAACTATGAGATGTTACATGAATAGGAGCTTTGCTGCTAATCTAAAAGTAAACAACCCTAGCTCAAGCCAAGGGGTGGGCATTCGGACTGAATTTTCCAGTTCCAGATTTGATCCGATTGGATTTGGATTTAAAGGGAAAGCCAGAAAACCTGCATCCTTCATTTGACACAGTTCATCCTTCAGACCGATGGCAGACCAGATATCCAGCCGCCAGCCACTGCATATGCAACTCTTCCCACACCGCTGGTCCGGCGGGCCCCCCTTATATTTCCTCTCCTAGCTCTTATCATCATGTTCCTCTATTATTATAGATTTGTAATGCTATTTGACTGCAATGTCTGTATTGGGATGGAATGGAACGCGAAAGCTGATTGGACTTCGAAAATAGAATCTAATCTTCGTTTGTAGCAATCCTCTCTCGTTATTCATTAAACATTTTTGCCAGTGTCTATCCTATTCCCTTTGAAGGAGTTTGATGGAAGAACAGAGAACCTACTGTAATGTTTGGATTTATATAGAGAGAGAAAAATAGAGATAAATAAGTGTGTTGAAGATAAATGGTATGTTTGGATTTGTGTTCTGAGATAATTTAAAATATTTTAAAATAAACGGTGTAGGTTTGATGTTCGGATTTGGGAGACAAATCATTGTTCATTGTCAAATCATATCTTTTTTATATATATTTTTATATATAAATATTGTATGTTTAATGTTGTATTTTTTTGAGACAAAAATCACTGTTTATTATCAAATCATGTCTCTTTTATATTATATATATGTATATATAT
Organism: Sesamum indicum; assembly: GCF_000512975.1. NCBI lineage: Eukaryota > Viridiplantae > Streptophyta > Magnoliopsida > Lamiales > Pedaliaceae > Sesamum > Sesamum indicum. Next base: position 9,685,630 of record NC_026154.1, read on the forward strand.
AGAAAGTTGAAAACAAAAAAAGCACACGGATAAGGTGTAAAAACACAAAAACAAACATTCTGCTGTTTTATCTTATCTTGGGAAATGCAAAAACATGAAACCAAACATAGTGTAACAGTTTTGCTATCTTATTCCCGTAAAATTTTCATTCAAGATGAGATGAGGACAAAAGGCAAGAAATTGAATAAAGCTGAAAAATCTTATATTTATTTATCAATATTTTTCAAAAGTATGACTGGCTCAAAAGGTATCTTAGATTTCTTATATTAACCATGATAACCTTATCAACAATTATATTGATAAGGTTAAAATGGGTAAAATAAAAATAGGCATCAACTAGGTTATATAATAAGTTATTAGTAGGGACACAATAATTATTGACAAAGCTTGACACTTATTACACTTTAAATAAATTTCCAATTAGTCGATCATATTTGTGACTCATCTTTTAATATGTTCCATTTTGCAATATTTATATCAGCTGTTTATAATTAAACTTACCCAAGACTTTAGGAAAGTCAAATAAGCTGGTTTTATTAGAACCCAAGTACTAATTAAAAATTATTAGTTAGAGCCTTCACAAACCAAAATATTAACTTTTTAATAGATTACCAATAACAAAATGTTTGTTTCATTTAATACATTATTGTATTATTGATTACCACACATTTTATTTTCTTCATTATGGAGTTAGTATTCAATATATAATACAAATATACTAATGTTTATTATTATTTATTAGCAACACTATGTAATTATCTTCCTTTCGTTGACTAAGGGGCAAAAAGAAATGTTTACTTTAGTACAAGTATAATTATTTTATTTGTATATATATGTACACACATACGCATGATTAGTACTATTACCATAAGTCAGAGTATTTCATTACATGAATAAATCTTTAGTGTAAATTTTCATAGTTGGAAGGGGTCAAAATCATATGTATTTGAGGGGGCGAATTATGGTCATTCAATATAGTTCATCTTTCAAAAACATTCTGCAAAATTCAAATTTTAAATTGTTTCTAGTTTAATATTTAGGAGAGAGATACAATACAGTAATTATTATGTTCTATGTCAAATATAAAAACATTTGTCCAACAAAAGTACTATATCAATTTAGAATCTTTTTCAAGCAAGAAACAAAAAATCATAACCCTATGAACATAAATATTTTACAGTGTTAATTAGTAGACTTTTTGGTACTATATAATAAAAATATTAGTGATTAGATATGTCCTCGACTACTCAACTTTGGAAGATAAAAGTTTATTACCAAATTCATCTCAAACTCTTAGAAGTCACAATCCATAAAAGATTGAAAAAGAAAATCCCACAAATGAAAAAAAAGGAGTAGAAAAAAGAAATTTGATCAACTATGAAGGAAGAAACTAACTGGCGCAACTAAATATTGCCAAGTCCGCAATTCCAACTTCTTTTTTCCCCACCCTCCTTTGTAGCCCCAAACATTCACAATTAATTGTCCCAATCGCACTAGTTCCATCAATCCCACACTGAACTCCAGATACAAAAGGACATCAAATCATTTTTCTATTGGTACTGATAAGCTTAAAGGAAGTTTACTTCCTCTTCCTGGAAGAATTTGATTTAAAGAGAGCAGGTTCGTATTGACAAGATACTTAAATTAATAGCCATTAGCTTTCAGAAAATTATCATCTCCTCTTAAACCAAAACTGTCTAACACGCAATAGGAACAAACCAAAATTTCCAAGGAAGAGAAACAATCTCTTGTGTGTGTGTGTGTATTATGAGCTTGTTGTAAAGGTATAAGTTGACAGTTAATATGACAAGCAAACAAAAACATACCTCCCCATCCGAACCCCGAACTGTTACCCGATACACCACAGTCACAGTCCCATTCTCAGAAAAAATGACATCACGAATTTCTCCACACCAACCTACAAAAAATGGGTTGTTGGTAATTCAAGCATTCTGTCCAATAATAACTCTAACAATAACTGCAGAAAAGTTATCCCAAAACTTGCAAAAGTAGCAAAATAAGAAACATTGTTCAGAAACAATTAGCCTAACACTATGTTTAGTTAGGGTGAAAAGTGGAAGTATAAGAGAAGTTGAAGTAAAAAGTAATGTATAATAAATAGTTCGGTGTTTGGTTGGGGGGAAGGGATGAATAGAAAGTAAAACTCGATGTATATGAAACCCCTCCGGAGTCCTATTTTGTTTCTGTCCAAAATTGTGGGTGGAAAGTGAAAGTATAGGGCCCAAAAAGACAAAAAAGTATATATTTTATTTTTACTTACTCTATTGCCCATATATCTATATAATTTCCGTCCAATTTTTTCTTATCCCTGCTGATAGTAAAGATGAACAAATCGCTAAAAACTACCGTAGTCAATGATGAATATTTTATTAATAAAAGATATTCTTGTTCTTATTTGATAAATATTTTTATTAATAAGATTTTTAGATTTTTGATATACTAATATATTAATATAAAATTAATTTGTTTATTTTCTAATACAAAATAAAGAGAAGGATTATTCGACAAAATTACAAAAAATAGACTTGTTTTTCTCATTTGTTTTCCTTGTACCAACCAAATGAAGTATTTGAAATTTACTCCCTTTCCAATCATGCCAATATTTGAGATTTACTCCCCTTCCAATCATGCCAAACAACTTGACAGAAATCTATTATTCTTTGCCTTACTTTCCACCTTTCACTTCCCGTCCTCCTTTCACTTCCATTTTCCTCTTAGTTGAACCAAACAAACCCTAAATGAAATCGTTCTACATGTTAATTACACTTTAATAAACTGTACAGAACAATGGTACTGACAACCTATCAAGCTCAGATACACAGTAAACTCATTACATTACCCAAAAAAGGAGGGGGCAAAAGGAGCTTCTGTAACATTCACTAAGGTTTAGGCTTCATTCATGATCATTAGTTCCCAAATAGCAAGATGGGTAAATGTAGAAGCAAAACCTTTAATGTCTTGGTCCTCATGGGAAACTGCAAGAGAAATAAGCAAAATCTACTCGAAAGAGAACCATTTACAGTTTAGGTGGGACAATCCTAGTGAATAAAACTATCGCGACATTTCAAGAAATAATGCATATGTTTTCTTTTAATCAAGGAATGGAAAAACAATGGAAAATAGAGATCTATATCCTCTAATTTCACTATGTCCATTCTCTCATTTCCGCCAAGTAGCGCTTTATTTCATCTTTCTCAGCAAGACATTTTGGAAATACATTCCTTACAAACTTAGGACATAGAAACAATAAGTTATGTTCCCTTGAATCGAGGGCATGGAAACATGAAGGAGCACCATCAAACATAATCGGAGAGGAAGAAAAAGGCAATGGAACACAAATGCGAACCAGAAAGACAATCTAGGGAAAATAACTAAGCAGCAGTAACATAATTTTTTTCAAGAAAGCTTTGAGTGCACATTTGTGGAGAGATAAAGAGAACAGATTACAAAGACAACTCGGGGTAAGAATAAAATAGCATGTCCTATACAAGTATAAGTGAGTGCATTAGATTGTAAAAGAATGATATAATGAAATAAGGAATATAAAGAAGTATAATACTAATCAGTTATTGTGTGGGAAGGTACGTAAGGGAATATTGTGTCATTAGATGTATTTTGGCACTGTAGACTAACATCATACGCGAGTTAGTTCTAGCACTGCTTTACACATGATGGATATGTCCGTTCTGTAATACTAACAAGACAAATGAGATGCAAGACGTCACCTGGGGCATAAAAGCTTAGCATGCGGTTTGCCTGGTACCTGGACATAGCCATACATCAGATGATCAGCAACAACACAAAGGAGAGAGGAAACAAGGAAACAGAAAAAAATACAAGGTGCATTGTTACTGTAAAGCTTGTTACTTACCATGGGATGAAGGTGGAATGATCATCATGAGTCTTGATTATGTTATCCGGAATCCTCTTATTCAGGTCACGGAGAATCTCTGCAAGGGGACGAGTGATGCAGGATGACTTGTCCAGAGGCACCACATAATTTGAATTAGGGGCAGCTGCTTTCTTACTACTGCTACTGCCATCACCACCAGACAGAGCAGAAACTCGGAGCTTCAATATCCTTACAGGAAAAGTGGAACTAATCTGGGTGTGCGTCCACCATGGTATGGGGCACCTTGTCACAGGAAAATTGACCTCTGTCGCTGGCAGCTTGAGTTTAGGGCATTGGATGGCCATTCCAACAACCACCACTATCTAATTACCAAACACATGTTTCAGTGGGTTGCGCATGTGATGGTAGATGGGATGAGTTGTTAATCAGACTTCCTCGCTCTTTCAAATAAATCCCGAATTTATAAACAAGTTTATGAAAAACAAAGCAAATAATTAGATTTATCAGTTCTTAACTCCTTGCCCATCAATAGGTGAAAGGATGCTACAAAGAACTCAATAAGCTCTCAACATCCACCACAAAATATGCAACCTCTCATGTATTCTCTAATAAGACTTCACTCCTGATACCATTAGTATCATTGATCACATCACACAGAGTTGCATAAGACATTACCGAACTACATGGCTTATAAATTCTTATGAACAAGCAAAAAATCTATAAATACGATCTTTACATTGCTACTCAACACTATAGCTCTCAACATCCACCACAAAATATGCAACCTCTCATGTATTCTCTAATAAGACTTCACTCCTGATACCATTAGTATCATTGATCACATCACACAGAGTTGCATAAGACATTACCGAACTACATGGCTTATAAATTCTTATGAACAAGCAAAAAATCTATAAATACGATCTTTACATTGCTACTCAACACTATAGCTCCCTTCAAATCAATCGATTCACATTTCTTCTTATTGCTACTAAACAAGTGCAAACCACATGAGTGAAATATTTTGTTGAAATGAATTGTTAAATTTGGTCCAAAATCGAACTCAAATTGATCCCAAAACCGAAGCTTCCAAAAAATTTAACTAAAATCGAAGATTTCAACAAATATGAAAAAAAAACCCATTTATACAAACGGAACATTGCAGACAACAAATCAATGCACAAATATAGAAAACCCATTTCCACAAACTCAGTCACCCATAACCGTAATAACCATCAAATATTCCTAATAACATCCTTGCACACTCAGAAAAATTCAAAAAACAAACCAATTTTGTATACAGAAAACGAGAAGAAATAAACCCGTTTGTGCTCTTGCTTGGCCGCGCGAGTCTCAAGTGCCTACAACAGCAATCGTCTTCCTCGTGTCGTCGCTGAAGATGGATTGGAGCTTGCAATAGTTGATTTGAGGCTAGGGTTTTAGGATTTAGATTTGCGGAGAAAAAATTGGTGAAGTCGACTAGTGAGTTAAAGAGAAAGACAAAGAAGAAGTGAGGGGTGGTTGTGAAAGAAAGAGAAAAAAGTGAAAGTAATTTTTTTAATATTAAATATTATTATATTAATTATCAAAAATATTAAATATATTGTATAATATTTAATTTATTGTTATAAACATAAACTATTAATTAATTTAGTAGTAATATAATTAGAAAAATGTATCAAAAATAATTTTATCAAAAGTAATAAAATAATTGTATCAAAAAATGTATCAAAAATGCCTCGTCAGTTCACACTCGATATCCGTTGTTATGCTTAAAAAACATAAGCAACATCGGGCTCAGTGCATCGAACAACATTCATATGTTGCTTACAGCAAAGAGTAGGGGATGTCAAACATCTAAGTTTCTCACCAGTCTACCACGACTGAATCTTGGATAGCTTATCCCTAGATAGGAATTCAATTCCTATATGGAGAATTTTATAGACAATATTCGTATTTTAGAGTTCCACAACATCTTTCTATCATTCCAAATGATCAAACATGTTTTTAACATCTAAAACACTAGGAGCACAATTGAGCTCCCATTGACCTTTCACATTGTTCCTGATCGAGTCATGTACCTCATGAACTTGCCAAAGCAAGTATCCTAGATACAGGACGTTCAAACCTAGTATGAACTCCATAGCGGATTTTACGACTCAAAGTTGTTTGTCCGAATCAATATCTTACATCGCTTCTCCTTGTCCGATCTGATTTAGAAACTTGTACCTTTCAGATAACTGGAGCTTTCTGATCATCCTTTGGAGAACCTAGATATAGTCAGTAAAGTTTGATTATAGCTTATGTTTGCATTAAGTGATAACGAACCTGTATAAATCAGACTCCGAGTCTAATTTGCCTCCCACTTGTCCATTGACGTATGCAGGACCATTCCTCATACTCAAGACTTTTTGTAGGACATAGGTTTGCCAATCCATATTAAAAATGGTGTCTAGATTGCAACCTTAAGAAAACGCCATATTTTTCAACTTGACGGTTTTCGAAAGTCCATACCTATATGGGCCAGGTAATTAAGTGAAACACCGATCGAACCATGTCTAACCAAAGGTCGTTTTCTTCCTCACTAGAGACAGTTCAACATCGTCTCTTCGGGAAGAATTTCACTGAATTAGAATTCCATTCTCATTTGGATATTTCAAGAACTCCTATTAAATACGCATCACCTTGCTCCCATCGAAGGGTTTGTCATCGTAACCAGTTTGCTTCTCCTCCTCAAGCCTAATTTCTTTGAACTTTCTAGAAGTTCTTAGGTTTGTGAACCCTCAACTGGTTTTTTGTGTATTTAGTAACCTACAAATGTCTGTTTGGATCCAATCCATCAGGTCACTTTTTACAAGCATTCTTTGTCCCATAAAGTGTTTTTATGGATTTTCTTCTCTGTAAGGATTCATAAGTTAGTAGACTCAAATGTAACGTCCGTAGAATTTTTCGCATAATTAGGGGACTAATTGATAATTATTAGAAATTTAAATTTAATTAGTAAATAAATTATAGATTGAATTTGGGATATAATAAAATTTGAACAGATTAAATTGGAGTTCGTTATAATATTTGAAAGCAAATTACATTAATTAAGAAAATTAATAAGAACGTAATGGGTATTATGAGAATAGTTTAATTAATAAATAATATAATAATAATATTATATATATTATAATGTATGTATATAAACTATATATAATAATATATATAGATATATAAATATAAAATGATGAGAAAAGAGAGAGTGGACGAGAGGGGCGGCCACCTCACTTCTCTATCCTCTCTTTCATATTACAATACACACATACATTATAATTATATTACACATACCACACACACATTTTTAAATTGCAATTTCTCTTGGCCGAAGGAGAAAACACATATATAATAATTATAATACACATACCACACACACATTTTTAAATTGCAATTTCTCTTGGCCGAAGGAGAAATAGAGGTTTGAAATTATAATTATAATTTTTATTAATTTACATAATTATATTATTTAACTACTCCTTTTATTAAATGTTCTTTATACTGACCGATGTACTATTTAATCAGAGTAATTTATGATTTTGGCTATTTAAATTAGTATCGAATTAAATATCATATTTGATATAAAAATGATATAGTGGGTTAATTAAATTATTAGATTTGTTATATTTAATTATTATTATAGCTAATTTACATAATTCCATCGGAATGATTAACCAAATATATAATTCTATGTATTGTTGCTTAATTAAATTATCTAGCAATGATAAATTGACAGAAAATTCATAGAAATGTCTCGAAAAATTATATTTAAGAAATATTATATTATTAAGAAGGGAAGATGAGTTTTTAATGATAATCTCATTTAAGGATGTTATTGAAAACGATAGTTATAAATATATAAGGGGTTTGATTAAAGAAATTCTTATTAATTAGTTGATAAATTAAATATACGTTTAAAAAGCTTAGAAAAGGTAGTTATTTAAAAGAAAATGGAACAGGGGTTTGGACTTTAGTATAAATAGAATATTAAAAGATTGGTGGAAAATGTACGAACATTATATAATATTTTATTTAGAGTTTATAACATTCTATACATATTGATTATACGTATAATATTCTATTATAGGACGTGACGGCAAACTAGAGGGTTGAACCGTCCCTCGCGAAATCGAAGCATTTTGGGATTAAGGTAAGTATAGCTAATTGGATTTATATATATAGCTATATGTGTAGTATTGTATATATATTATATATATTGGTTTCTTGGATGTGATCATGAACTTGGCTTTATATTTATATACGTGGATTTCGTGTATTGATATAATTAGTTGTGGATTATTTATTAGATTACCATAATATCGATGAAATTGTTACTATGTGTTATGTGATTGTAATGAAGGGACATGCGGGATATGATTATGTAATGATTATATAATTAATTGTTGTATGAAATCAAATTGGGAGTTATTATTGAGAAAGTAATTATTATAAAGAACAGAATGATGATCGTGATGATGAGATGATATGACGATGAGATGATGATGCCCAGCGAAACCATTGACTGATGTACTCAAATTAGACTAAGTAGGGTCCTTAGCTAATAAACGATAACGTCAAATATTATATCGTACATTGATTTACAGTCGTGGTATGTATTACTGCTTATATTTGATGTTGCTATACGACGAATGACTGTTAGTGATGTGACTGCTTGTACGTGAATTGTTGCCTGTGTATATATATATAGACTACTTAGTTATACTTATTGAGTAGACAGCTCATTCCTTGCCGCGTACTTTTCAAGAAATAGGTCACGTTGACTAGCCACATTGGACTTTGAGCTGTGCTGTTGTTCTTATTAGGTGGGCCGGCTGTAACATCTGAAGCTAGAGTTTTTGGCAGTCTGATTGTTAAATATTCTAGTCTCTGGTTTGTGTTTAAAATTGTGATACTACTTTTCTTGAGGTTATTTACATGAGGACATTTAGTGAGGATAAATATAAAATTTTAATAGTATCTATTATCTTTTATGATATATATTATATTGGTAAATTAGAATTTATTTTACGGGTTAAAAAGAAATTACTTATAGAATGAGTTCTAATTAAGAAAATGATGAAATAGTAATAATTAGATGTAGCGCGTAGGGGGCTCTACATTGGGTGGTATTATGCTATACTCTTTGAATCTACCAACCTACTTATCCTAACTAGAGGGATATGGCATAGCTCATGCATGCCATTCTCTGTAAGTTTTGTTCCTGACTATCTATTTATTTTGAGCGTGCATAATCTAATTATGATATAAAGTACGACAATTTAAAGCTTAGCAGACCCAAAAGAGTCTTTTATTGATCAAGTTTGTAGTCTAATTTGTCCAACAATTGACTAACAAAAACTTGATCATGCTGGGTTACTTATGCTACTTAACGTTAATACTAATGGCTAACTTTACTTAATCTTATAGCTTTTGCAGTAATTGCCTAGCCATCGCCTAGCTTTAAGACTATATGTCTTAGCGTTCTCTTTGTTTATGTGCTTCGAGAGCAAGTGTCCGACACTTGAAAATATAAATAGTAATCATGTTTGCTTAACAAATGCCATAGCTCAGGTGAAGAGGAGTTCAAGATACTCCCTTTTTTGATCCCCTTTGGCAATTTTACGCAAACGTTATATGTAAATTTTGATTGCTGAACCATTTTTCCTTTTTCCTTTTACCTCGCCCAAGCCGACAGTAGCGCTCAAAGCGCTTGTAGCAGCTAACTTTGCTCCATCCTTCTTCCTCATTCAGCGTCCAGCACCTTGCCTTTTGCTCTTGAGGTCGAAGCCTCCAAATTCAACAACAATGGAGCAGATCCTTTAATCGTTGCCTTGTATTGGTTTCAACCATTTTTATCAACTCATGAATAATCCTCTTAAGCCAATTTAGAGTTCATGATAAATAGGTCGAATGAGGGATGAAGAGACTAAAGGGTTACGTCAACGTATATCTCTTTTCAAGATCAATATTGATGTTATCGAGCTCTTCCCCAAGGGATAGCATCTAAAACCATGTTTATGTAAAGACGACACTCAGTTATCTTGGTTTCAAAACAATACTTCTGTCGCGGCATATCCAAGATGCCGCAAAAAATTGATTTATGTGGAGCATTATTGAGCCAACATTGTCCAGCCTATCATACTGCTCATGGGTGATGCTGTGGACCTTGCGATTGTGCTCATGCCTTAATCCTGAAATTCAAATGTTATTTTTTAAGTAAGGACTCCTTTCACAAGTCCGATGGAAGTGGCTTCCATCTCCCCCATCTCGATTCCACTCTCTCGCTTCCGCTCGCCCTCCCCGATTCGCTTGTCCCTTCATTTCCCAGTACACATGTCAATGTTGAGTTTTATATATTTCTTTACTGTTGTTGGCAACTGATTTCATGCTCGGTTCTTGGAGTTACTAGTTCTTGCAGGAAAAGCGGGCTACAAATCTTTATATTGCTTCTGTGTCCTACGGGAGAACTATATCATGAGGTATTATAGTTTAGTCGGGGTTTCCTTAGAGCTTATAGAGGATCGCCTTATTTCCTGCTGCCAGTCCAACTCATTGTGCCTATTGGAACTTTGATGTATGTATACTCTTACCATCAACTTATAGCATTATATGTAACACCCATGCACTGGGAGGCAATTGTGTCTAAATACTTTAGGCTATTTTAGATCTCTAGTGTTTGTAGTTCACGCACTGCTCGAAACTTGTATAGCATCAAATGATATTTGCCTGAAGGTTTAGTGCACAGGCTATATGTTCGTTGGTGATGGTATTATGAAGCATGCAGTCAGTTTTTCCAATGAAGCTGGATCTTGTCTGTTAACGGTCCATCTCTCGTTTAGTCCATGCTCCTGTTGTATATTTATATTTACTGTAATTTATACCCATGATTTTGTGAAAAGGAGATTGACAGGTAAGTTGGCATTACTTGGATCGGTTGGTTCTATTGGATGTCGGGAATCTGAATTTATAGAGTAGAATATTATTATCTGTATTAAGTGAATTCATTAAATCATGCTTCTTTGTGACCAAATAAATATTTATACAGTCTTCTCTACTTTAATGTATTAGTATTAGTAGAAATTCCTGATGTGCTCTCAGTTCTGATCATACAGCAGATCATAATATGCTGTTTCTGCTAATCCCTTCTGAAATATTGTATTCGCAAATAGAATGAGTTCAGATGTGTATCAACGATTGAATCGCCTTAACCTCTCACATAGATTGTAGGAGATGGGGAGTAAGACAAATTTCAACATGGACATCCACTGCAAAAGTAAAATCCTACCGTGCATGTTTATAAGACATAAGTCACATGAACGTTGGACGTGCATTAGATTTAGGTGCTGGGCATATACGGGTCCAGACAATCTTGTAAACTTATTCTTGTTCTTCTTCGTCAAAGCATTCATCCAATAACTGGGAGAGAGAATCCTAACATCTCTACCTTTAAACGCTGGCCCGAGGTCTATCATCAATTTCTGTTGGAGAAGATATGTGAAGATGCATTTGCGTCATCAGGTTTGAGAAACTTTAATTTGTTAGCATTAAAATTTTGCTAATTTTATCCAACATCACACAAACACGCATAGTCCAATCTCGAGCAATTTTTGTGTAGAAATTGATTGATTAACAAAAGAAATGTAGATCATGCTATAGTTTTTGGTGGATGTGCATGCCATTGTACAAATTGCTCGAAGTTTCTCCTAAGAATGGAAGTAGAATCTTGACACAACTAGAAATTTCCTGGAGAAAGCTCAGAAGCGGATGAAGAAGTATGCAAATCAAAACTGCCACTCCATTGAATTCAATACGGGAGATCTTGTGATGGTGAAGGTTCCAGACCCGAAATTATCAAAGTTATGAAGGGGGAGAGATCCTCGGTTGATGCAAAAGTATGTCGGCCCTTCGTCTATCATCAAGCATATTACAAAGGTGGCCTACAAAGTAGAGTTGCCTTCCTGGTGGAAGATGAAAGATCGCGTGGAACGACCTGGGAACGCGCTAGCGAAAGTGATAAATAAAAACTACATAATAATAAAATTGAATCGTAAAAACAAATGAATCCAAGGGATGTACCCTTGGAGTTCCCGGGCATTTGATGTAGTATGAACAATTACGCAGTAATAAAATATAATCATATGAGGCTATGGTTGGGAAAATAAAAATAGAAGCAAAATTAAAATCGAAATTTACCTCTTAAATTTCGAGCTTCCAACCAATTAGTTTAGTTGAACGTTCACCTGAGATTCCAACGTAGGAATCCTCCAAAGATGATCCACACCACACTGAAAACGAGACCTTGATTCCTTTGCTAGAAGGAATCAAGATCGAAAAACTCACCCTAGGTAAGTTGAAGGGGATGGCTGATGATGATGCAGAAGGAGAAGGATTATTTGTGTTGTATTGTGTAATGAATTATTAGCCTAATAATCATACACAAAATATATTTATATACCTTGAATAGATAAATAAGAATGTGTCTAGATACATTCTATTATCTATAAGGTAACTTTTTAATACGTTCCAAATAGAGAAGAGCCTAATTATGACCGAACTAGCACTTTCCAAAAATGCAATTTTTTGGTCAACTTTCCCTCTATCAATTGTGCTAGTGTGCCTTAATCATTGGGCATATTATATGTATAATAAATTCAAGGACCAGTGAATTTTAATTAAATGAATTTAAAAAAATTCATTTAATTGAGCCCGCTAGGTGTTTAATCCAATTAAATAGTCAAGCCCAAATTGTCTCTTATTAATTAATGGATATTCATTAATTAAACAAAGACAAACCCAATTTAAATTAATCCAATTAATTTAAACTTGGACTATCCATCCAATGGACCCCTATGTGTGAGTAAATCTAATTACTCACATCTTATGGAATTAATTCCATATTAATTCTTTGTTCTTTCTCTGTGATTTGTGTGCGACTCTTTAGGTTTACTTTTTAGCTAGACTTGGGCTAGTGTCCAACACAATTGTTAATTAAATCTAATTTGATTAATATTAATTGATTAACCCTTAATCAAGAAAGTTCGACACCATGGGTGGCCATCTAGCAATGGTCCATGGCACTAGAGACTAGGTGAATTTTCTCATCAACATTTAGGCTCCCTATTCCATAGGGTAGAGTCCTTCCATCTATCGTGTTGGTTCCCATCCTAGACTAGGTATCTATGCTTAATACTTGAGATCGCGTTACACTAAATTTCTCGACATAGGAACCTCCATTTTCCACTCAATCAACGACTGTGCCCACAGATTCATAAAGCGTGAATGCATCCGTGAGTGCATAGGAGATACCTCTGTCACATACTGAGAGGGACGGATCCTCTTCTTGGAACTCACCGTCCTCGCTACGTACTCCGACTCCACTAGACAAGACTTATGATGATCCTGTCTGTAACACAATCACCTCTTGCTCAGATTCAAGATACAATCATCATATGCACATGATTGTAGTGATTCCTCAAGTCTGAGGACTACTCCCGTACTATCGGAGTTAGGGAATTAAGTCATTTCGACCAAGCCTCTAAGACTCCCATATGACGATCCCCACGAGTCCAACGTCTATCACCAATGAAATGTACTCATCCAATGAATGCAATAGTTAGTGCAAGTCTTAGTAGGACTCTCGATGCTCAGTCTCGAGGTCCTCAACTCGAAACGTTTCAGACCAATCCTCAAAACTTGATTTCATAGCTGCTATCTAATGCGCAACCCAACTACATGGGTTATTAAGTGGTCTATGGGCATCTGTTGTGACATCAAAGCAATACTTAATGTAATTTGGTAAGCACAACAGACACATGCACCAATGACGAATACTTACCATGTTCATATGGACAATATTGCTTAAATAAAGATTGCTTGAATGGTTCTCAAAATCGCCAATCTAATTAGCTTTTGGTCACCTATTCCAACAAAAGATCCACAATATCCTCCATGTGAGCTAGCTAAAAAAATATTTAGCAAACAAGGAGGACAACACCCACAATCAGCCCAGCCGCCCACATCTTGAATTGATGAAGACGAAGAAGAAGGTGGCTGAAGTGATCCCGAATCACTGAGTTACGAGTACAACAAAGCATGATCATATAAAGTACTTGGTGAAATGGAAGGGATATTGCACCAAGGAGAACACTTGGTAGCTGGTGACGGACCTTACGACATTCCAACCTCTTGTTGAAGCTTACCATGCTTCTCATGCGATGAGGCTGTAGCCATCTCAGGTGGGGGAGAATGTCAAGGGCCGCCCACACTCTCCGCACCCTTGATGCACATTCACTGCTCAACCTGGCCGACCAACAACCTTAGCCGAAAAATGTTGGACTTCCACAGTCTTAGAGTTTTAGGCGTTGCTCTTTTGTCTTGTAAATATTGTAAGCATTTACTTACTTTTGTTTACTCATAGGAGCTGTTATGCCTCCTGAGGTGCAATTTTCAACCTTGCTAGTATCTGGCGTTGTCAATAGAAAAATCCTTTTAAAACTATTATAGGAGGAATGATTATTCGAAGCTTGGTGTAGTCTATGTGCTAGTGTCCCTCTCAAAGGCGATCCCTTTGCGCTAGCATCGACTGTAAAATGTATATTGCTTTCTGCATTCAATGAAATCCATATTGTGAAATTGCGCTCAATTTACTGCTTTCCTACTACACCTTGCTTATTTCTTTTGCTGCTGTCGGATTTTGTGTTGCTATTCCTATCGGTGTGTTGTTCTAGTGTTGGCGGGAGTTCTATGTTGTTGCTGCTATTTGGCAGGAGTAGTCATTTACTATGGACTGCTAGCCACATGGTGCCTCTGCCCCTTTCCCTGCATTGCGGAAGGCGCCTCGTGAGACCGTGTCATGATTAGCTAATTTGAGCGCCTGCTGCCGTCCTTAGATGTGGTAGTCGTTTCTTAGGCTTTCTCTTTGGTTTCGAACTCTAATTCTCCATCACCCGTCAACACTATAGTAGGCCACTATCCTATCATCGAGAGTTGAAAGGGCATAAATTTGAATGATGCGTTGCCGGCACGAGGGTCGTACAATCCGTCGAGTTATCATGTATCTTCACAACAACGGGCAGAGCCCGTGTTGACCTTTTATCTAATAAATGCATCCTTTCAAAAAGTCAGGATTTGTTGCACGTATTAGCTCTAGAATTACTACGGTTATCCAAGTAGCAGGTACAATCAAACAAACTATAACTGATTTAATGAGTCATTCGTAGTTTCACAGTCTGAATTAGTTCATACTTACACATGCATGACTTAATCTTAAGGATATGACTACTGGCAGGTTCAAACAGGTCGCATTGTTCACTGACTCCATGGCTCGCATGAGACAAGCGCAAAAGGGGTGATGGGCGTCGTTCGCACGAAGTATAGAACGCTTGTTTTGGGGTAAATAGAGAAGAACAATTGGACCTATAGATATAAATAGAAGTAAACTTAGGACTACCTGAATATTATAGGAGATCAATTGCGTCATATCTGTACGAACTAATCGGACCTGATGCAACCACGTAATTGATTTTGTCTTACTTGTTCAGACTATTTGTTTTTTGTTATCGTTCATATATGAATTTAGATCACATTATAAATCTTATCTCAAAGCATCTCTCTACGTTACGTATCCACCACTATAAGATGGTAAAACTAAAATTGGAGTTGATATAAATATTTTCTTTAACTCATAAAAACTGCATTAACATTATTCAATCTCTTGAAACATTACCCTCCCTCCTTAACAATTTTATCAAAGGACCGATAATTATAGAAAAACTCTCACTAATTCTCCTATAATATTCAGCTAGTCCCATGAAACTCCATATTTCAGTCCTTTTTCTTTTATGTAAATTTTCTGTTGTAATAAACTACATTTAGTATAAAACAAAAATAAAGTTGCTTTAAGAAAATCGCGTAAAACTGCTGAAATTTGGATTATCTTAGAATTTCATGAAACTTTACGCAAATGTAGGCTGATAATTTTTTTACCTTACCTGGTTTACAATTTCACTTACCTGGTTTATGAGAAACACGAATGTAATTTATCATTAATAACACGAAAAAAGAGGAGAGAACAAATTGAGATAATGTCATGTGCAACTCACGTGAATTATTAATTAAATTCAATTATATTACATAGGAAATAGATAGCATAAGTTTTTTCTTTAATTTAAATTATAGTAATGTTTATTTTTAGATTTTTAATCAATTTAAATATTTTGTGCCTTGTGGCATGTCAACACATGCATGATCAGGCTCGAGAAACTTTAATTTTTTGTATGAAAGTATTAAAAACCTTAAGAATTTTTTTTCAATCAATTGTAACAAATATCAAAATTGAAGTACAATTGAAATTTGTCTCACGAAATTTTCTTTAATGAACAAGTCGAGGCACATGTTGAAATTCGTCTTACTTGTTCAACAAGAATTGATGTCGGAGTTTCATTTTGCGTGCGATGAGCGATAAGGTCGAAGCCTCACAACAAAACTCTCCTAAAACTTTACCCTCCCCCCTTAACAATTTTATCAAAGGTCCGACATTATAGGAAAACTCTCAGTGAGTCTCCTATAATGTTCAGCTAGTCCTAAGAAACTCTGTACTTCAGTCGTTTTTTCTGTTATGTAAATATTCTGTGGTATGTAATAACTACATTTAGTATAAAAGGGAAATAAAGTTGCTTTAACAAAATTGTGTAAACTGCTGAAATTTAGACTATCTCATAATTCCACGAAACCTGACCAAAACATAGGCCGATAATGTTTTATCTTACCTAGTTTACAATTTCAGTTACCTGGTTTACGAGAAACATGAATGTAATTTATAGTTAATAACACAAAAAAAGAGCAGAGAACAAATTATGAGGTAATCTCTACCTGAATCGTAGTTTAGGCCTATGTGTTAAATTGAACCAATAGATCTCTTTAAGGGGCAACCACATCACACAAAAACTACCCTGTGAACTTTTGAGCGTAGGGCTTTTGATCTCCCTCACGTCTGTTGGAGTTACTCCTGAATGATTTCGCCCCGCTCTGCTTATCTTATACGGGGCTAGACGTCGTCCGCCTATTCCAGTTCTCCGAATTGAAAAATTATGAGGTAATCTCTACCTCAATCGTGGTTTAGGCTTATTTGGTAAATTCTAAACAAACATTACTTGTGTAATATTAATAATTGTGGTATTAAATCAATACATTTTCAATGAGAAGGGTGTCCCTTTCATACTAACTTGTGCAAGTATGATGGTATATGAAAATGCAGTTGTCATGGTAAACATTACACGCATTTATTACATTTAGTAAATGGACCAACCGCATATTATGAGTTTTATGTGTAATCTTGTTCTTGCGCCTATTGTTGATTTAAAGCATTACTAACACAAATTATACATCACCATACACGTGGAAATATTAATCTAAAGTTGATAGGGTAGAAATTTGGATGATGCGTCATCGGCACGAGGGCCGTGTGATCCACCGAGTTATTATGAATCATCTAGCAATAGGTAGAGCCTATGTTGAACCTTTTATCTAATAAATGCATCCCTTTTCTAGAAGTCGGTGTTTGTTGCATGTATTAGCTCTAGAATTATTAGGTTATCCAAGTAGCAAGTACCACCAAACGAAGTACAATTGATTTAATAAGCCATTCGCAGTTTCACAGTCTTGAATTAGTTCATGCTTCCACATGCATGGCTTAATATTGGAGATAAGCATATGACTACTGGCAGGATCAACTAGGTGCATTCCTCACCGATATCATTGCTCGCATGAGATAAGCCCAAAATGGTGACAGGGGTCGTTCGCACGAAGCATAGAACGCTTGTTTCAGGGTAAATAGAGAAGAACAATCAGACCTGTAGATATAAATACAAGCAAAGTCTTAGGACTAGTTGACTATTATAGGAGATCAATTGATTTATATCTGAAAGAACTAACTGGTCCTAATCCAATTGCGTAATTGATTTTGTCTTACTTGTTCGGTCATCAATCATAGTTACTACAGGTGTGAGCATTTTATGAAGCAAGCTCATGGAAGAGAAGGCCCACGGTAGACGGAGGCCCAAGGCAGAAACACGAGGAGATCCAAGAGAAATTACAAGGCCCTTTAGCATGATAATAGGTAATAAACTTTGTACTAGTGTAGGGCCACCCTAGACAAACCATAGATCACTGCGGGCTCAGTGGATCGCATAGGTTGGGCTTGTGAACATCCAATAGGGGTATGATAGGTTTATTTGCATGCGACGCATTTATATAAATACTTTTAAATATTTGATACTAATGCATGCAAGACATTAATGTGATGAGGTCTCGATCTATACACAATCAAACTCTCACTTGGTTGGACCAAGTTAAAATATTAGGCCCACATTGTACTTGAATGAAAATAGTTTGATCTGTCCACATCTTCCATCCACAATAATGTAGTGAGGAAGCTACCACTGCCCAAATGTGGTCTCACGAGTTGTGGCACATTTAGAATAGAGTGAAGCTGAACTATTATTGTTAACAAAGGAACATGCCCATTATTTCCGTATCTCGCGAGTCGTGGGGGGTGACAATTGAGGTGAGATTTGGTTGATGGGTTGAATGTAACACTAAGTAAATATTAGGCTGACAATGACTTGGATCAAAATAGTTCTGATATGTGCAGGCCTTCTATCCATATTAATGTGATGATGCTACCTAAATGTGGTCTCACTAGTCGTAGCACATTTGGAATAGAGGCAAGTTGCACCAATATTGCGAATAAAGGAACACGCTCACTGTTTTCCTATCTCATGAGTCACGGGGGGCGATAGTTGTTGTGTGATTTGATTGATGGGTTGAGCTTAACACTGAGTAGCATAATTCGCTTCAGTCCTCGAGATCATGTGAAGATGTGAGGCAACACGTCTTGAGAATCTCATGGGATAAGAATGGTAGATTGCAATTGTGGATCCCAAGCCCACTAGGAAATGATTTTCCGAAACCCACTTGAGAGTGGTGGGCTTTTGTAGAATTAGTGGGAGTGGCTTATGACTAGAAGACCATGTCTTATCTGGAACGCAATATTACTATAATCTACATAGTTCTTTCTACTTTACATTCTAAATGTATGTCTAAGATCCACTTAGCATTATTCTTTTTCTAGATTGACTTACTTTCATGGAACAAATTAATTAGCTGCAAAATCTGAGAATTGTCTTCGATTTCGGGAGCCTGCCTTGTATCTTGGATAAGCTACTTCCATCAGACTCGCGAATATTCCTCACCTAAAGAGCGTTTGATGTTCGGAAAAAGGCATAAGTACAAGTGCAAGGTCCGCAGTATCATAGTTGCTTCCATGGAAAATGAGCAGTATGATAGGCTAGACATTGTTGGCTTGATAATACTCTGCATTAAACAAATTTATGCGGTACCAAACTAGCATATTGAAAGTGTTGCGATGGAGGCATTTTTAGGAGCCAAGATGACTGAGTGTCGCTTATACGTAAAGACTTTAATGTTGATCTTGAAAAATAGATGTACATTAAACGTGATCCTTCAACCCCTTCATCCCTCATTTGATCTATTTATCATGAACTCTAGATGGGTTTGAGAAGTCTATTCATAAGTTGATAAACATATAGGACCAATTTGCGCCATCAGTATTGGATTGGGAGACTTCAACCTTAAGAGCGAAAGGCAAGGAGCCAGACGTTGGATGAGGAAGAAGGGTGAGACAGAGTCGGCTGCTGCAAACGTTTTGAGCACTCCTGTTGCTCCTCTGGGCAAAGGTAAAGAAAATAGGAAATTTGTTCGAATATCCAACATCAGCACCGACAAGGCTTTCACATAATCTTGCGCGGGCCTGTATGCTCCAACTTTCGCGATGCCCCCCGACATTATACTCTGTTAGTTTCATACAACCCTCCAAGATGTTAATTGCAATAGAAATTAGAGTTTAAATTATGATATGATATTCTAATTAGCAATCAAATTGCCCGTCGCATTGCTACTACGACACGGATCTCATGCAAAAAAGGAGTCAATTTAATTGTTTAGGATACCAATGCACTCCGTCTGATGTAGGTGATTGAACGTTATCAAATAAGCCTCGTTCCGTGTTAACGGTTGAAAATGTCTACTAGTTGCTAGGCAAGGTAGATGGTGTTCGGTTATTTTTCATGGTAGGAACACAACTGCCTTCCATCTATAGATAATCCACACCACCTATGATGGAATTTTCATTAACCCTATGCTAGTAGGCATTAAAGAATTACGTGAAGGGACTAGTGGATCGGCCCGAAAACATTCCAGCGGAAGCAGAGAGCATAAATACCTAAAAATAAAAAATTGAAACCAATGAACCAAGGGGTATACCCTTAGAGCTCCCTAGTGTTCAATGCAGTATGGAAATGAAAAAGCATAAAATAAGACCATATGAGACTTGTAGGTATAAAACGAGAAAATTAAAAGGGCGAAGATGATACCTTTTAGTTTTCATTTACTTAGCTGAAACGTTCACCGGAGGTTCTAATGCAGCAACCCCCTAAGTACATCCACACCACACCGGAAATTAGGATTTGTTGATCCTTGCTTGAAGAGAACAGGAGAAAATTTCACTCTAAGTGAAGAGAGAGAGAGGGGCGGTCAAATTAGCTAGGGAAGGAAGAGGGATTTTTTGTGTTGTGTAATAATCTGTGATTCCTTATGTTCACCTTCAACTAGACTTGAGCTAGTGTCCAACACTATTATTAATTAAATCTAACTTAATTAATAATTCTTGATCAACCTTTGATCAAGAAAGGTCGTTACTGTGTGTGACCTTCTAGCAATGGTGGCACTAGAGACTAGGTGAATGTCCATGTGAACATTTAGGCTCTCGAATACATACAGGTATGGTCCTTTCATTTACCGTCTCCTGGCCATAGTGAAGGGCGTGGAATTTGATGTCGATTTCCATCCACGATTAGGCAATGGACGAAGCTTATGATGATTATGTGTGTGACACAATTACCTCACATACACATCCAAGATACAGCCATCGTATGCACGTGACTACCATGATTCATCCTCTTCCAACATCCGACCCTCTTGCCTTTCGCCTTGGAGGTCGAATCCTCTCCTACTAATACTTTCGGCACGGATTTACAGGACACTGCCTCGTACTGAACTAGCATATTAATTAACTTATGAATAGACTTCTCAAGTCTGCTCATGTTGTAGTTAATAATAAATGGGTCGTAGGATAGAGGAAGTGATTGAAGAATCACATCGATGTACTTGTCATTGTCAAGCCAAGCTTTGAGGTCTTCAAGCTTCTCCACTAGGGATAGCATCTTGACCCCATGACTTTGTATAGGGGATCCCTCAGTCATCATGGTCTCGAAGAATGCTTTTGTGGCGGCATATTTCATGTGAAGCATTATCGAGGAAACATCTTCCAGCCTATCATATTGCTTTTGGATGTCATTGGTCATTGAAGCTAATATGATACAGGGGACCTTCTTGTTGTTCTCATACCACTTTTCGAACGTGACATGTTCATCGGGCGAGGGCCCGTCTAACAAGGTCGTCGGGAGTGGCTTGTCCAAGACATAATCCTGGTCTTGAAATCTAGGACAACCTAAGATTCCTCAGCCAGTCTTTGTAGTTCGTGCCGTTGAATGTTAGTTTCCGTAATTATAGTTAAAGGGTTCTTAGACATTTTTCCACATGTTAGAAATTACATCATTACAAATAAGTTTAAGACATTGTCTTTAGTCTTTAACTCTCCCACTATTTATACAAAAGCCCACCGCTCTCAAATGGGTTTTGCGAAACCAATTCCTAGTGGACTTGGGATCCACAAGAATAATTTACTATGTCCCGCTTTTACGATTCACATGGAATGAGCCTTGTGGCAGGTAACCTATACCATTATCATTTAATGAGATTCCCAAAATATTTTGCCTCACATATTCACATGACCCAAAGCACTCCAAACGAATCATGTTACTCATTGTTAGGCCCGACCCATCAACCAAATCACATTTCATTCGTTTTCCCTACGACCGTGAGATAGAGAAACGAGGAACGCGTTCCTTTGTTCACAATAATTGTGCAGCTTCCCTCCATTCCAAATGTGCTACGACTCGTGAGAACACATCTGGGTAGTGGTAGCTTCCTCATCCCAATATTATGGATGGAAGGTTTGGACAAATCAAAATAATTTTGAATGAAATACGAGAGGTACTAGAACGTAAATCAAGAATTACCTCTTTCTTTGATTTACTTTGAACCACATTCATTTTGATTCGTTCACGAAAGGCTTCAATGTAGAAGCCCTCTAAAGTTGCGTTTCGAAACCCCACTTAAGAGTGGTGGACTGTCATATAAATAGTGGGAGAGTTAAAGACTAAAGACCAAGTCTTTAAGCCTAATTCAGAATATTACAATCATTCGATGATTTCTGTTTAATTTTCTATTTTCTAGAAAATGTCTAAGAACCATTCAGTGGCATGAACTACAACAACTGATTATGAAATTTGAGGATTGTCCTTGATTTTGACAACTAGGGCTATGTCTTGGACAAGCCACTCTCAATGGCCTTACCGGAAGGGTCCTCGCCCGAAGAAAGTGTCACGCTCGAGAAGTGGCTTGAGGACAACCGCAAGATCCGCAATATCATATTGGCCTCAATGTCCAATGACAACCAAAAGCAATATGATAGGCTGGAAATGTTCCCTTTGAAAGGCACCGCGAGGTGTGAGTGGATCGACCCGAGAATGCGCAAGCAAAGCAGTTAAAATAAATTGCGTAAAATAAAATGAAATCCCAATGAAAGCATGATTCCAAGGGGTGTACTCTTGGAGTTCCCGGGCATTCAATGAGTTAGTAAAATTAAACGATAATAAAATTAACGGGGCTATTGGTATAATGAAAAATGAGAGGAACATAAATCATAAATCAAGAATTACCTTTTCTTGATTTATTTCGAACTCCTTCGTTGATTCGTTCACCAAATGGATCAACGTAGAGACCCTCTAAAGTCGCGTCCACACCACACCGGCACTTGGAATTCCTCAATTCAATTTGCTAGAAAAGAACACACCAAGTGTGTACAAGAGGGGGTTCGACCGAGTGGAAAAATTACGGAAAGGAAATTATTTTCTTGCTTTGTTATGTATTTATTTGTTAGTTATTCCAAATAACTAAAACACGTACATATACCTTGAATGGATGCATTAAATCATGTCTAGGTTCATTTAACCATCCATAAGGTAATAAAATTATATATTCCAAATAAAGGATGACTAACATGGCATTTTTCAAAATGATTTTGTTAGTCAATAATTTTCTTTTCCAATCATTTTAACCAACTTAATTAATGGGCTTGGGTCAATTTTAATTAATTAAAATATCAAGTCCAATTAATTAAATTTAATTTAATTAAAGTACACTTAATTAAGCCCATCATATATTCTAATTAAATATATGAACCCAATAAGCCTTTATTAAATAATAACTCCAACATATTAAATAATAAGGGAAAGCCAAATATAAATTAATCCAATCACTACTATTAAATTAAATAGAAATCAGTGAATAATTGTAATATTATGATTAAGCTTAAAGAATTGGTCTTTAGTCCTTAACTCTCCCACTATTTATACGAAAGCCCACCACTTTCAAGTGGGGTTTCAGAAATAGCCTTTCCTAGTGGGCTTGGAGTCCACAAGCGAATTTGTCGTGCCCCGCTTTTACGATCCACATACCAAAAGCCATATGAGAGGTATCCAATACCATTCACATCCCATGAGATTCCCAAGGTCTTTTGCCTCATTTCTTCACATGATCTCGAGTACTCTGAGAGAATCTTGCTACTCGGTGTTAAGCCCGACTCATCAACTAAATCATACCTCAATTATCACCCCCACGACTCGTGAGACAGGGAAACAATGATCGTATTCCTTTGTTCATAACAACAATGCAATTTACCTACTATATCACTTGTGCCACGACTCGTGAGGCCACATTTGGATAGCGGTAGCTTCCTCATGATATTGCTGTGGATAGAAAGCCTGGACAGATCGAAATACCATTTTGATCCAAGTCCATTTATAGGCTTAATATTTATTTAGTGTTGGCCTCAACCCATTATTCAAATCACACCTCAACTGTCGCCCCACACGACTCGTGATACAGGAAAACACTGAGTGTGTTCCTTTTTTTACAATAATGGTGCAGCTTGCCTCTAATCGAAATGTGCCACAACTCGTGAGATCACACTTGGGTAGTGGCAGCTTCCTTACCACATTAGTGTGGATGGAACCTTGGACAGATCAAATAATTTTGATCCAAGTCCATTTTGGGCCCGTAACATTTCAACTTAATCAAGTGAGAGTTGATTATGAGTTGTTTGACCGAGACCACATCACATGTAAACTTTACATGCATAAATATCAAATATTTAAAGCATTTAAATAAACGCATCGCATGCAATGAAACCTAGCATACCCCTGTGGGATGATCACGAGCCTAACCTATGCGACACACCGAGCCCACAGTGAGTCTAAGGTCTTTCAAAGGTGGCCTTATGCTAAATGTAATATCACCCATCAACATATAGATGGGCGTTGTGACATCTCCACAGGCCGTCTTCTCCATGGGCCTCCTCCTTCATGGGCCTTCTTCTCTATGGGCTTGCTCAAAATGAAAAATCTCACAAAATGTCCTATACTACTCTCATTACAATTAAATAAGAAATTCCGATCAGAGGTCGGGGGTAGTACATTAGGAGGGAGATAACAAGCCTTATTATTCCAAGGCTAAAAACAAGGGGGGAGCAGAAAATAAAATCACAAGGGTACACGAGCCCACCCAACAAAAATTAAAAGACATACATGCGGTCTAGGGCTCCGTGATCATCTATTCACATTCATTCTAGCACATAATAATAATTAATCATGCTAGACAAGAAAATAAACATAAAAAATATCGCGATATCCAATATCACAACAAAAAATTTTATCCAAGAAAACGTTAATTTTAAAATTTGCAACTCATATAGATGATTAAACCTTGTGCATCCAATGCACACAATTAAACTAAATTAATTAAAGCAATTTAATTCTAAAAAAAAATCCTATTTTCTCCAAAATTAAATGAGAAATAATTAATATTTTTCAGAAAATGTGCAGAAACGGAAAAATTCAATTTTTTTGAAAAAATAGCAAAAAACGGCCCAACCGTCGGCAGTCACCAAAACAGCAGCAGTGCAGCGGCCGCACAGCCGGCCGTGTGCGTGTTGCTCCCCCTGGTATCATGCTAGACTTGGGCTAGTGTTCAACGTTATTATTAATCTAATTCAATTTAATTAATAATTCTTGATCAACCTTTGATAAAAAAAATTCATCACCATAGGTGGAAGTCTAGTAACGGTCCATGGCACTAGAGACTAGGCGAAAATTCATGTGAACTTTTAGGTACCCGAGTCCATATGGATACGGTCCTTTCGTCTATCGTATCCCGGTCTTAGTCTAGGGCATGCAATTGGGTATCGGTTCCCATCCTAAACTAGGCGTCTATCCTTGATACTTGAAATCGCGTTACGCTAAATTGCTTGACCTAGAAACCTCTTTTTCCTATTCGACCAATGACTGTGGGCACAGGTTTATAGAGCGTTAACGCATCTCCAAGTGTATAAGAGATACCTCTTTCACGTTTTGACTGGGGACGGATCCTCTTCTTGGAAATCATCGTCCTCGCTGCATACTTTGAATGCACTAGATAAGGCTTATGATGACCATATCTGAGACACGATCACCTCTGGTACAAATCTAAGATACAACCATTGCATGCTTGTGACTACCGTGATTCCTCAAATATGAGGACCACTCCCATACTATCAAAACCTAGAACTCAAGTCATACCGACTAAGCTTCTAAGACTTCCATATGACGATCCCCACAAGTCAGTTTAGTCGACTTGACACCTAGTCAATCGACCCATTAACATCGCATAGACTTCCCACGTCTCTCACCAATGAAACACGACACTCATCAAATGAATGCGACTCTTAATGAAAGTCTCAATAGGACACTTTGATGCCTATTCTCGAGGTCCTCGACCTGGAATATTTTTGGACCAAACCCTAAACAGTTGGTTTCATGACCGCCATCTAATGCACAGTCCAGCTGTTGCATGGTTGTTCAAGGTAGCTTGTCGGCTTTGTTGTGATGTTTGAAAGAAATGCAAACATAAATGTAATGAGCACAACAATTAAAATGCCAGTAGCGAATACTATGAAGAATGTTAAATAAAATCGAGTTATTGTCAAAATAGATTACAAGCATGGCAATCTAATTGGCATTCAGGTCACCTATTCTAACAGGATATGTGTGTTTTGTATATCACATACAATTGAATTAAAAATTCAATAACTACCAAGTTTACTTTCAAGGCAACCTATACATACACATGTACATAACCTTCAATCATAATGAAATAACCAATCCATAATCTTTATCATGGTGAGGAATTTCAACTCCTTAACTTACTCCAACCTCCGTCAAATGGGCTTGGACTTTAAGTATAAATCGGGTTTGATTTAATCAAATAAATGAAGTCCCACCAAAGTCCATTGGACAATAATTAATTAAATTAATTTTAGCCCAACTAAGTCCAAAGATTCATTTAATTCAATTAAATAAATCTAAGTCCAAGATAATAATTAATTGATCCAATCAATTAATTAAGCCAAACCTAATAAATTAATCTAATTAACTTAAAGGTGTTAAGCCTAAAATTAATTAATCCAATTAATTAATTCTTGAGCCATCAATAAAATGGATTAATAAATAAAAGATCCAATATTTATATATTTTTCTTGAATTAATTTAATCAAATTAAATTAATTCATTTTTTCTTGAATTAATTTCAAATTAATTTCACCAATTCCATAGTGATTTGTGCGTGACTCTTTAGGTTCACCCTCAGCTAGACTTGGGCATTGTGTTCAACACAAATAATTAATTAAATCTAATTTTGTTAATTATTTTCAATTAACCATTGATCAGAAATGCCCGTCATCATGGGTGGCCGTCTAACAACGGTCCATAGCACTAGAGACTAGGTGAATGTTAACGTGAACATTTAGGCTCTCGAGTTCCATACAGGTGCCGTCCTTCCGCCAACCATCTCAACCTTAGTCTAGGGCAAGAAATTGGCGTCGGTTCCTATCCTGGAGCAGACAACTATGTTAAATACGTGAGATGCGTTTACTCTATTGATCAACAAAGAAAATCATTTCCTATTCGACCAATCGCTATGGTCATAGACTTAGAGAGTCTAAACCATCTTAGAGCACATAGGAGATATATCCATCATATATTGATAGGGGACCAATTCTATCTTGAAATCCACCGTCCTCGCTATATACTCCGACTAAACTGGACAAGGCTTATAACGACCACATCAAAGACATAACCATCTTTTGCCAGATTCAAGATATAGCCATCATATGCATGCGACTACCATGATTCCTCAAGTCCAAGGACTAATCCTGTACTATCGGATCCAAAAATTTAAGTCATACCGATCAAACCTTTAAGGTTTACATATAATGATTCCCGCGAGTCAGTTCAATCATTTTAACAACCTTATCAACTAATCCACTAAAATTGCATAGATATCCCATTTCTGTAGCTAATGAAACATGACACTCATTCAATAAATGCAATATTTAGTGCAAGTTTCTATAGGATTCTCGATGCTCGGTCTTGATGTCCTCGGCATGGAATGTTTCAGACAACCCTCAGAAGTTGGTTTCATAGTTGCTGCCATCCAATGCGCAGGCCAACTACATGGGTTATTCAATTGGTCTGTGGGCATTTGTTGTGACGTTAAAACGCCATTCGACGTCAATAGTAAGCACAAAAAAATACATGTTGCCACAGATGAATGCTTACTACATTCATCAAGATAATATCACATTAATAAAGATTGATAAATAGTTCCCAAAATCACAATCCAATTGACTTTCTAGTCACTGTTTCTAACACTTAGAGGGTTGCTACCTTGGAACCTCTAGTGAATATTTTGGCTTAGTTAATGAGAACAAAAAAAGGTATTATCTTCATTCTTTTATTTTTCGTTTCATACCAACAACTCTCGTATGGTTTTTATTTACGTTTTTACTTCCATACTACATCCAATGCCCGCGAACTCCAAGGGTACACCCCTTGGATCATTGTTTTTACGCTTTAATTTTTAATTATTGAATGCATTTTCATTTTTTCACTTCCGCTGATGCGTTCCCAAGCCATACCACATGATCCTTCAAGCGGTATTCACAGCCCGGTTCCATGTAGAGACTTTTGGTTTTGTATGATTAGCATGTTAACGTGCTCTTTACGGTTTTGAAGCATGTTTTATTGCTTCTTTTTGATAATTATATGATAAAAATTGCTGGTTTGATTTTTGCAATTACTTAAATGATTCAAGTGTTTGAAAATTTGGAATTTTTCTGTATAATGCTTGATCTTTGTGATATATAAATGAACAAAAAAAAAAAAAATAACAAAAACTGCAACAGAACGCACAAGCAGAGCGCGCGCGGGCAGGGACGGTAGCGCACGCAGCAGGTCGAGGGGCGATAGTTAGGCCGTTTTTCATCATTTTTCTGAAAGTTTAAACTTTTGGACTTTTATAAACTATTAATTATGTTGTTTTAATTTTTTTTGGAATAAAAATGGATTTTTCTAAAATTAAAATTGCGTAATTAATTGGACTTATTATGTACATTGGATGCACATGATTTGTTGGTCATCCTTATGATTACAAATTTCAAACTTGTATTTTCTTCATATAATTGATTTTGTGTTATTAGATATCATGGACCATGATTTTACATGGAATGTATTATGTGATGTATGGATGGATGAACATGGAGCCCTTAACCACTTGTATGTTTATGTTTATGGTTGGGCTCGTATGCCCTTGTAATTTTTCTTCTCTCTTCCTATCGTTTTTTGTCTTGGAATAATAAGACTTGCTTCCTCCCTCATTATGTAATCGGGGCTTCTTTTCAATTTTAATGAGAGTAGTATAGAATTTTTGGTGAGGCTTTTATTTTTATAATAAAGTGACCCCATGGAGAAGAAGGTCCACGGGGAAGAAGCCCCACGAAGGAGGGGGCCACGGAGAAGTTACAAGGTCCATCTATATGTTGATAAATAAATTACTTTTGTAATAGTATAGGGCCACATTAGACTGACCATAGACTTACTGCGGGCTTAGTGGGTCGCATAGACTGGACTCGTGATCATCCCATAGGGGTATGCTAGGTTCTTTTGCATGCGATGCTTTTAATTTAAGTGAGTTTAAATATTTAATATTTATGCATACAAAACATCTATGTGATGATGTCTCGATCAACACTCAAATTTAACTCACTTGGTTAGCCAAGTTAAAGTGTTAGGGTCTAAAATGGACTTGGACCAAAATGGTTTGATTTGTCCAGAGTTTCCATCCATAATAATATCATGAGGAAACTGCCACTACCCACATATGGTCTCATGAGTCGTGGCACATTTGGAGTACGAGGTAAGCCGCACCATTATTGTGAACGAAGGAACACGCTCACTGTTTTTCTACCTCACGAGTCGTGGGGGGCGAGAGTTGAGGTGTGATTTGGTTGATGGATTGAGTCTAACACTAAGTAAATATTAGGCCCATAATGCACTTGGATCTAAATGATTTTTCGATCTGTCCAGGCCTTCAATCCATAACAATGTGATGAGGAAATTGCCGCAATCCAAATATGGTTTCATGAGTCGTGGCACATCTGAAATAAACGGCAAGTTACATTATTGTTATGAACAAAGGAACGTCCTCATTGTTTCCCTGTCTCACGAGTCGTGGGGAGTGACAATTGAGGTGTGATTTGGTTAATGGGTCAGGCTTAACACCGAGTAGTTTGATTCGCTTGGAGTCTTCAAGATCATGTGAAGATGTGAGGCAAAACAACTTAAGAACCTCATGGAATGAGAATGGCATTGATTGTTTCCCACAAGGCTTTTTCTATGTGAATCGTAAAAGTGGGGCATGGTAAACCGTTCTTGTGGATCCCAAGCCTACTAGAAAAGATTTCTCGAAACCCCACTTGAAAATGATGAAATTTTATAGAATTAGTAGAGGGGGTTAAATGACTAAAAGACCAATCTTATGTTAGGCATATCATCCTAAAGGGTTTAGGCCTATCATAGGATGATAGGCTAACTTTTTATTCAAATAGATTAAACTCGCAATGAACTATCTCACGGAATACTCCAACTCCTCAACATAAACCACACAAACAAACGAAAATCTAGGCCAATCAAAATAGTCTATATCAACAAAAAGGCATAGTACTTGATCAAGAAAGCTCTTCAACGACAAGAAATTAACCAAGCAAGAAACCTTTAAAGAAAAACAAAACGGACTGAGAAAAGGAGAAATCAAACACACCCGCTAACAATAATGACTCCAGCAACCACAAATCAAAGTCACCTAAATCAACCACGATTCCATTTTTAGGGTCATTAGGTACGCAGATTATACAGCCGTAAAGAAAGGCCACTAATGACCGAAGTGCAGAAAAACAAGCTGAGAGCGGAGATCTTCATGAACTGAGCAGTAGAATTTATAGAATGCATGGGCAGCATCTTCATCCACACAATCGCAATGTAGCTTAGCAACGAGCTTACCGTCATGTGGCACATGGTTAAGAAAATCGGGTACTTGAACCCGTAATTGCTGAAGAAATACTTATTCAGTAGCAAAAGACCAATGTTGGATGAATACCACGTTGCTACCAACCCGATCGTGAAGGCCTAGCCCGATAATTTCATCGCTAACATCTACAAACAAATAAACTTCACAAAAAAGAATCTCGACTGAACCCAAAAAATTTCAAGGGGAGACAAACTATATACAATGAGTTTACAGAGAACTTTTGACGGGATCAATTAGGGTCGATGGGCCGAGAGAATTCAGTGAATTTTGACCAATAGGGAAATTTATTTGTAGACAGAAGTAAATTTAGGGGCGTTACATGGAAATTGACACAAAAAAATCACAATTAAATCATACTCATACATGTAGACAAAAAAGACTGCCATGCATGAGTAAAATGGATATAGCATGACAAGCCTAAACCATTGATTGGTACATTTCATACATTTATAATAGAAGAACCTACTACCGATTATCTTTTCTTGTGATGAGATTTATACATCGAGTGTCCCATATATTTTTTAAGCATAATAATTACTACAAGTTAGTATGAAAGGGAAGCAAATTAGCTGTAATAACTCCAAAAGCTTCAATTGTCTCAGAATTCCAAGAAATATAAACCAAACATAGGCCTAAACCCTTGAACTTGTATTCTGAATTTCCTAAGCGTAATAATAACTACAAGTTAGTATGAACGGAAAGCAAATTTGCTTTAATAAAATCGCGTAAAACTCCTAAAATTTAGACTATCTCATAATTCCACGAAACTTGAACCAAAAGTAGGCCTTCACCCTTGCATTTTTATGGAAAATTATCTTAGCATAATAATAAGTACAAGTTAGTACGAAATGGAAGCAAACTCGCTTTAATAAACCCGTGTAAAACTCTAAAAATTTGGACTGTCTTCGAATTTCACAAAACTTGAACAATAAGTAGGCCTAAACCCTGGCATTTTCATGGTAAATTCCTAATTGTAATAATAAATACAAATTAGTATGAAAGGCAAGCAAACTCACTATAATAAAACCGCGTAAAACTCCTAAAAATTTAACTGTCTCAAAATTCCACGAAACTTGAGCCAAAACTAAGCCTAAACCATTGCATTAGTATGGTAAATGTTCTAAGCATAATAATAATTAAAAGTTAGTAATAAAAAGAAGTAAACTTATTTTTATAAAACGGTGTAAAACAACAAAAAATTGAGCTATATATCTCAGAAATTCACAAAATTTGAACCAAAAGTAGGCCTAGACCCTTTCATTTTTATGGTAAATTTTCTAACCATAATAACAACAAGTTAGTACGACAAGGAAAGCAAAGTTGGCTAATAAAACCGCGTAAAAAAACTAAAATTTGATGTATCTCAGAATTTCTGTGAAACTTGAAACAAAAGTAGGCCTAGATCTTTGCATTTGTATGATAGATTTTCTGAGAGTAATAGTAACTACAAGTTGGTATGAAAGGAAGCAAACTTGCTTTTATAAAACTGCGTAAAACTCCTAAAATTTGGACTGTCTCAAAATTCCACGAAACTTGAAACAAAAGTAAGCCTAAACCTTTGCATTTGTATGAAAGACAAGCAAACTTGGTTTAATAAACTGCAAGTTAGTATGAGAGCAAGAAAACTTGATTTAATAAACTGCATGAAACAACTAAAATTCGAATTATCTCAGACATCCACAAAACTTGAAAGAAAAGTCGGCCTAAACCTTTGCATCTGTATAGTAAAATTTCAAAGAGTAATAATAACCACAAGTTAGTATGAAATAGAAGCAAACTTGCATTAATAAAACAACGTAAAACTCGTAAAATTTGGACTGTCACAAAATCCCACGAAACATAAATCAAAAGTAGGCCTAAATCCTTGCATTTGTATGAAAAATTTTCTAAGCATAATAATAATAACAAGTTAGTATGAAAGGGAAGCAAACTTGCATTAATAAAATGAAAAAATTGCAAAATTGGTCTCGTAAGTATAGGGGGTGACAAAATTGGGACCATAACTACAGAACTGGCAATTTTAGTTCCATAAGTATTGGATTTTTGGAAATTTTGGTCCTTCTGACCAAAATTGCCCAAACATGCAGCAGAGAGATTTGGGGCTTAGGGTCCCGACATCCACGTGCGCAATTTAAACACTTAGAAGCTTGCGTGGCTAATGACGTGGCTTCTTCTTCCTCCCTTACTCTCTCCTAGGTCATCCTCTCTCGCTCCACCGCCCTGCGCCATGCCTCCTCTCACCCTCCTCTCTCTATCCCTTTCTGAATGAGCTGAGAAATAAATTATTAGGGAGAGCATACACCCATGTCCAGCGAAGAGCACAAAGTTGTCACGGTTAAACCAATATGGATTCTTAGGATTGTACTTCCTCACCTCATCGTACAATATGTGACCCATCTGCGCGTAGACGATAGGCAAACCAGGGTGGCTGGAATTGACCTTCTCTACGGTGTCAATTGACAAGAACCTAATAGTGTTGATGGATTTCTCAACGAGCTCAATGTCAGTTGTTTTCTCGAGGGTCTTGACAGCGGCGGAGGCGCGAACACGGAGGCGGGTGACTGCGGGGGTGCTGCGACGGCAGGAAACAGAAACAACGGCGGAAGAGGAAGCGGATTTGAGAGCGGAGATGGAAGGGATAGAGAGGCGGGGGGGGGGGGGGGGGGATGGGCGGATTGGAGTTTGGTGTAGGGAGTGAGGGAGCAAGAAGAAGCCACATCATTAGCCACGCAAGCTCCTAGGACGTCAGAACCTTAAGCCCCAAATCTCTCCGCCGCGTTTTTGGACAGTTTTGGTCGGAAGAATCAAAATTATCAAAAAATCAATACTTATGATACTAAAATTGTCAATTATGTAGTTATAGTCCCAATTTTGCCACCCCCCCATACTTACGAGACCAATTTTGCAATTTTGCCTAATAAAATCGTATAAAACTCCTAAAATTTGGACTTTCTAATAACTCCACAAAACTTTAACTGAAAGTAGGTCTAAACCTTTACATTTGTATGGAATTTTTTAAGTGTAATAATAACAACAAATTAGTATGAAAAAGAAGCAAACTTGCTTTAATAAAACCGCATAAAACTCCTAAAATTTGAACTATATCAAAATTCCATGAAACTTGAACAAGAATTAAGCCTAAACCCTTATATTTGTATGGTAAACTTTCTAAGTGTTATAATAAATACAAGTTAGTATGAAAGGAAAGCAAACTTGCGTTAATAAAATTGTGTAAAACTCCTAAAATTTGGACTGTCTTAGAATTCCACGAAACATGAACCAAAAGTAGGCCTAAATCCTTCCATTTGTATGGTAAATTTTCTAAGCATAATAATAACTACAAGTTAGTATAAAAGAGAAGCAAATTTACTACAATAAAACCCCGTGAAACTACCAAAATTTAAACTATCCCAAAATTCCAAAAAACTTGAACCAAGAGGAGGTGTAAATTCTTGCATTTATACGGGAAATTTTTATAGTGTAATAATAAGAACAAATTAGTATGAAAGGAAAGAAAACTTGCTATAATAATAAAAACTCCTAAAGTTTGAACAATCTTAAAATTCCATGAAATTTGAACCAAAAGCAGGCTTAAACCATTGTATTTGCATGTTACATTTTCTAAGGCAACAACAACTATGAATTAGTATGAAAGGGAAGCAAATTTGCTTTAAAAAAATCACTAAAAACTCTTAAAATTTGCCCTATCTTATGATTCCACAAAACTTGAACCAAAAGTAGGTTTAAACCCTTGCATTTGTATTGTAAATATTTTAAGCGTAATCATATCTACAAGTTAGTATGGACGGGAAACAAACTTGATTTAATAAAACTGTGTAAAACTACTACACTTTGAACTATTTCAGAATTTCATGAAATTTGAACCAAAAGTAGGACTAAACCATTGCATTTACATGGTAAATTTTTTAAGTATAATAATAACTACAAGCTAATAAGAAAGGGAAGCAAACTTGCTTTAATAAACCGCGTAAAACTTCTAAAAGTTTAACTATCTCAAAGTTCCATGAAATTTGACCAAAAGTAGGTCTAAATCCTTGAATTATATGGCAAATTCTCTAAGTGTATAATAATTAGAAGTTAGTATGAAAAAAAAAAGGCAAACGTTGAACCAAACGTTGCCTTGAATCCTTGTATTTGTATGGTTAATTCTCTAAGTGTAATAATAACTACAAGTTAATATGAAAAGAAACCAAATTCCTTTTAATTAAACCACATAAACCTTTGAAATATGGATTGTCTTAGAATTTTGTGAACCTTGAACCAAAAGTAGGTCTGAACCTTTGCATTCATTTTGTAATATTAACTACAACTTAATATGAAATGTGAGCAAACTAGATTTAATAAAAATGCATAAAACCAAAATGTATGAGACATACATTTGTACTATCATCATTAAGTCTCGATAATAATGATAGTACATATAAGTGATATGGACCTGACTAAACAGCAAACATCACTCAATTTTGGTTCTTATTTGAGTAACCTTAGTAAAGTGTGGTATATTATTGGGTCATTCTATTGGAGTTTTACGTGGTTTTATTAAATAAAGTTTGATTTTCTTTCCTATTAAGATATAATTATTATTATGTTTAGAAATTTTACCATACAAATGCAAGGGTTTAGGCCTACTTTTTGTTCAACTTTCGTGAAATTCTCAGACAGTCCAAATTTTAGGAGTTTTACGCGATGGTTTTATTAATGCAAGTTTGTTTTCTTTTAAATTGTATTTATTATTATACTTAAAACATTTACCATACAAATGCAAGGGTTTAGGCCTACTTTTTGATGTGGTCGACGTTTTTTACTAAAGGATAAAATTGGAATTTTACTACGGCACAATTGCACACCAGGTGAAATGCGATTTTCGAAAGAGAATAGTGTCTCAATCAAGTTTGTTTACAAGAAAAAAGGGTCTCAATCAATGAATAGTGTCTTCTCTTAAAAAATTAATATTTTGATATTTATAGTAGTGTTGGAAGTTATACGGGGTGGTGGGTTGCATTTGCTTAATGTGTGCGTTATACATATCAAATTACTTTTTTACCCTTACAATTTAATATTTTTTACTAATGTGCATCATACAGCCCCCCGCTCTCGGATGGAATATGCATTCGCCGGTGTAATATGTTGTGCGAGAGTAAACAATAAAGAAAACTGGCTAAGCTCAATAAATGGGAATGGGTGGGTGGGAGCTATTAATTGTCTTCCACCTACTCACTTATATATATTTTTTTTCCATGTGCCGTCCTTCCATTTGCATTTGTAATTTCGAAACCATTTTCTCCACAATGGCTAGCAAAAGTAACTCTCTTACTTAAATTTTGCTTCTCTTTTCATTTGGTGCACTTGCTTTGTATTTTACTTTGGTGAAAAATATGGAGTGGGGAGGGTGATTGTGAGAGTGAGTGACGCACGACAGCATACCCAACGGAAGGGGTGGCGCGGCGGAGGTGGGGGAGGCGCGAGGCACGACTCCAGGGTGGAGGGGGGCTGCCTCGCCACCAGCCCGAGGCGCAACCTCGAGGTGGGGGGGCGCGACACCCCCTCTGGATCTAGGCCGAGCCTCGAGTTGGGAGGGGGCCTTGCCTCGAGCTGGGGGGCGCGGCCCCTCCTCCGGCTCGGGGCGGCGCTTCGGGTGGTTCGGCACCGGGGTTCGGGAGAGGGGAATTTATGGACTTTTTTCCACCTGCCGAAAAAGTTTGGGATGATCTTCCTCCGTACCTAGAAGGTTACTCAGCAGATCATATTGCCGCGATTATGAGTTTGCCTAAGTGTTCTTCTTTTGACTTAGGTGAGAATTTAGAGGATTTATCTGATTTTGAGATGAACTCGATGGGGTCTAGGCGTAGCGAACAATGTGATGATATAGTATCAAATGGAGAAGATGGGGAGGCTAACTCTGAGCGATGTGAGAGTGACGATGAGGTCGTCAGTGAGGAAGATGAGATTGAAAGTGAGGGGGAAGAAGTTGAAAGCGATAGTGAGGAAGCCAAAGTCATCGAGGTGTCTGCCCCGCCGAGTGTAGTTGTGGCGTTGGGGGTTGATGGGAGGCGTCCGCGAAGTCCTCGTGTTGCACCCCTTGTATGATGTACATTAGTAAAAAATATTATATTGTAAGGGTAAAAAAGTAATTTGATATGTATAAGACACACATTAAGCAAATGCAACCCACTACACCATATAACTTCTAACACTACTATAAATACCAAATATTAATTTTTTAAGAGAAGACACTATTCATTAATTGAGACCCTTTTTTCTTGAAAACAACACCTCTTTTAAAAATCGCATTTCACCTGGTGTGCAATTGTGCCGTGGTAAAGTTCTCAATTTTATCCCTTAGTAAAAAAACCTCGACCACATCACTTTTCGTTCAAGTTTCGTGGTATTTTGAGATAGTTCAAATTTTAAGAGTTCTGTACAGTTTTATTAAAACAAGTTTGCTTCTATTTCATACTAACTTGTAGTTATTATTGCGCTTAGAAAATTTATCGTAAAAATGCAAAGGTTCAGGCCTACTTTTGGTTAAAATTTCGTGAAATTTTGAAATAGTCCAAATTTTTGAAGTTTTATGCGGTTTTATTAATGCAAGTTTGCTTCCCTTTTATATTAACTTGTAGTTATTATTACGTTCAGAAAATTTACCATACAAATGCAAGGGTTTAGGCCTACTTTTGATTAAAGTTTCATAGCATTCTGAGATAGTCCAAATTTTAGTAGTTTTACGCGATTTTATTAAAGCAAATTTGTTTCATAGTAACTTGTAGTTATTACTTCGCTTAGAAAATTTATAATACAAATCCAAGGTTTTAAACCTTTTTTGTTTCAAGTTTTGTGGAATTATGAGATAGTCCAAATTTTAGGAGTTTTACGCGATTTTTTTAAAGCAAGTTTGCTTCTGTTTCATACTAACTTATAGTTGTTGTTACGCTTAGCAAATGTATCATACAAATGCAAGGTTTAAGCCTACTATTGGTTCAATTCAGCCTTGAGTGTTCTACTATTCTTTGACTTTAACCCTTCCAAATGCAAGGGTTTAGACTTAGTTTTGGTTCAAGTTTCATGAAATTTTGAGACAGTTAAACTTTTGGGAGTTATACGCGGTTTAATCAAAGCGAGTTTGCTTGCTTTTCATACTAACTTGTAGTTATTATTACAATTAAAGAATTTACCATACAAATGCAAGGATTTAGGCCTACGTTTTGTTCAAGTTTTGTGGAATTATAAAATAATCCAAATTCTTTGAGTTTTACGCGATTTTATTCAAGCGATTTTGCTTCCCTTTCATACTAACTTGTAATTATTATTACGTTAAGATAATTTACCATAAAAATGTAAGGGTTAAAGCCTACTTTTAATTCAAATTTCATGAAATTTTAAGAGTTTTATGCAATTTTATCATTATTATATAGGCCGATCAACCACCAATTAACCATGGTTATGATATTTTCCAAAATTATGACATAATATCATAATTTTGATTTTAGATAAGAAACAAAAACAAAAGGATAAATATGATTATGGTTTGAATAATTTCAATCCATTGAAAATTGGATTTGGCCCCACAAATCCGTGACTAGAAAATTATCACAATCTAAAATAAAAATAATGAAAACCTAAAAATGAATTTATATATCTATGTATTTATAAATAGAGAGAGAATCTCTTCATTATTTGTGTCATTAAATATGAAAATAAAAAAAAATAGTTGATTTTTTCTTAAATTAAGTTGTTAAATATGCTTTTGATCGTCAGTACTATTATTTTATTTATGCTCCATTTTTTCTTATATTAATCACTAGATTTATTTTAAATCATACATTAATTTTTTATTTTTAAAATCCACGTCGTAGGTATATAATTATATGAATGAAGTATTTCATACCACGATGGGCTGTACATGAAAACAAAGCCACTTCTCACTCATGTTGGTTCATTATGATGCAGCAATACAAATTTCTTTTGAAGTATTAATTATATGCTTAAATATTTATACCGGTGCGGAGCCTTTGTGGCAAGAGACTACATGTGATATTGAGGGAAATATATGCTTCTAAATGTTTATTTTTTATGAGTTAAATATTATAAAATTTCTAAACTTATATATGTCTTTTATTTTTTAATATCTAATTTTTTATTTTCATTTCATCCTTAGATAATATGAAAACAAGAAAAATATGTTATTGAGAAAATTTTGAGTAAAATACGGATACTGAAACTTGATTATAAAAAATGAACAACAACCATGATATTTATATATTTGCCTAGTTGAATGGACGGTGAGGATTAATCTTAATGGAGTGCCAAGAAGCTTTCAAAGACTCTTTAAAAAATATTTTTAAATATTATAAAAGTTTTCAAACTTGTATATAAAATTTTCTTAAAACTTCTCTCAACTTTAGTATTGGTCTAAAAACTTTTCAACATTTTTAACATTTTTTATTTTATATTGCATTTAGTTCTTTTAATACTAACCTCAGACCCTTCGTCGACCCCATTAAATATATGTCATTTTGGAAGTTGAACATATGTACATCTCTATAAAAAAACGCGAAATTTATAACGACAGTTTCAATTTGAACGACCATTGTAACAGTTTTATAACGGACTAGACGTGTTGACGTCATCGAAGGGATAGTGAAAATATATTTATTTTGTAACAGCAACAACCGCTACTAAAGCCATTACAAATATGTGGTGTGCGTAAACCCGTTATAATTTATTGACCGTTACTACTTTGCTACTGTATTTGTAACGGCTTTTAGGTAAAACAAGGAGCCGTTACAATTATAGTGGAAAAATGTGAGAATAGGTGACCTGAAAGCCAATTGGATTAGCATGCTTGTAAACTATTGTGATAATAACTCGATTTTGTGTAATATTATTCAGTGAATAAAATGAGTATTTGCTATTGACATTTCATTTGTTGTGCTCATTACATTTATATTTGCGTTTCTATTAAACATCACAACAAAGCCCACAAACCACCTTGAACAACCGTGCAACAGTTAGACTGCGCATTGGATGGCAGTCATAAAACCAACTGTTTAGAGGACCATGAGAATGAGCATCGAAGTGTCCTCTGGAGACTTGCATTAAGAGTCGTATTTATTTAATGAGTGTTGTGTTTCATCGGCGACCACGTGGGACGTATATGCGATCTTAATGGGTCAATTGGCTAGGTGTCAAATCGATTGAACTAGCTCGCGGGGATCGTCATATGGAAGCCTTGGAGGCTTGGTCGGTATGACTTGAATCCCCAGCTCCAATAGTACGGGAGTAGTTCTCAGACTTGAGGAATAACGACAGTCACGTGCATGCAATCACTGTATCTTAGATTTTGTCTCAGATATGATCATTATAAGCCTCGTCTAGTGCATTCAAAGCTGTAGCGAGGACGGTGAGTTCCAAGAAGAGGATCCATCCCCTGTCAAAACATGACAGAGGTATCTCCTATGCACTTGGAGATGTGTCTACGCTCTATAAAGCTGTGGCCACAGTCATTGGTCGAATAGAAAGAGGAGGTTCTTATATCGAGCAATTTGGCGTAACACGATCTCATGTATTAAGCATAGACTCTTAATCTAGGATGGGAACCAACGCCCAATTCAATGCCCTAGACTAAGGCTAGGAGATGGTAGACGGAAGGATCGTATCCATATGAACTCGGGAGCCTAAAAGTTCACATGGATTTTCGCCTAGTCTTTAGTGCCTTTGGCAGTTGCTAGACGGTCACCCATGGTGACGAACTTTCTTGATCAAGGGTTGATCAAGAATTATTAATTAAATTGGATTTAATTAATAAATGTATTGGACACTAACCGGAGTCTAGTTAAAAGGTGAATCTAAAGAGTTACACACAAATCACCAAGAAGAGACGAGGAATTAATTTCGTAAGTAATTGGATTACTTATATATGAGAGGGATCCATTGGATGGATAAGCCAATGATAAATTCATTGGATTAATTTATATTGTGCTTGCCCTTATTATTTAATAAGTTGGACTTATTATTTATTAAAGGCTTATTGGGTTCATATATTTAGTTGGATTAAATATATGATGGACTTAATTAAGTGGGTTTTAATTAAATTAAATTTAATTAATTGGGCTAGTATTTTAATTAAATAAAATCGGCCCAAGCCAAATTAATTAATTGAAAACCCATGTTGTTGACTAGCAAAATTATTTTTGGAAAATGCCATGTTAGTCATCCTTTATTCCAAATAAAGGATTTTATTACCTTATGGATGGTTAAATAGACACAGACATATTTTAATGCATCCATTCAAGGTATATATATATGTATATTAGTTATTTGGAATAACTAATGAATACGTAACAAAGTAAGAAAAAAATTTCCTCTCCCTAATTTTTCCACTCGACTGAACCCCCCTCTTGTGCACACTTGGTGTGTTCTTTTCCTCAATTGAGGGATCCCAAGTTCTGGTGTGGTGTTGACGCGACTTTAAAGGGTCTCTATATTGAGGCCTTGGGTGAACGAATCAACGAAGGAAGTTCAAAATAAATAAAAAAAAGATAATTCTTGATTTATGATTTTTGTTCATCTCGTTTTTCATTATACCAATAGCTTGTTTAATTTTATTGTCATTTAATTTTATTAACTACATCGAATGTCCGAAAACTCCAAGGGTACTCCCCTTGGAACCATGGTTTCATTGCGATTTTATTTTATTTTATGCAATTTATTTTAACCGCTTCCGCTTGCACGTTCCCGGGTCGATCCACCCGCAACTCGTGGTGCTTTTCAAAAAAAGTGTGAAAAATATAAAAAGAGACGGTATTACAAAAATCATGACAATTGAAACTATTAAGCAGCTACAAAGTACCAGAACATGAAAAATTCCAAAAGTCGTTACAAAAGTTAGTACAAAATAATTTAATCTTTGCAACGACCGAACAAATAAGAAACCATTACAATGGTTGTTTCAAATGAAGGCGAGAAAATTAGCGGGAAATGATATTTGTAACGACCAATTTATATAGCTGTTACAAAAGCCATTACCAATTAATATTTTTGACATCAAAATTAGAAAAATAGGGGAAATTCTAAATTTGATTGGTCATTACAAATATTGTTATAAAGGTAAATTACAATGGCCGTTACAAAAGCAGTCACAATGAGCCATTTCAAAAGTTCAGATTGGAAAATACAATATCTTTACATCTAGGCACCCAATTCATACCAAATTTAAATATATACAAGAATGTGTCCATTAAGTCATATGAGACAAGTGTGATTTTAAGTCAATTGGCTGATTTAAAAATACACCGACTTGAATGATTACTATTATGTTCCAGGAACGATATGTTGAAATCTGCATACCTAATAA
The DNA here is from genome assembly GCF_000512975.1 of Sesamum indicum. Lineage (NCBI taxonomy): Eukaryota > Viridiplantae > Streptophyta > Magnoliopsida > Lamiales > Pedaliaceae > Sesamum > Sesamum indicum. The sequence goes on from NC_026154.1 coordinate 9,727,635, forward strand.
GGCTCCAACTTGGTCGAATGGATTTTTTGGGAAGTTTGAACGTATCTTTCGGTTTGATCTTAATTTTTACAACCTGATTAACCCATGCAGTTCAACGCTATAAGACGATAGTTACATCAATGTAATACCAATATTTATGAATATACAAATTTATTGCATAATATGTACATGTATCAATATCAAATAAATATTTTTATATTTTTAATGTATTTCAATTATATTGTTCCAGTATAAAGATATGTTTCCACAACATTAAATCATCGAAAATAACAATTTCTTTTTAATAATTTTAAAAAAAATAATTAATTAATTAAAACATCTTTTATAACGATTTTTGTAACAAAATTTACCAAAACGTCGTCATATCGTTACATTGTAACGGTTTTTGTAATGGATTTAAAATGAATATCTTACACTATATAATTTGTAACGGCTTTTGTACAAATTTTTTGAATTTGTAATACACGTTGGAATGGCTTTTGCAACGGCCATGGACGTTCCAAAATTATATATATACAACATTTGCAGATTTTTCTTCTCCCTCTTCAATCTTTTCTCTCTCTCTTCCCCGCCCCCCATCACCGCCTCTCGCCGACGTCCAATCCGGCGCCTCCCCACTGCCGATCGCCGAAAAAAGGTAGGCCCCCTCCCTCTGTTCCTTCTCTCCCCACCTATTCCCGCCCCTTCCCACCCTCCCCCTTATCCCATCCCCCATTTTCTTATATTAGTTTTTTAATTTTTTGAAATTATGTTGTTAATTTTCTGAAAATATGTTGTTAATTTTTCTGAAATTATGTTGTTGATTTATATAATTTTCTAATATTATGTTAAAATTTTAAAATTATGTTATAATTTTTTCTGAAAACATTTTGTTAAGTTTCTGAAATTATGTTGTTAATTTTTCTAAAATTATGCTGTTGATTTTTTAGAAAAATTTTGGAAAATTTTCATAATTTCTGAACTTTTTTGGGAAATTTTAATTATTTATGTAATTTCAAAAATTTTAAAAAGATATATGGACCTGAATGCAATTTGTAGGACAATTATGCATTTTAAGGAGATCAAAGCTTTCTCATCTGTGTATGGTGTGGATATTTTTGGAGGACTTGTATTCTGGTGTTTAAAGTGGAACAAACAACGAATGCGTTTGCCGATTCAAAAGGACAAAGATGTAACAACCATTTTATGTTATTTGTACCTTTTGTTCGGTTTCATTCATAGCCGCAAATTATATGGATTTTATTTTATTGTTTGTAACCCACATGTGTTACATCGAACACCCAACAATCACCAAGGGAACATCCCTTGGTTGGATCGTAGTTTATATTATTACACATATATCTCACGATCCCACCTCGTATTCCTGGGCCGGTCCATTTTCCTTCAATTTGTTGTAGAGAGTCATATACCATTTGAAACATCTTTGATCAGCTAACTAACTGAAATATCCATGCATAATTTGGATTTTAATTGTCTGAGATACATCAGACTAAGTCTTGCTAGGTCTGCCAGGAAATAAAAAAATCTATATATTACCAGCACATTTTGCTGCCAATCTACTAGGAGCCGCTTGTAGAAATTTTAGGATGGTGTGTCTTAATGTATTTGGAAGTTGTATGACGTGTTAAATCCAACCGTATAATGATATGTACGGATGGAATGGTCTTGTTTCCTTGGCCTACCAGTATAGGGAAACAGAAAGTAAGCCTGTACCCTGACCTTCCTACTTATCGACCAACTAGTTGATCACGATCTGGGTTGTTGGATGGATCTTTTTAGGATTTTAGTACGTGAAGGATTTTGAGGTCATCACATCTGAAGCATTCGAAGCCCTTTCAACATCCTATCCATTTCCCCAATGGAGAATGAACATATAGGGTAGGTTCCCTAACGTCAAGCAATAGAAAGCCTCCACTTATGAAAGCGTGAAGATTAGATCAATTGAAAGCTTAGCTTCAACGTGCATGCAGGAAAGTCTCTTAGCTGGTCATAAGGTTTCTGGACCCTTTATGGGTGCCTATCTTATTTAGATGCTTCAGCTTATGCCTTTTCTTCTCTTGTTGCCTATGCCGGCCTCAGATCTAACTAAATGAGCCAATTCATCTAAATCTGGATATTAGCTTTCAATTAAGGGGAGCCTTCTGGAATAGAAATTGCCTATGCCTCTATAATTGGGAATCAATGAGAGGACATTAATTCAAATTCTGGATTTTCGAATTGAGAGAGAGCAAGAATTCTCACTATTTCTTAGATTCATGGCCCCAATTCCATTCAGTGGGGTCTTTCATTCACATTTTTTTCCACCAAGAACGTTTTCTAAAACTCTTTGACCCCCGAATTATTTGGAGTATACTTTCACGCAATTCACAGGGTTCAACAAGCAATCTATATTTCACGATCAAGGGTGTAATACTTTTTGATGATTCCATCATCTATGATTGAGTTGCGAAAACTTCTGGATAGGTATCCTACATCTGCACCGAATTCTTTATGGTTAAAGAATCTCTTTCTTGTTGCTTTGGAACAATTAGGAGATTCTCTAGAAGAAATATAGACTTCTGGTGGCAACATGCTTGGTCCCGCTTATGGTGTCAAATCAATACATTCTAGAAAGAAATATTTGAATATCACGAGACATCTAAGTCATACAAGTAAAGAGATCTATTCATTGATAAGAAAAAGAAAAAATGTGAATGGGGATTGGATTAATGATAAAATAGAATCCTGGGTCGCGAACAGTGATTCGATTGATGATGAAGAAAGAGAATTTTTGGTTCAGTTCTCCGCCTTAGCGATAGAAAAAAGGATTGATCAAATTCTATTGAGTCTGACTCATAGTGATCATTTATCAAAGAATGACTTTGGTTATCAAATGATTGAACAACCGGGAGCAATTTACTTACGATACTAAGATGATATTCATAACAAGTGTCTATTGAATTATGAGTTGAATACATCCTGTTTAGCAGAAAGACGGGCATTCCTTGCTCATTATCAAACAATCACTTATTCACAAACTTTGTGTGGGACTAATACTTTGCATTTCCCATCTCATGGAATACCCTTTTCGCACCGCTTAGCCTTATCCCCCTCTAGGGGGATTCTAGTGATAGGTTCTATAGGAACTGGACGACCCTATTTTGTCAAATACCTAGCGACAAACTCCAATGTTCCTTTCATTACAGTATTTCTGAACAAGTTCCTCGATAACAAGCTTAAAGGTTTTCCTATGGATGATAGTGGGTCCCTTTCCAGCTGCTTAAGGATAATGCGAATTGCTGCTTGGAGTAGTAGACTACTTGAGCAAGTGGGTGGAAGTTGAACCCCTTACCAAAATCACAAAAATTGAAGTTCTCAAATTCCTCTAGAAAAACATAATTTTGCAGGTGTGGTTTACCTTATGTACTTAATTCTAACAATGATCGTCAGTTTCAGGATAGTAGAATCTAAGACTGTTATGCCGATCTAGGTATCCAACAATACTTCACTTTAGTAGCCTACCACTAAGCTAATGGGAAACTAGAAGTTACAAACCACAGAATCATGCAATGCATAAAAACTACACTGGAGTAGGCAAGATGACAGTGGGTTGATGCCCTGACTAGTGTGCTATGGTCTTACAGGACTACCCCCAAATCAACAATGAGATAGACACCTTTCAACTTGGTGTATGGCTTGGAGGTTATTATCCTTGCGGAAGCTAGACTAGAAGCCTACAGAATCTAGCACTACGAGCAGAAAAGCAATGATGCCCTGCCACTTACCCACCTTGACTTGATAGATGAAACTCGAGAGCATGCTTAGACTAGCATGGAAAGATAAAAATAGAAATTGGTCAATGCCTGCAATAGACGAGTGAAAAAGAAGAGAATTCGAGGTAGGAGACCTTGTACTCAGGTGAGCATGCGTCCTTAAACCATTCAGAAAACTGGCACTGGGAAGGTTCTTACATGGTGACCTGAATCATCAAATTTGGAGCATACAAGCTGGAAGACAATGAGGGCAAGAAGCTATATCAACCTTTAAATGCTTATAATCTTAGGAAGTTTTACTCTTGAACCCCAATTTCTTGCTTATATCTCATGACTTTACTACATAAAACCTCTATAAATTAATAACCTTGGGACCATGAAATTTTATTAATTTAGAGAGATGTTAATATACCGATAAATTAATATTTTATTAATTAAAAGAGAGACTTTTAAAATTCAATAAATTTAGTATATATGTATTGAAAATAAATGAATTCCTATATGTTTAATTGATTATATTCATGTATCAAACAATTCTTTGTAACTAATTAAATATATTCATGTATAATATCAATTCATTGTATACAATTAACTATTATATTCATGCATGCATGTATCAATTCATTGGAATTACTTAAATATACATGTTTACATTAATTCGTTGCACTTAAATAACTATTATAGCCAATTAAATATATTCATGCATGATGAATGAAATATATACTACATAAATCTCAATATGAAAATATAATAATTCATATCACACAATCATGAATGAATAATCAAATGCGTAAAGCATTACAGACTTCATATTTTAGCAAATTATCATAATATTTATAATTGTAATATTTATGAATTATTAATTTAGAGTTTTAACTGGACCTAATATTTATAATGGGATTATCCAAAAAACTTTATCTTATTATCTTATCGAATTTGATGATTTTTTACAATGGCCCAATTCGGGACCGGAAGATTTTATTGTTTTAGAGAGTTTATTAATTTATAGAGATTTTATTGTATTTAAGTCTTTTGCTAAAATATGAATATGTTCTTGTTTTTCCCTGTTGTACCCCATTCTATCGTCTACATAATGTTTCGAGTACAAATATGAGTTATCTTATTGGGTTAAGTGTGAGTTTCTGATGTGATAGAATGTATTAAGGAGGGGAGCTACAGTAGAAATAAATCCCTTTTCTATTGGAAAATAAGATGTTCACCCTACCTTCTTCAGCCATAAATATCTAAAGGCAGCCTTGATAGGCGTCCATCCAAGAGGTCTATGTCAGGCAAGGGAAATAGATGTTTGGAGCAAGCTTTAGACAAATTCATAAAATCAGTATACATCTGCCCTTTCCCTAGCTATTTGGGTACCACAACTATGTTTGACATCACTTCTTCCTCTTTGCCCTGAACGTTCTCTTCTTTTGATTTACCATCTTCACCTCTAGGTCCATGTTTAGTTTGTGAACAATTATGGATTTATATCCTAGAAATCAAATGGGTTCCATGTTTTGAGTCCCTGTTTTTGCTAAGAAAATTCACCATCAAAACCTCGGTCTTTAGGAGCTAGCTCCTAGATGTCTTGTACGGGTCCACCAGTATCAATTCTACCAGTTTATGCCCTTCAATAGGTTCAATTCTCGTTTTGTGTCTCTGACTTTTTCCATCCTCTCGTGGTGCAAGTTCTAGGATTTTATGTAGAGTTCACATTCATACGGTGATCCGACTTCACCTTTCCTCTTGCTTCTGCCTTTTCTATCTCCTTCTCTTTTGTAGAGAGATTTTATCATTGTTTAGCCTCTACCTAGTTTGACCACACCTCTCCAATTTCACATTTTAATGGGAATTTTATGTTAATGAAATGTGGATATTATAGTCTAAAATAAATCCAATCCCAGTCTTTCAAAGATCATATTATATGACTTGATTATTAAGTTTTCCTACTTGGTTCAATTTCCATAGAGACCGAGAGATCTATCGTGCCCAATGGCAAAATCTCTATTGTACTAAACCTTACTAACAGTGTATGAACAAGATGTATGGTTGTAACTTCCAATTCTATTCTTCTTAGAACGTCCATGAACAAGATATCCACCAAACTCCCATTGATAACAAGTATCTTATGTATAATATTGGCTATGTCCATTTTTAAACCATGGGATGACTCTGGGATCCCATCACATGCTCAAAATTCTCTCTTATCGAGTATTATTTTTTCCATATCCCCAACATTTAATGCCTGGTGGTCTGAACTTTGTTCCTTTACATTTCTAATGTATTTTTTTCCTAGCTCTCACAGAGTAACTAATTGTTAGTCGTGCTATCATGTGGACTTCACTTTCATAGGGAAGTTATCCATAACCACATTATCCTTCGTTGCATCCTTTCCTAAACTTCTCTCTTCTTCGAGCGTGTCACTGATTTCCTATCTTTGTTTTATATTCCCTATAACGATAAATCGATCTCCATAATCTTTATTATCACTATTAATGATGTATTCTTTAAAGTAACTCATATGTATTATGGCCCATGTTTTATGAAAGTGAAAATACATGTTGAATTCTTCTTAGTTGGCGTATTTCAAGTTTTCCTAGGCTACTAGAGTAATTAAAATTCTCCACCATCATAAAAGATCGGATCCTCGTGGTGTATACTCCTGAGTTTTGGTATGAATATCCTTTATGGTCTTTTTCAAACCCATCTCTTGGATGTTCCTCTTTTCTTTCTACCTCTTCGAGCTTTCCACATTCCACATCTTTCATACCATTTATCTTCACCTCATTTATTTATTTTTGTCTAACTTCCATCAATAGTTCCACATTGTCCAATGGGTTGTGGCTAAGGCTGATGCCATCGGACCTTCTTCAACCAATGTATCAAAATACTTATCACCAGAATAATGCACAGGTACTGTACTTCTGACAACTGATTGTTGACCCTCTATATGACACTTCGCAATAACTCACCTTCTTTTTGCCTAATCTTGAACATGTGGCCAACCTCTTAGTTTCTTCTTACTCGAATAGTTTCTAATTCCACCAATCGAATTGGCTTTTGGGCAGTTATTGCAACAGAGGAGTGTTTCTCTCACTAAATTTTCTCTCTAAATACCCTTTATTTCTTTTGGAATTAGACAGATCTTCTCCTTTTCCTATCTATAATATACAGAGGTATAGATACATATACATAAGAACGGTGGGGATGGAGGTGGCGTGGGGTAGGGGACGCGTTGTTAACATTTTAATTTTTAACTTTCAACTTCTAATTTTTTAACAAAGTGAAGGATTACGTGGTACGGCCTGAGAAAGCGCAAGCGAAATCAAAAGTGATAATGCATACAATAATAAAAATAAAGCGCAAAAAAAAGTAAACGAATCCAAAGGATGTACCCTTGGAGTTCTCGAGTGTTCGATGTAGCATTAACAATAAATAATAAATTAAAGGGAGTTGTGGTAAAATTGCATAAAGAAACCGAATAGGAATCAAATGAACGAAATTTTACCTTCGTCGGAATCCGCCTATTTTATGCGTTCACGCGAGGCTCCAACGCAGAAACCCTCTAATTCGTCCATACCACACCGGCACTGGAATCTCGATGCTTCATTTTCTACAAGAAAGCAAGAGAAAAAGAACTCCAAGAAGTTGGAGAGAGAGAGGGGTGGACGAGTGAGAGAGAGACTAGGGAGGAAATTATTTTTTGTTGTTGTTGTTGTGTAATAATATTATTCCCAGTAATATTATGTACAACAATATATATACACCTTGTATAGATATATATAAATCTATCTAGGTACATTTATTCATCTATAAGGTAAGTCTTCTTAATTCCAAATCAAGAAGATGATTAAAATTGCACTTTTTAAAATTCTAATTTGCTAGCCAATAATTTTTTTCTATAGAATTTTCACATGTGCTTAATGGGGTGTGTTGGCCAATTTTTATGATTAAATATACAAGGCCCAACGAATTTTTATTTAAATCCAATTTAATAAAAAAATCACCCCATTGAGCCCAGTATGTATTTAATCCAATTAAGTACATAAGCCTACACTGCCTTCATTAATTAATAAGGTCCAACTTATTAAATGAGGACAAGCCCTACATAAATTAATCCCATTAATTTATCCTTCGGCCTTCCATCCAATGAATCTCTTATTTTCAAATAATCCAATTACTTGTGGAATTAATCCAATGGAATTAATTTATCCTTGTACTTTCCTGGTGTTTTGTATGTGACTCTTTAGATTCACCTTTCAGCTAGACTAGGGCTAGTGTCTAACACTATGATTGGTTAAATCTATTTTAACTAATAATTCTTTATTAATCCTTAACTAAGAAAGGCTGTCGTCATGGGTGGCCATCTACAAATGGACCATGGCACTAGAGACTAGGTGAATGTCCGTGTCAATATTTAGGCTCTCGAGTCCATACGGGTACGGTCTTTTCGTCTATCGTCTACCGGCCTTAGTCTAGGGCATGAAATTTGTGCATCGGTTCCCATTCTAAACTAGGCATCTATGCTTTGATACTTGAGGTCGCGCTACACTTAACTGAATGACATAGGAACCTCATTTCCTACTCGATCAACCATTGTGGCCACAAGTTCATAAGGCGTGAGCGCGTCTCTAAGTGCATAGGAGATACCTCTATCAAGTACTAACAGGGGACGGATCCTCTTCTTGCACTTACCATCCTTACTACATACTCCAACTGCACTGGACGAGACTTATAATGATCATGTCTATGAGAGAATCACCTTTCGCACACGTCCAAGATATAGTCATCATATGCACGTGACTGCCGTGATTCCTTATGTTTGAGGACTACTCCTATACTATCGGAACTGGGGATTTGAGTCATATGGACCAAGCCTCCAATGATTCCATATGATAATCCCTATGAGTCAGTTCAGTAGATTTGACACCTAGTCAATCAACCCATGAAGATCGTATAGATGATCCACGTCTGTCACCGATTAAACACAGTATTGACTAATTGAATGCGACTCTTAGTGCATGTCTCCATAGGACTTTCAATGCCTAATCTTGAGGTCCTCGACCTGGTTTTAAAACCCAACCTTTTAGCAGTTGGTTTCATGACCACCATCCAATGCGCGATCCAACTGAATGGTTGCTGATTGGTCTGTGGGCTTTGTTGTAATGTTCAAGTAGATGCAAACATGCAAAATGAACACAACAATGTAATTGCCAAATAAGTGAATACTCATTTTATTCACCTAAAATAATCTTACATAATATCGATTAATTGTTATAATAGAATACATCCAGACCAATCTAATTGGCTTTTTGATCATATATCCTAACAATCTCTCACTTAATCTAAAGCCAATCACCCATCGACCTCAAACTCATCTTATCAAGATGTTGAGTGCAAGTAATTTGCGATAATGGTTTAGTCAGTGGATCTGCTATGTTTTCTGCTAAGTTGACTTGGTAGTGTATAAGAATATGTTTGGAATGGTGATGAGATCTCAATTCCTTTTCTTGTGCTATTGCCCCATTTTTATCGCAGAAGATAACTATCGTTCAACAACGCTAGGCACTACACCTAACTCTTGGATGTAGCTTTTCATCTAATCAGCTTCCTTAGCTGCTTCTGAAGCCGCTATGTATTCAGCTTCTGTGGTGGAATCTACTGTGATAACATACTTGGAACTCTTCTAAGTGACGACACCACCATTCAGCTTGAATACAAAACATGAATGGGACTTGGCATCATCATCATCCGATTGAAAGTTGGCGTCCCTATAGCCTTCCAGTATCAATTCTCCACCATCGTAGATCAAGAATATATTTTTAGTCCTTATCAGGTACTTAATTATGGTCTTGACCGCACTCTAGTATGTCTCACCAGCACATGCCTGATATCTGCTCGTTACGCTTAAAGCGTATGTGACATCGGGCCTAGTGCATTGTACAACGTACTGGATACTGCCCACGGCTGAAACATAAGGGATGACGACATCCCTTAAGTGCCTCATCAGTCTTGGGAGACTGTTTCTTGGACAGCTTAATTCTATGCATCTTTTGTAGAAATTCTCGTTTTGAGTTCTCCATCTTGAATTTCTTCAAGACTTTCTCAATGTATGAGGATTGGGTCAATTCTAACATCCTTTTGGATCTATCCCTGTAGATCTTGATGCCATGGATGTAGGAAGCCTCACCCATATCTTTCATGCAAAATTGAGTGGAGCACCATACTTTTATATTTCCCAACATCTTGACATCATTTTCAATGAGCAAGATGTCGTCAACCTAAAGCACAAGTTACGCAACTGAGCTCCCACTAATCTTCTTGTATACATAAGGATCAGATTCATTCTTGATGAAATCATATCCCCATATGACTTCATCAAAATGTGTGTTCCAACTTCTGAAAGCTTGTTTGAGGCCATAGATGGACCTCTAGAGACAACAGACTTTCTGTTATTCTCCAGCAGAGGTTAGACCTTACGGCTGATCCATGTAGATATCTTCCTCAAGGAAACCGTTTAGGAAGATCATTTTTCAAGTCCACCTGACATATTTAATAGTCATACCATGCTGCTATAGTAGGCAGTGTCCGAAAGACTTGGCCATGGCCTCGGGCGAATAGGTTTCCTCAAAGTCGACCCTAGGTCATTGAGTGTACCTTTTTGCCACGAGCCTAGCCTTTAAGGCACCAACCTCTTCGTTAGCTCCAAGGTTACGTTTGTAGACCTATTTGTGACCAACTGGCTTAATTTTCTTTAGGTTCCAAGAGGGTCGAAACATGGTTTGAACCCACCTCAAGCCACTTATCCGAGTCGATATCAGGTATCACTTCGTATATTCTTAGATCATCATCCAAACTGTAGGTAGAGATGGCATCACATTATCTTGATGAGGTATCTCATTCGATTGTTCAAGCAGTTCCTCATCACATCGGCTATTTGTAGGAAGACCCTTTTTGAAGAAAACTGCGTTCCTCGAGACAATGACCTTCTATCTCGATGGGTCATAAAAATAGTACCTTATAGTTTCTTTCGGATATCTGACAAACCTGCACTGAGTAGATCTTGATTCTAGTTTTTCTCCCACTAGCCTTTTGACGTACGCGGGGCTACCCCACACTCTCAAGTACTTGTAAGACGCAGGCTTGCCATGCCACATCTCATATGGTGTCTGGGGCACAGCTTTGGACAACGCCATGTTGAGTAATTTTGTCGCTGTCTCAAGAGCGTATCCTTAGAAGGGTAGGGGCAATTCGATAATGCTCATCATGGATTAGACCATGTCCAATAGGGTTCGATTTCTCCTTTGGGCCACGACATTAAGTTGAAGTGTTCCAGGAGCAGTCCACTGAGAGGAATCCCATTATCTTTTAAATAATCTATGAATTCACCACTTAAATACTCCCCACGTTTGACCGAAGGGTTTTGATCTTACAGCTAGTTTGATGCTCTATTTCAAGTGTGAATCCTTAAACCTTCAAAAGGCCCCAGACTTATACCTCATAAGGTGAACATAACCATACCGCAAGTCGTCATTGGTAATGGTTATAAAGTATGAATATCCTCCTTTAGCCGGAGTATTTAGTGGTCCACAGACATCCATATGGGTTAAATTCAATAGAACAATGGCAAGTGTACTTTGCCAACAAAAGATTTCTTGGTCATTTTCCCTTTGAGATAGGATCCGCAATTTTGCAGTTTATCCCAGTCGTCTACCTCTAGACTCCTTGACTCTACCAACTTCCTCATCCTCTCTACAGAGATATGACCTAACCACACATGCCAAATCTGTGCATTTTCATGATTATCTAATTTTCGTTGGTGTTATGCAATCATATTCCATTTTGACTGTTGGAGAATGTAAAGACTATTTATTAATGTACAAAGCAGATAAAGGTTATTATCAATCATCAAATAAAAATTACTTTTATCGACCTTAAACGCATAACTATCATTGCTTAAAGTAGGAATGGAAATAATGTTTTGGATCATGCTCGGTACATAATAATAATTCTTTGATTCTTGTTGGAATGGATGACCAAAAGCCAATTGAATTGGCGGTTTTGAGAACCATTTAAGCAATCTTTATTTAAGCACTATTGTCCTGATGAATGTGGTAAGAATTCGTCATTGATACACGTATCTGTTGTGCTTATAAAATTTCGTCAAGCACTGCTTGGACGTCACAATAGATGTCCATAAACCACTTTAACACCCGTGCAACAGTTGGACTGCTCATTGGATAGCAGTCGTTATACCAACTGTTTAGGGTTAGGTCTGAAAAGTTCCAAGTCGAGGACCTCAAGACTGGGCATCAAGAGTCCTACTGAGACTTGCATTAAGAGTCTCATTCATTTGATGAGTTTCGTGTTTCATCAACGACAGACGTGGGACGTCTATGCGATCTTAATGGGTCGATTGACTAGATGTTGCATTGATTGAACTGATCGTGGGGATCTTCATATGGAAGCCTTGGAAGCTTAGTTATGACTTGAGTTTCCGGCTATGATAGTATGGGAGTAGTCCTCAGACTTGAGGAATCATGGCAGTCACGTGCATGCAACGACTATATCTTAGATTTGTGCGAGAGGTGATCGTGTCTCAGACACAGTCATCATAAGCCTTGTCTAGTGTAGTCAAAGTATATAGCGAGGACAGTGAGTTCCAAGAAGAGGATCCGTCCCCTGTCAAAATGTGACAGAGGTATCTTCTATGCACTCGGAGATGCGTCTACGCTCTATAGAGCTGTGGCTATAGTCATTGGTCGATTAGGAAAAAGTGTTTCCTATATCGAGCTATTTGGCGTAACGCGATATCAAGTATTAAGCATGAACGTCTAGTCCAGGATGGAAACCGACGCCCAATTCCATGTTTTAGACTAAGGTCGGGAGACGGTAGACAGAAGGACCGTACCCGTATAAACTCGGGAACCTAAAAGTTCACTTAAAAATTCGCCTAGTCTCTAGTGCCATGGACCGTTGCTATACGGTCACTCATGGTGACAAGCTTTCTTGATCAAGGGTTGATCGAGAATTAGTAATTAAATCCGATTTAATTAATAATAGTGTTGGACACTAGCCCAAATATAGCTGAAAGGTGAACCTAAAGAGTCATACACATACCACGAAGATAGGACGAGGGATTAATTAGAAATTAATTCCACAAGTAATAGGATTACTTATATACGGGAAGGATCCATTGGATGGATAAGCCCAAGGATAAATTAATTGGATTAATTTATAGGTAAAAGTATTATTTTAGTCCGCTAAATATGCTTAATTTTAATTTTAGTTCGATAACTATGTCCATTTTTGTTTAGGTTCAGTAACTTACGAAATTGCTTACTTTTAGTCCTCTGGTAGATTTTCGGATCGGAACGCGGTCTCAAGTATTAAGCATAGACGCCTAGTCCAGGATCGGAACTCAATTCCATGCCCTAGACTAAAGTCGGGAGATAGTAGATGGAAGGACCGTACCCGTTGAAGAGATGTCAAAGGGGCTTCTTACTTCCCAAAGAGATCCTTCTACATCTATATATAAATGCTGGTTTATCAAGACTACACAAGAAAAGCATGGACTCGAGAGCCTAAAAGTTCACATAAATTGTCGCCTAGTCGCTAGTGCCATGGACCGTTGCTAGACGGCTACCCATGGTGACGAGCTTTCTTGATCAAGGATTGATCAAAATTTTTTAATTAAATTAGATTTAATTGATAATAGTGTTGGACACTAGCCCAAGTCTAGCTGAAAGGTCAACCTAAATAGTCACACACAAATCACGAAAAAACGACAAGGAATTAATTAAAAATTAATTTTGTAAGTAATTGAATTATTTATATATGAGAGGAATCAATTGGATGGATAAGCCCAATGATAAATTGATTTGATTAATTTATATTGGACTTGCCATTATTTTTAATAAGTTGGACTTATTATTTTATAAAGGCTTATTAGGTTCATCTATTTAATTGGATTAAATATATGATGAACTTAATTAAGTGGATTTTAATTAAATTAAATTTAATTAATTGAGTCTGGTATTTTAATTAATTAAAATTGGTCCAAGCCCATTAGTTAAGTTGGTGGAAATGATTGGGAAAGAAAATTATTGACTAACAAAATTATTTTTAAAAATGCCATGTTAGTCATCCTTTATTAATAAAGGATTTTACTACCATATGGATGGCTAAATGAACCTAGACATGTTCTAAAATGCATCCATTCACGGTATATATATGTGTATTAGTTGTTTGGAATAACAAATGAACGAATGCACAAAAATAATTTCCTCTCCTCCTTAATTTTTCCCCTCGGCCGAACCCCCCTCATGTTCACACTTGTTGTGTTCTTTTCCTCAATTCTTTTCTAGCAAATTGAATTGAGGAATCCCAATTTCTGGTGTGATGTGGATGCGACTTTATAGGGTCTCTACATTGAGGCCTTAGGTGAAACAATCAACGAAGGAGGTTCGAAATAAATCATGAAAAGGTAATTCTTGATTTGCGATTTTTATTCCTTTCATTTTTCATTATACCAATTGCCCCATTAATTATTGTCGTTTAATTTTATTAGCTACATCGAATGCCCGGGAACTCCAAGGGTACATCCCTTGGAATCATGGTTTCATTGCGATTTTATTTTATTTTATGCAATTTATTTTAACCGCCTCTACTTGTGCGCTCCGGGCTGATCCACTGGCACGTCGTGGTGCCTTTCACCTTTTGGTAGTTGCTTTCATGCGTCATCTAATGCGTGGCCCAACTGCATGGTTGTCGATTGGTCTGTGGGCTTTGTTTTAATGTTAAAGTAGATGCAAATATAAAGAATGAGCACAACAAAGTAAATGCCAAATAAGTGAATACTTATTTTATTCACGTAAAATAATATTACTTAATATCGATTAATTATCAGAATAAAATACATTCATGTTAATTTAATTGACTTTTTGGTCATCTATCCTAAGACAAAGTTGATTGGTAATTTTTATCATAGTTAAGTAGTTAATTTTTTTTAATAATTATGGATAATAAATTATAACATATTATTTATTATTGTTATAAATTGTTGTATTCATTTTTGTGTATTTCCTGTTAAATTCTATTTAGGAACTGTTATTGTTATTAATTGAATGGAATTTATTCCAAAATTTTATAAACCTTTTTATTTGAATGCATTTTGTCTTTTAGCTTAATGGATTAATATATTATGCGTTTATATAATATATATATATATAGGGTGAATAACAATTTATTCCCCTGTGATATTAAAAATGATCAGCACATTATCCCCCTATGAAAAAAATATAGCAATTTACCTCCCTACACTTTTTAAAATGAAGCAATTTACCTCCTTATATAGGGAGGTAGATTGCTTCATTTTAAAAATCATAGGGGGGTAAATTGTTATATGTTAAAAAATATAGGGAGGTAAATCGCTATTTATTTTTTCACAATGGGGTAATTTGCTCATTTGCGATATCACAAGGGTGTTGCTTGCATTTTTCCCTATATATATATATACACATATATATAGTATTACGGGGTTAACCGATTTGGTTCATCACGTCCTACTATATGTTGAGGAATTTTCAAGATATTATTCTAAAAACTACACGGGTGGCAGCATCTGAGGTGATCTATGATGGTGGACCTTTGTTTGAAAATATTATGCCTCAAACACTGATTTAGATAGTGTTAATAAGCCAGATGACACGATTCGTCATCCTGCACCTAATGTTGATCAAAGTCCGCTCGAGCAAGGTAGTCAAAATTCCATCACGAACCCTATTTTGTTTGCATCCAATGAGCCTGATGTTAAAGACAAATCTCCACCCATTCTGCATGTGCCTAAATATTTATTTTGTAAACAGCTTAAGAAACCATACCTTGTGTTTGCCAATGCATGAAGAACAATATTTTGGTAACTAGTGATGCACAATTATATATATATATATATATTCGTGTATGTATTTGTAGGCATGTTATGTATGTATTTAACTCTCAAATTCAAGGGAAGTTAGACAATATTTGGGCCTTATATACTAAGTTGCCTAAACATTATCTAACCACGTCCCTTTTCCCGAGGCTATGGATCCATTTTGCCAACCTCTCTTGCCTACATTTCTCCATTGACCAGAGACTGTTCACTTTGGAGACCTAATGCGGTTATGAGTATGACCAGGTGTGGAAGGCACTCGCTCCTCCAGATTTTCAAAGGCCGCGACTGGCACACTGGGCACCATGCGACATGCGGTACTCTTCCAGCCGCTGGACCCTACCTCTAGTTGAGCCATTTCCAAGATGGGCAGGATGTGAAACTAAAAATATAACTCTTCTCAAGGCTCCTGCCAATGTCTGCGAATTCCCTAATGTTGCCGTCAGCTACCGTGTCCCGGTTCAAAAATATTAACTCGATTTCCTTTCGAAGACGCACTGAACGGGCTGTCTTTCGGGCTTTCCTTGACTCTTAGGATCGACTAATCCATGTGCAAGTGCCGTTTAATTGGATTAGCATTCACAACAAAGGGATTAAACGACATGGAATTGAAGTTGGAGAGACATGTTGACATTTGTTGGCCCATGATGTGATCCCACATGATGCGAGTTTGTTTTCCTTTTATACTACTTGATGCAAGTACGATGGTATATAAAAATGCGGTTGTCATGGTCACTATTTGACTGCTGATAAAGTATTGATCGATGTAACAGAAATGAGAAGGAAGTAGGCCTTTTTTTAGCAGGCCCGTGTCATAAATCACTCATGCAAGGGTTACAAATATCTTGATAATCAATCCAGTTAAATTGAACCAATAAATCTCTACCTCATGTGTGTTCTTTCTATATGCACATAGTCCATTAGCTAACCAGCTTACTTCATAATTCAAATTTAATGATATAATTTAAAATATATTTTGATCACAAGTATTTAAGATAAAACACAAATGCACTTAAGAAACACGAGATATTCATGTTTGGAGTATATCCAGTTAGACAAAAAGTTGCTCTCAGTCACGGTTGGTTCAAGGGAGTAGGTCTTACTTTTGGAAAAAGTTAATCATTAAATGCAAAAACTTGTGCTTGAAGGGTTTTGGAAGTCAACGAATTAATTTGTACGATTTTGTAAGTTATGATCGTCCTCCAGTTAAATTTTTAAAAATATATTGTAGTACTACGTTTACAGAACTGGATTTAATGCTAATAGAAAATAGGGATGGTGTTGCCGATAAATACAGATGAAGATGAGTAATTTTTTTTCTTTTCGGTGAATGGATATGGGTTTGTTGAAATATTAGTTGAGTAGAGAAAGTTTGCAAAAATATTGTAGCAGATGAATCGTTTGGGGTGATTATGGAACATACAAGTCTATGTCAACAGAAGATGCACACAGCTTGCCAAGTAAGTCAAGAAATGGGCAAGCTCGGGATTAATGAAGATTATGTTGATATTCCACTAACAAGACAACGAGTATTTTGAGCCAAAAGCCGATATGTTTTTCTCATTGTTGAAATTAGCAAGTAAGACAAATTTCAGCATGTGTTTGTCGTACTTGTTCAGTGGGTGTCCATGTGATTTTAGTCCAATCTTGTTTAGGATATTTGTTTTACTTCAAGACTCTAAAGAAAGATTGTTGCTCGCAGAAATTGGACTATGCTCGTAATATGATTCCCATCAGATTCTTTTTCTTTAGGTGCATGCCTTATATTTGAAACTCAACCCTTTTTATAGTTGAAGTCTATATTGTATCTAATACTCCACATATACATTGCACTTATCATATAATTGGTTCAAATATAATCAAATCTATTTTGGGTTAGAATTATGTTTCTAATCGCATAGAGTAGGAAACTTTGCAAAACCAATGGCACACTTTTTAAGATCTTATTTTTTTATACCAAAACTCAAATAATTTCTCAAAGTTAGTTCGAGAACTGAATCTTCATTATTTTTCAATAGAAGTTGGCATGTGAATTACATGACCATTAACTTAATCAGACAAAATGGCATTTTTAGTCCCATTTTAACAAGGAGCTTCACATATAATCCCCACTGGCTCGCATATTTAATGTCGAGGTTAAAAAAAATTATGCATTTTTTGTCTTATTCAAATACTATGTTAAGCAAAAAGTAATATAACGCATATGAATGGCACATGTTTATTAATTCATTGTAATAGAGTGAAAATATTCATGTATATGATATATACATGAAACATTATGAAATTTTTTCTCTACTATTTCTTTTGTCAAAGTTGATGTATAGCTTTGCTCCAAAAAAAGGTAAAAAGAAAAAACTGAACTGACAGAGGTTTTTCCATAATTCAAAACTGAGCGGGAAAAACTCAACTTTTTCTCTTTCCATTTTTCCCGGCAGAGCTTTTGCCATAATTTTGCCTAAAGAAAAAAATGGGCGATACATGCATATTCTGCTCTGTTGTAGTGAACATATTTCGTTCTGTTGATGATACATGAAAATTCAGCTCTATTGCCCAAAGAAAGTGGACGATATATGCATTTTTTCAGGCAAGTGTCTTATGCATCTAATGTTGGAATGGATGACCAAAAGAGAATTGAATTGGTTGTTTGTCATTCGTCAATCTTTATCAAATAATATTCAATTGATGAAATGGTAAGAATTCATCAAGTTGGCAGTGTGTTTCGTTGTGCTTGTTATTGATATTAAAGGGGGTTTCAATGTCACAGCAAAATGTCTATAGATTGAAAAGGTTAAACTCATGGAGTTGGGTTGCGCATAGGTTTGGCAGCTATGAAACCAACTAAGGGTCGGTTTGAAAAATTCCAAATTGAGAACCTCGAAATAGGGTATCGAAGGTCCTATATAGACTTGCACTAAGTACTGCAGCCATGTTTCGTCAGCCACTGTGATGCCAAATGTTCACGCCACTATTCACCTAATCTCTAGTGTCATGTGTTGTTACTAGACGGCCACTGTGATGCTCCCAGAAGCTAATACCATTTTATGTTAAGTTAATTTCCACGTTTGATTAAAATCATCTACATGGATAATATAGGCCATTACGATGATAGTTATACCATATACTCTTTCAATACAACTTGCAGGAGTGCCACCTCTTTCACAATCTTTGTGCATTAGTCAAATGTAGCAGACAAAATCATTATAACTCATTTAGAAACCATCGTCTCTTCTAATATATTATTAACATTCTCGAATTTAAGACTTCTAACTTTATTGACTTTTGAGTTAGACACTGCATACTGGCCCGACCTAACTTGAAATGTTTGGACCTAGTCATCAAGAGTGAATAGAATCCAATGTCTACACTTGAAAAATATTGCAGAGCTTCATATAGCTGTATGGTTTCTCCCGGAAGAGAAAAAGAAAAGACTAAAAAGAAAAAGATGCAACGCTATTTTGATTGCAAGGAAGAATAGAGTACGTTGGTCTACTGCGCTTATCCCATTGGACTATGAGTTATTGAGTTGTGAAGCTTTTGCCCTTGAGTCAATACCATCAACATTGGAGTATTTAACCTAGACTGACTACACCAGTTCTCCCCCTTTTGTTCACCTAAACCAAAAAAGAAAACGTTAAAAAATGTACTGAACCAATGTCACATTCAGTAAAGATTTATGATACATGTATCGGATATACTCAATGTCCGCTGGAGAAGCGGTTGGGAGAATAAGCGATGCTGCTAAGATCCCCATTCGATTCAACTAATGAAAATTTAATTAATAAAATTTTTTCAATTGTAGCCAATATCTTATTGCAAATAATTCCGACAACTTCAGGAGAGTCTCTTCAGAGCCCTACAAAGGTTGACTTGCCCGAAGGTGTGGGTGAATTGTTCTTTCTGCTTAGATTCTTATCCTTGTGAGAGTAATTCAAAGGAAAAAGATGAGCGAGCCTGCGACTCAATAAGTAAACAACCAACCCTAATTATACATGAAATTTTATCGTTATTTCAACAAGACAATGATAAGCAACAAATAATGATGAAATCACTTCGATTCCATTATATCTCACTTGATTAACGATGCAACAATCTCACGGCAATACAATCAATTAACTTTTCCCTTGCTATTATAGGTACAAGATGAGAATAAGTAACATATAGCACATGCCACCAATTAGATTCCATCACATCTCATTTCATAAACAATACAAAAATCTCACAACAATATAACTAGTATACTTACAAGATGAGAATGAGCAACAGATAACATATATCGCCTGTAGAGTGGCAACCTCAAGATCCTAATCAACTATTACAGCGGCGTGGAGTACGAAACTCCTTAAATACAATCCGATATTACAAATATCACAAAGATAAATAGAATGAAAAGACAGAAAAGTAACAAACTCAATAATAATGAAGATAGGCTCAGATTTGTCAGATCCAGGAGCACTTGGTCACTAAGTACCGATTATTCACTTCCAACCGACCCACGATTACGCCACTACCTCAGGAACACCACGGTGAATAGATCACCAAACCAGCCTCTCAGATCTCGGTCACAGAGACACAGTAAGCTTCACACAGAAGTAGGATAGAAGAAGAGATTTGTGAGTTTTTTCGTATCTCTCAGTCAAAGGTGAAGAACCCCTTTTTAAAGGGACGAACAGACAACAAAAGGAGGAAAGTCTGACTTTCCTAAAGCCATTGTATTGGCTAAGGAAGATTACCATTGACTTCGGTGAGAAATGGAGTAAGAGAATCACAAAGATATGAGAAGAGAATAACAGAGATATGGAGAAGAAAAGGAAAGGAGAAGACAACGCAGTGTTGAGAGAAGAGAGGGAAATGAGTAATCAGCTGGGTTTAGGGATTAAGTAGTAATCTGAACCGGGTCACAAATATGGGTCAGGTAGATGGGCCATCCAAGTGGGCCTTTTAATATGGTATTGGGCTATATTTCCAACATCGCCAATTACATTCCATCACTTCTCATTTCAACACTAGTACAAACATATCACAACAAGATAACCAATCAAAAGTCATTCTTCCCAGTCCGCTTACAATAGGGTGATATTGTGTCTTTTTCCACCATCTTAATCTCACCTTCACCATATTAAGTTTAAGTGAACCCTATTTGAATGCCACACAGGCTGGATTTGCCACAAAGGCTAGTTTCAAAAATCAAAGGGGTATGCACCTAATCATTAATTCAGTTGAAGGGACATGCGAATCAGCCCCGGAACGTACAAGTGGAAGCAGAGAGCGTAAATACGTAAAATAAAAAAATTTTAACTAACGTACCAAGGGGTGTGCCCGTGGAGTTCCCGGGCATTCGATGTAGTATGGAATAAAAAGCATAAAATAAAACCATATGGGACTGTTGGTAAGAAAACGAATTAAATAAAAGAGAGAAGATGATACCTTTTAGTAACCATTTACTTAGACGAAACATTCGCCGGAAGTTCCAATGTAGCAACCCTCTAAGTGCGTCCACATCGAAAAATAAGAATCTCTATAATATCTTGCTAGGGAAGGAGGAGGGATTTTTTTTGTGTTATGAATAATGCGAGATAATTATTTCTCAAATAATCATACAACATCTATATGTTCTATTGATGAATAAGAATGTGTCCAGATACATTCTTTCATCTACAAGGTATTTTTCTCTTTATTCCAAATAAAGAGGACCCATTAATGACCAAAATCGCACTTTCTAAAAATACAAATTATTGGTCAATATTTTCTTCCATAGAATTTTCCAATGGGCTCAATTAAAAAGGGTTGGCTGATTTTAATTAAATAAAATTCAAGGTCCAATGAATTTGAATCAATTTCAACTTAAATAAAGTCCATCTAATTGAGGCCAACACGTATTTAATCTAACTAAATATATGAACTTAAATGATCTTTATTAATTAATAAGATCCAACTTATTAAATAATAAGGACAAGTCCAATATAAATAAATACCATTGATTTATCCTTGGTTCTTTCCAACCAATGGGTCTCTCATTTGTAAGTAATCTAATTACTTACAAAATTAATTCCTTGTTTCTCGATAATTTGTGTGTGACTCTTTAAATTCACCTTTCAGCTGACTTAAGCTAGTATGCAATACTATTATTGATTAATTCTAATTTAATTAATAATTTTTGAACAACCCTTGATCAAGAAATCTCGTTACCGTGGGTGGCCGCCTAACAACGGTCCATGACACTAGATACTAGGCGAATGTTCGTGTGAACATTTAGGCTCTCGAGTACATATCGGTACGGTCTTTCCGTCTAGCATCTCTCAATTATAGTCTAGGGCATGGAATTTGTTGTCGATTCCCATGTTGGACTAGGCATCTGTGCTATAATATGCGAGACCGCATTACACTTAATTGGTCGACATAGGAACGTTTTTTCCTACTTGATCAACTACTGTGGCCATAGGTTCATAAGGCGTGAATGCGTCTCCAAGTGCATACGAGATACCTCCATCATATACTGATAGGGGACGTATCCTCTTCTTGGAACTCACTATCCTGGCTACTTATTCCAACTATACTGGACGAGGCTTATGATAATTATGTTTGTGACACAATCACCTATCGTGCACATCTAAGATACAACCATCATATGCACGTGACTCCTGTGATTCCTCAAGTCCGAGGACTACTCCCATACTATCGGAACCAGGAATTCAAGTCATACTGACCAAGCCTCTAAGCCTTCCATATGACGATCCCTGTGAGTCAGTTATGTCGATTTGGCACCTAGTCAATCTACCCACTAAGATCACAAAGATGCACCTCGTCTATCACCGATGAAATACGGCACTCATCAAATAATTCGACTCTTAGTGCAAGCCCGATAGGACACTCGTTGCCCAATCTCGAGGGCCTCGACTTGGAATATTTTGGACCCAACCCCTTGGCAGTTGATTTTTTGACCGCCATCCAATGCGTGGTCCAACTTCACTCTTGTTAAGTGGTCTGTGGGCTTCATTGTGATGTTCAAGTGATTGTAAACATACAAAATGAGCACAACAAAAAAAGAAGCCAATTAAGTGAATACTCATTTTATTCACTAAATAATATTGCATAATACCGAGTATTGTCAAAACAGATTACATCCATGCCAATCTAATTGACTTTTTGGTCATCTATCCTAACAATCTTCCACTTGACCTAAAGCCAATCACCCAATTGACCTCAAACCCATCTTATTAAGATGTTGAGTATGAGCAATTTGCGACACCGATTTAGTAATTAAGTGGATCCGCTGTATTTTCTTCTGAGCTGACTCGGTCCATTCGAATGTCACCTCTGCTCACCATCTCTCTAACCAGATAGTAGCATCTAAGAATATGTTCAGAACAGTGATGAGATCTCAGTTCCTTTGCTTGTGTTGTCGCTCCGTTGTTATTGCAGAAGATAACTACTGGTTCAACAATGCTAGGAACCACACCCAACTCTTGAATGTAGGTTTTCATCCAAACCGCTTCCTTAGTTGCTTCTGAAGCTGTTATGTATTCAGCTTCTGTAGTGGTATCCGTTGTGGTAGCCTGCTTGGAACTCTTCCAAATAACTACATCACCATTCAACTTGAATATAAAATTCGATTGAGACTTGTCATCATCATCATCCGACAAACCTGCACAGACTGGATCTAGATTCTAGTTTGTCTCCCACTAGCCTCTTGACGTATGCTTTCCATGCCATATCTCATATGGCATTTAGGGCACCATTTTAGATGGTGCTATGTTGAGCAACTTGGCCGCCATCTCTCGAGTATATCCCCAAAAAGATAGGGGCAGTTCAGTAAAACTCATCATGAATCGGACTATGTCCAACAGGTCCAATTTCTCCTTTCAGCCATGCTGTTAAGCTGAAGCATTCCAGGAAGAGTCTATTGAGACAGAATTTCATTCTCTTTTAAGTAATCCATGAATTCACCACTTAAATACTCTCTACCTCGGTCTGACCGAAGGGTTTTGATTTTACAGCCAGTTAGAGTTCAAATTTAGGTTTGAATTTCTTAAACCTTCTAAAGGCCTCATACTTGTACCTCATAAGGTAAACATAACCGTACCGTAAGTGATCATTGCTGAAGATTATGAAGTTGGAATATACTCCTCTAGCCAGAGTATTCATTGGTCCACAAACATCTATATGGACCAAATCTAATAGACCAATGGCAAGCGTACTTTGTCCAATAAAAGATTTCTTGGTCATTTTCCCTTCCAGACAGGATTATGAAGTTGGTAGATTATCCAAGTTGTTTATCTCTGGACTTTTAGACTCCACCAATTTCCTCATCCTATCTTTACAGATATGGCCTAACCTCGCATGCCAAATCTATGTGTTTTCATGATTATCCAATTTTTGTTTGTGTT
The DNA here is from genome assembly GCF_000512975.1 of Sesamum indicum. Classification (NCBI taxonomy): domain Eukaryota; kingdom Viridiplantae; phylum Streptophyta; class Magnoliopsida; order Lamiales; family Pedaliaceae; genus Sesamum; species Sesamum indicum. The sequence continues at coordinate 9,751,700 of NC_026154.1, forward strand.
GAGCAATCATAATCTAATAAGACTGTTGGAGAATATAAAAATTATTATTTAATGTAACAAGCTGATGAAGGTTGTTATCCGTCATCAAATAAAAACCATTTTTATTGATTGTAAATGCATAATAATCATTGTTTAAAACATGAGTAAATAGACTTGATCATGCTCGGTACACAATAACAATTCTTTAATTTTATCCGAATATGATCACTAATAGCTAAGTTGAGAGATCCCACGGCTTTTGCAGCAACGACCTTGCTATTGAGACCATCTCATCCTTATGTAGCCTTCTGCTTCTTTCAGCAGTTGCAAATCGTTGAGATGTGAGCTCCACAACCGATATCCAATACCTAAGAAGCAGAATTAGTTATTATATTCACTTTAATCACAAACATACGTAGGCTGGAGAGGAGTTGTGGGCACTCTCACTTCCAATGCCCCTTTTTATGGCAATGAATGCAGACATCATTTGCCTTCGATCCCTGTGAACTGCCATCTTTCCTTTTCCCTTTGTCCTTTCCCACCAAGGCAGTGGGATCGCTTGTAGCGTTAGCAGTATTTTTTGTCCTATTTCTTCTTAATTTTTGTAATTTCAATCATTTGACTTGACCTACACTCATAAGAAGACTAAACTCCAATGAAAAAGAATTAAGATCGCAGAAATTAAAAAATGCTACTCTAGAACTTAAAGGACAAAAATGCTAGTAAAAACGAGCAAATAGGAATAGTAGCCCAAGATTTTAAAGGTCACATGAGATGCACGAGCATTTTTCCTCCGATATTGGTGAACTCTAAGTAAAAAAGAATTGAAATCTCAAAATTAAAAAAGTGCAAGAACAAAATGGTATCATATAAAGTTAAATAATGAAAATGCCAAATAATATAAGTTACAGGAACTAAAATGCATTTATGATTGCACATCATGTCACTACAAGAAAACAGAGTATCAAAGACAGAATTTTGATCACTGAAACTAAGATTTCTGTCACTAAAAATAAATAGCTGTGGAAAAAATTTGGCACCGCACCTTATGGTTGAAAGGCTCAGTGGCTAAATTTTAGAGACAGATATCCATCCTAATTTTGTTGCAAACAACACAATAAAAGTTTAGCAAAAATATAATTCGTCTATAACTCCGTTGATAAACGAAAATACTTTTTGTGGCTAATCTGTCTTTATTTCCGGATCTAATGGCAATATTTTGATTTGTTACTTTCATCTCTTATTCTATTTGTAAATCCTTGCAAATTTTCAGATCTTATTCCATCATAAACTCAGATGATTTGGAATTTCAGCTCCATTATTGAGTCCTCGACAAAGTTCGTGTGATACAATATCTTTACGTTTTCTCCACTAAGTTTATTTTCATATTTTGAAGGTATTGTCTAACCATCCTATAACAAACAAAATAGAATTTTATACAAAAAAAAAAAAATGTCAATCCTTTGATTTTAAAAGTACAAGTGAGAATTCATAATGTCTTTCACTATTTATTACTACAACTTGTGGAATAAACTAATGCATAAGGAAAAAACAATAAAAGAAAAAACCCATGTTGAAATTTGTCTTACTTGTCCGGCTAATTTATTAAAAAAATAATAAGAGAAGAAAGAAACTAATAGGATGAATTTTGAAGAACTTCTATAGACTGACATGTTTGGTTCTAGCAAAAATCCAGAAAAGAACATTTTACCTATTCCTGAAGATGGTAGCGGATGCTTTGTTATTTTCGATTACTACCGCCATTTCATTGCAAAAATTTAGAAGATCCAAACATAACATTAATGTAAGATGTCACTCGTCTCAACATGGGATCAGAAGCGGGAAACTGATGATAAATACACAATTTCAGGCTGGCGGGAGGGGCAAATGGGAGATATCTTCCGTGAACAAAAAGAAAAAGAATTGAAGAAAAAGAGCGAGGAGCAATCGCTTTCTTTCCTTGCTCCCTTAGCATCTGGCCTTTGATTTTGGTGTGCATCTCCATGATCTTACCCCTCTAAATAGGAAAGAGTTTGACCTCAGCTTCGCCACTTATTTGCAATCTCTTGCCCTCTAAGTGCGATCTGCCTTCTCTCGCTGTGATCTGCCCTGCCTAGGTTCACACACAGGTACTTATTTGCGACCTTCTCTCGTTTTAATTATGTCTTCTAGTTTTGAGTCCAGTAGTTCTAGTAATTCATCTAATAGTTCTAGAAGATCATCCAGTAGTTCATCCGCAACATCCCATTTGCCCTTAGCTCATAAGATTCAGGTCAACCTATCTTCTTGGCTCTACATATGACCATCGCGATGATTAGAAAGAAATATCATATTCCCCCAAATTTTGAGATCATTCTTCCTTTCTCTGCTGATCGAATGAACCAACCTCCTTTAGGTTGCTATCCCATCTCTGTAGTTCATCTAGATGCGGGCTTATATTTCCCTCTTTCGCAACCCGTTGCCCGGATACTGTCTAGGTTAGAAATATGCCAGACGCAATTAGCTCCAAATTCCATACGCCACATACTTGTTTTTACTATAGTAACGAACCACCTGGGGCTTGAACCCGCTTTTGACAACTTCTAGTCACTTTACAAATTCACTGCCTCCAAGAGGTCGGGTGATCAGGCTTTTTTCTATAGCAAACATAAAATCAAATGTAGGTCCCTAGAAAGACAAGTTCTTTTTTATGCCACCCTCCACCTAACAAAACTTGGCCTTTTCCCTATTAATGACCTACCATAAAACCCGAGCCCAAGATTCGTGGTGTGGGGCTGGATGACGACCTAATTAGCAACCTAACTCGATACCAGTATAAAGCCAAACAACTGATAATTTCTCTCTTTAGTAGCCTCTATCGCAATGGAACCTCGCATCGCAAGAAGAATTCGCACCCTGAAGGATGGCAACCAGTTGTTTCTCCTCAAGTCAACTCCTCATATCCCCCTTCTGCCTCTGCTTATGATATCCGGGGTTGCAGGTAGATCGTGAACCTTGAGACTGTTCTCTTAGTCCGCATGGCATAAGCCCCATTGAAATCGCCAGTGGGGATAGCGACCCAGGAGCTGAAGATAATTCTCCATTGGCTGAGGAGTCTAATGAGGTCTTTGACCCTGAGCCACTCATCAAGAGCTCCAAGAGTAAAGAAGTCGTTGTTGCACTTAAAAGAAAACACCAGAGCTCGCGATCTAGCCCCTTCTCTCCTAAGAAAGCTAAGGCTGTTGTTGCAAGAATTGAGGAGGAAGAGAATTTGAAGGTTGTCAACTAGCTTGTTGATTGGTGGAAGGAAGCCTAGGTAGAACTTCGATCTCCCTCCTTTAAATCTGCTGAGATGGAAGGTAAGAAACTGATACACTACTGGGCTATATCTACTCAGAGTTTTGTGCTGAACACCCACGTTGGCCAAGATTCGTGGGAATTATACAAATCCTCTCTCCTACCATGCGAGCAATCTTTACTGATACCTCTATCACACATTCGGGTCGAGCAGAAGTTGGCTCACTCCATTTCTCAGGGAACCCCTTTCTTTAGAAATATTGGTCGCATACTGCTTTTTACTGACAATCTATCTAGAGTATTTTTCATTAGATGCATGTAGGTCGAAGCTTTCAGCCACCAAGTGTCATTGAAGTGTACATACTGGCGACATGAGAAGCTGGCTGCTGTAGACTTGCAGAGGATGAGAGAGCTAAGCTAGCGACCTGCGAGAAAAGAAGGCTGAGCTCGAGGCACGATTTCAGGTTGCGGCTGCTGAAGAATCGGCTAAGGCAGAAGGCTTCTCCATAGGTCGTATGGCTATTCGAGAGGAATACCTCACCTCAGAGGAGCACAAGAAATGGTTGGAGGTTGCTCGTGACCAATACCTAGCATTGGATAAGCACAAGAAGCTTCTATCAAACACTCGATTATAAGATGTTAGACATTTTCTCAAGTCTTCTGCCTTTCAAGTCGCTATAGAAATAAGATCTGCCGATTACCTGATGTAGGGGTTCGACAGTTGCACCTCTCGAAGCACAAAATTGAAGGGCTTTGTGGAAGGTTTTGAAACGAATTGTTTTGATCTCTCTCTGGATGGCAACCTGGCTGTATTTCCTAAAGAACCACCACTGAAGCACGAAGATGAATTCGGAGTCTTGGTGGATGAGATCGAGAAGATGGATGAGGATGAGGCAGATAAATAGGCTTTGGGACATTCGTAACTTGTAATTATTTAACTCCCTTTTATATTTCTGTAATACCGATGTCCCCTTAGTTTCTAGAAGACTTGTAATCATTCCACATATCAATGATAATTTTCTTTATATGAAATCCATTTTGTGCCTGCAAACATTGAAGAATTTCATGGAATAAATAAAATCAATAATGTTCTCTTAGCCGCAATCCACTTTATATCGAAATAACTGGGTCGCTTTCAAGTCTATCTTTTTCTGGTATTAAGATCTTTTTCAAATTACCAGATGATGTGTTCTTCGGATAGCAATCTTTCCAAGGTCGTTTGGTCTTTTTCAGACTGATCTTTTTTAGGTCACAAGGTTTTTTTGATCGCATGGTCCTTCTCAAACAGAATTGTTCACTTTTTTTAGGTTGCCTAATCTTTCTCAGTTATGATCTTTTTCAGATCAAAGAGGGTTCAAACCTTTTCCAGGCCACGTAATCTTTTTCAGACAATCTTCACCTTTCTCAGGTCACGTAGTCTTTTTCAGACTCAGATTTGATCACCTATTTCAGGTGCAGTCTTTTCCAGACAAATGGTCACCTTTTTCAGGTTGCATTGTCTTTCTCAGACTCAAATTTGATCACCTTTTTCAGGTCAAATGGTTTTTCTCAGAATCAAACTTAATCACCTTTTTCAGGTTGCAGTCTTTTCTAGATAGAAATCAGGTCGCATGGTCTTTCTGAGACGCAATCTAGACCTTTCTCATGTCACATTGTCCTTTTCAGACGCACGATCGTTTTCAGATCGAATAGTCCTTAAAATAGCGACCTATCGTGAGTCGGTAATATTTTACTATAGTGCAAATTATCCCAAAATGTGCTTTTTAATTCACAAGAGCTCTTACACAGAATTTAGCCACTTTCTCAAGCTATTATAGAAGTACACATATGATCCCTTAATTTTACTGCTAGGAAAAATATTGATTCCTGCACAAGCTAACACTCTCGATAAAAATAATGGAAATACAGACATACCTATATTCTCGAGCTACCATCTTTTTCACCAAATAAGTCCTTTCATAGGGTCATTGTCGCGTCGTCCGTCCTTTGCTTTCTCGAGTTTTCCCCTGCTTGGCGATCTACCACATGATCTGTTAGGGGATTTTCGATCTCTACCTCCTGTTTTCAGTATGATCTCCTTGAAGTATTCCTGTTAGATCAATCTTTTGATCTCATCTTCCAACTGATGGAAATCCCCCGTGTCATGCCCTTTGTCCCTATGAAACTCACAATACTTCTTGAAATCCCTCTTTGCAGGCGTTCCGCTAGTTTTACTAGGCCATTGTAGTAGGTCGTCCCCTTCAACCATCATCATGGCTTCTGCTCTAAAGGTAACCAATGCTGTATACCTGTGGTACTTCAGCCGGATAGACCTCTCCTCATTAGGTTGCTTTCTTTTATCTCGACCTCCACCCCATTCCTTGTCCTTGATTGCGTTCATCTCCTCCTCGTCAATGTCTTTTCAAGCTAAATGCATCAATTGTGCTACATTGTCAAGAGGATCCCTTGTTAATGCCGATGCAAACGGTCCCTTCTTCAACCTATGTATCAATATGCTCATCATCATATTGATCCTTAAATCATGTACCTCAAAGATTTCATTGTTAAACCTCCCTATGAAGCTTTTTAGGGATCTGTCACTTTTATGCCGGATCGTGAAGAGATAGGTCGCTGAATTCTTCGATCTCCTTTTACTGGCAAAGTGAAACGCAAACTTCTAAACCAATTCGCCATATGATTCGGTAGTTCCACTCGGCAAACTGGTAAACCATTCTTATTTCTTTCCTATCAAAGTTGTCATAAACAATATTGCGTTAATCGAATCAGTTTGTCCATACAAGTTCATTACCAATTCGAAGGCAGAAATGTGCTCCTGTGGATCCTTTGACCCATCGTATGTGGGGAGATCGGGTAGTCGAAAACTTGGACCCACGACTTCGGTTAGAATTTTATTGGGCAGAAATGTGCTCCTGTGTCCGATGTTTCTCTCGCTTGGCTGCAACTTGTTCTTCTTCTGTGGTCGTCTATTATCGTTCTTTGCTTTTCTTTGAGCAACCTTCTCCTTACTAATTCCATGACAGCAGGTGTAACTGTTCTCCTTTCATGCTCCACTATGACATTACTGTCCGCTATGTCGACCATTCGTTCCAGTTCTTCATTTGTTAGTTGCAGCATTCTCCCCTCTTGTCGTAAAGGAACTCGTTTCCTTTGCTCACGCCCCGATGACTCTGACATGGTGAATTTTCCTTCTTGACAATATCAGTCCTTCGATAACTTTAAGACCAAATCAAAAGTTCTCTTCTTAGATTACCACATACGGTGCCAAATGATCCGGGTAAAAATTTGTGCGACCTCCTTAGTATGGGTGAACTGGTCCTTCAAGCGGTTTGAGGTCGCACCTCTCCCAAATTGATGTAAGGGCCCTTAAAAAAGAGAAGAAGATCGTTAGGCTTGCTGGGATGGCCCCCAGCTAAGACCCTCCAATGCTTAAGTCAGTGGTTGGTATCAAGGTCGTATAAGCAGGTCGCTGTCGAGCTAGCGAGCCTGAGCGATCTAAAGTAAAGAGTAGTAGAAAGGGCGTACCATAAATGTACTAAACATGGAGTATTTATAGTGTAAAACTGGGGGTTTGGTTAGTCCAATAGATGTTTTTTACATGTCCTGGGTTGAGGCGACCCGACCCGATTAGGAGGACACGGGTCTTCCATGTAAATCTGCAATTTTGAGGTCTCTAAGGGGCAAAATAGTCTTTTTTAAACAAAATTAGGGTTTGATACCCATCACATGTAATATTCAAAACGGCAACAACCAAGAAAGACCATGCCTATGTTTGTTTTTGTGTTTTGGCCCATTTTAGAGATGGGCCAAAACACAAAAACAAGTTTGGTTTTGTAACTTCACACCATCACTAGGTGTGAAAATTAATTTTTATATGTTTTATTATTTTTTTTATTTTTTCTCTCTCTTCTTACCTCTTGTCAGCTTTCTTCTCTCTCCTCCTTTCTCTTTCTTTTCTTCTTTCTTCTTTTTATATATGTATTATATATTATTTAATATATAATATTTATGAAATGTAATTAATAATTACTACTAAAAAATAATTATTAACTTATGAAATTATTTATATTAAAGATATTTAATATCAATACTACTTAGTTAAAATATGTAAAACTTTTCTACCTAACGGAAATACTGTAGCAGTTGCGTATACTACTGACAATATATCAGTACTATATACCTAATTCGTATTTTTATTACTTCAATTATGTATTAAAATTTATCAATTCACATAAAAAATTCTAATGAATGTATTTTCAACATGTTATATAGTGCATTTATTTCTTGATTATAAATTTTTTCAGCTTAAACCATTTAAATCTTTTGTACTTATAATTTTTCTTATTTTACTGAAATATTTGAGAAATTTAAAGTTTGAGGACAATATACCAATAATACATACTTAATTCTAAATTTTGTATTTAAATTTTATATATTATATTTTTTGATTCCAAAGATAAAGTTTAACAAAATCATTTTGGAGACAATACTACAATGTATTTAATTATGCATTAAATTATAATTATTATTTAAAATATAAAAATAAATTCCTCAATAAAACAAATTACTTAACATAAATATATATATTATATTTCACTAACAAACAAAATACTATACACATACATATATATCTAAATATATATATTAAAAGACATGATTTGACAATGAACAGTAACTCCTGTTTCCCAAATCCCAATATTAAACCTACACCACTTATTTTACAATATTTTATATTATATCAAAATACAAATCCAAACATACCATCTATCTCAAAACACATACTTACTCATCTCTATTTTTCTCTCTCTATCTCCAAAACACCAAAACAAAATACCCAAAACATTAATACAAACATAATGCATATGTCTTGATCATCTGAAGAACTACTTTTCGTTGTTTAAGTACTCTCAACTTCCATTAGTGTGATAATCATGACGACGAAGACTTAAAACGTAGGCGATAACATTAAGCTAATCAGTAAAGAAATAAGAAACAATGCCTATAGTCATCTTGCAAGATCCAACTCATTAAAGAAATACAGGGACGAGTATATGTGTTCCTCTCTCTTATAAATGTGAAAACATAAACAATGAGAAAACAAACCATCACCCAACTGTATTTTTTCAGGAAAATGAATGAATGAATTGAATGCATCAATTCTTTATGGATGCGGGTTGAAATCTATCAAGCCTTCAACTGTTGCCATAGCTAACCTCAAATCAGTCACCCGCTCACGTTGCAACTCAAGATGCGCTGATAGTTTCGGGCTCTCCATGAGGTGAATAATCCAACACTTGGTGAATTTTGCTTCACAATAATAGGAAGAGCAAACATCGAAGGATCAACAAGCAACGTCACTATGAATGTTTGGGTGCCACAAGCTAGTTACCCCTATTAGAATAGATAATAGTAAGCCAATTAGATTATGTAACCTATTTGACAACTCAATGTACTGTAATACTACGTAAATAATGAGATAAGTTTTTGTAACCTTTGGTATTCTCTTTGTCATGCTCATTATTGTATGTTCATATCTATTTGTACATATCACAACAAAGCCCATAGACAACCTTAACAACTCATGCAGTTGGGGCCACACATTGGATGGTGGTTATGGAACCAACTGATAAATAGTTGGGACTGAAACATTCCAAGTCGAAGACCTCGATATAGGGCATCGAAAGTCCTATTAAGACTTGCACTATGAGTCGTAATCATTCAATAAGTGTCGTGTTTTATCGGCAACACACATAGGGCGTCCATACAATCCTAGTAAGTTGGTCGATCGGGGTTGAGCCGACTCGTAGGAATCATCATATGGAAGCTTTAGAGACTTAGTTGGTATGAACTGGAGTTCCCTGGTTTCGATAGTATAAAAGTAGTCCTTAGAGTTGAGGAACCAAAACAGTCACATGCACAAGATGGTTGTATCTTGGATCTGAAGAGAGATGATCGAGTTGCAGGCACATTCATTATAAACCTTATCGAGTGCAATCAGAATGTGCAGCAAGAAGAGGATCCATTCCCTGTCAGTATGTGACAGACGTATTTCCTATGCACATAGAGACATGTACATGCTGTTTAAAGTTGTGGCCACAATGTTTGATCGAGCAGAGAATGGTTCCCTGTGTCTATATAATGAGGTATGCGTTGTCTTGAGTCTTAAGCATAGATGCCTAGTCAAGGATGGGAATCGAGGCCAAATTCTATACCCTAGACTAAGGCCGAAAGACAGTAAACGAAAAGACTGAACCTGTATGAAATCGATGTTCAAGTAAATATTCACCTAGTCTCTACTGCCATGCATCGTTGCTAGACTGCCACCCACAGTGACGGATTTCTATTGGACACGAGCCCATGTCTAGTTAAGGGTTAACCTAAAGGGTCACATGCAACATAAGCAATGAGGTGGAGAATTTGACTTGGAGTCAATTTCGGAAGATAATAAATAATTGGATTATTTATGGAAAGGTCCATTGGATGGATGGGTCGATATTGTATCGGGCCCACAGTTGATTGATAAATGGGAATTATCAATTAAAGAGAGCAAAGGCTAGGATCTTTTTATTTGATTAAAAGGTCCATGGGCATTATTTAAATTGGACCTTGAATTAAAGTGGATTTAATTCTTGGGCTTTTCAGATTGGATTATGATGAAATCCAATCCATTAAATCTTGGCCCAAGAGGGATATTAATTCCACTTTTGGAATTAGGAGAAGTTGGAATTTTCCTAAAAGTGGGAGGACCAATATTTCCTCTTTTGGAAGAGCAGAAATCGGCCACATGGAGGCCACGTTAGAGGGGATGACTTGCTCCTTATGGTAGGAACAAATCATCCTCAATCAAGCTTCCCTTACATGGTATGATTTGATCATACCTTGTAAGGTGATAGGCTTGATTGCTAACTAATGGGAATGAAGGATTGCGTGGTACGACCCGAGAACGTACAAGCGGAAGCGGTAGGACGAAAATACATAATAATTAAAATAAAAGCGTAAAACAATGAATCCAAGAGGTGTTCCCTTGGAGTTCCTGGGCATTTGATGTATAGAGAAGCAAAATAAACCTACACGGGACTAAGGCAAATATCATAAACCGAAAATAATAAGAAAGTAGAAATATGATACCTTCGTTTCTCTATCATTTAGTGGAAAGGGTTGTTCACTTGAGGCTTCAATGCAGTAATCCTTTAATTTGTCCACACCACACCAGAATTAGAATCTCAATGCCTTCTTTGCTAGAAGAGAACAACAGGAAAAAATTGCTCCGAAAGCAAGAGAGAGGGGACGGTCAACAGAGAGACTAGGAAAGAGAGGATTTTTTGTTTTGTTGTATATTGTTTAATAATAGTAATTCCCTTCAAAAAAATATACACAATATAATATATATACATTGTATAGATGTAAATGAATGTGTTTGGATGCATTCATGCATCTATATGGTATGCCTTCTTAATTTTAAATCAGGAAGATGGCTAAAAGTGTACTTTCCAAATTTCCAATTGGCTAGCCAATTATTTCTTTCCATAGAATTTTTCATTGGGCTTAAAAGGGGGTTGGGGGGGGGGGGGGGGGGTGGCCGCTTTTTTTGT
>NC_026154.1:9763007-9873023 GCF_000512975.1 Sesamum indicum
TTTTCAGGGGAAGGGGGGTGGGGGGGGGGGAGGGGGTTGGCCGATTTTTATGCTTAAGAATACAAGCCCAATGAATTTTTATTTAAATTTAATTTTAATAAAAATCTATCTAATTGAGCCAAATATTTATTTAATCCAATTCAATACATAAGCTCTTATTGTCTTTATTAATTAATAAGGTCCAACTTATTTAATAACAAGGACAAGATCAATATAAATTAATTTCATTAATTTATCATTGGGCCTTTCATCCAGTGGAACTCTAATTTGTAAATAATCTAATTACTTGTAGAATTAATTCTAAATTAATTGTTTGTTGTTTCTCGGTGATTTGTGTGTGACTCTTTAGGTTCACCATTCAGCTAAATTTGTGCTAGTGTCTAACACTATGATTAAATTAAATCTAATTTAATTAATAATACTTAATTAACCCTTAATCAAGAAAGCTTGTCACTGTGGGTGGCCGTCTAGGAATAATCCATGTCACTAAAAACTAGGTGAATGTCCATATGAACATTTAGGCTCTTGAGTCCATACGGGTACGATCCTTTCTTCTACCATCTCCCGATCTTAATCTAGGGCATGGAATTTGGTATTGGTGCCCATCTTGGAGTAGGCATCCATGTTTAAAACTTGAGATCGCATTACGCCATGTTTACCGACATAGGAACCTCGTTTTCCTATTCAATCAACGACTGTGGCCACAAGTTCATAAAGTGTGAACGCATCTCCAAATGCATAGGAGATACCTCTATCACATACTAATAGGGGATGGATCCTCTTCTTGGAACTCACCGTCCTTGCTACATAGTTCGACTGCACTGGACGAGGCTTATGATGACCATGTCTACGACACAATCACCTCTCGCACACATCCAAGATATAGTTATCGTATGCACGTGACTATCATGGTTCATCAAGTCTGAGGGCTACTCCCATACTATCAGAACTGGAGATTCGAGTCATACCAACCCAGCCTCCAAGGCTTCCATATGAAGATCCCCTTAAGTCAGTTTAGTTGATTCGACACCTAGTCAATCAATGTAGAAAGAACGCATGGACGCATTGTGTTTGTCATCGATGAAAGGCGGTACTCACTAATTGAATTCGACTCTTACTGCATGTCTCCGTAGGACTCTTGATGCACAATCTCCAGATCCTTGACTCAGAATATTTCAGACTCAACCTTTTGGCAGTTGGTTTCATGACCGCCATCCAATGCGCGGCCCAACTGCGTGGTTGCCAACTAGTCTGTGGGCTTTGTTGTGGTGTTTAAGCAAATGCAAACATATAGAATGAGCACGACAAAAGTAAATGCCAAATAAGCGATTACTCATTTTATTCACTTAAAATAATATTACTTAATATTGATTATTTTTCAGAATATAATACATCAAGGCCAACTAATTGGCTTCTTCGTCATCTATCCTAACCATCTTCCATTTGACCTAAAGTCAATCACCCATCGACCTCAAACCCATCTTATCAAGATATTGAGTATTTGCAATTTGCGACAAAGTCGATCTGCTGTGTTTTCTGCTAAGTTGACACGGTCCATCCGTGCGTCACCTCTACTCACGATATCTCTGAGCAGATGTTAGAATCTAAGAATATGTTTGGAATGGTGATGAGATCTAGGTTCCTTTGCTTGTGCTATTTCCCCGTTGTTATCGCAAAAGATAACTATCGGTTGAACAATGCTAGACACTGTACCCAACTCTTGGATGTATTCATCCAAACCGCTTCCTTAGCTGCTATGTATTTTGCTTTCGTGGTGGAACCCACTGTGGCAGCTTGTTTGGAACTTTTCCAAGTAACAACACCACCATTTAGCTTGAATACAAAACCTAACTGGGAATTGGCATTATCATCATCCGAATGGAAGCTAGCATCGTTGTAGCCTTCCAGTATCAAGTGCCCACCATCATAGATCAAGAACATATCTTTACTTCTCTTTAGCTAGTTAAGTATGGTCTTGACCACACTCTAGTGTGCTTCACCAGCGCATGCATGATATATGCTCGTTAAATTTAAAGCGTCTGCAAAATCGGTTCTAGTGCATTGGACAACATACTAAGTACTGCCCACGGCTGAAGCATAAGGGATATCTGGCATCCATTTAATTCCCTCTGAGTCTTGGGAGACTGTTTCTTGGACAACTTAATCCCATACCTTAATGGAAGGAATCCCATTTTGAGTTCTCCATCTTGAATCTCTTCAAGACTTTCTTAATGTACGAGAATTGAGTTAATCTTAACATTGTTTTGGATCTATCTCTGTAGATCTTGATGCCAAGGATGTAGGAAGCCTCACACATATTCTTCATGGAAAATTGAGTGGACAATCATGCTTTGATGTTTCCCAATAACTTGACATCATTCTGAATGAGCAAGATGTCGTCAACATAAAGCACAAGCTACGGAACTGAGCTTCCACTGATCTTCTTGTATACATAAGGATCAAACTCATTATTGATGAAATCATATCCCTGTATGACTTCATCAAAACGTGTGTTCCAACTTTGAAAAGATTGTTTGAGGCCATTGATGGACCTTTTGTTTCAGATGGGTCATAGAAATAGTATCCCACAGTTTTTTTCTAATATTCGACAAACTTGCACAAACTAGATCTTGATTCAAGTTTGTCTCCTACTAGCCTCTAGACGTATGCAGGGCTACCCCATACAATTAAGTAGTTGTAGGACAAAGGCGTGTCGTACCGTACCTCATATGGCGTATGGGCATAGGTTTAGACGACACCATGTTGAGCAACTTGGCCTTTGTCTCAAGAGCGTATCCCAAGAAAGACATGGGCAATTTGGTAAAACTCATCATGGATCAGACCATATCTAACAGGATTTGATTTCTCTTTTCGATCACGTTGTTATGCTGCGGCATTCAAGGAGGAATCCATTGAGAGAAAATTCCGTTCTCTTTTAGGTAATCCACAAACTCAGCATTTAAATACTCCCCACCTCGATCTAACCGAACGATTTTGATCTTACAGCCAATTGATACTTTACTTCAAAGGCCTCAGACTTCCACTAGCACTTTCCCGGGCCATACCACGCGATACTTCAAGTGGTATCAGAGACCGGTTCAATGTAGAAGATGATGAATATGTGATTAACCTGCTTTTATGGCTATGTGATTAACCTGCTTTTATCGCTTCTCGTTTAATGGCTATTTGAAGCATGCTTTTACGGCTATTTGGCTCGTTCATTTTTGCAATTTATGGATGATTAAGCATATGAAAATTTTGGAATTTTCTTTGTTTATGCTTTATTTTTGTTGTTTTTATATTGAATAGAAAAAAAGGAGAAAAATCGTAGCAAACACTACTGTTGCCAGTGCATGGCCAGGCGTGCGCATTTTGCAGCACAGGCAGCGATGGCAGCCCGCTGAGGGTTGGACCATTTTTTGTCATTTTTCAAAAATTTAATATTTTCGAATTTTTCTTCATTATTAATTATGTTGTTTTTAATTTTTGGCTAAAATTAGATTTTCTAAAAATTAGAATTACATAACTAATTAAATTTAATATGTGCATTGGATGCGCATATTATCGATCATCCTTTAATTGGGAATTACAAACCTGTGTTTTCTTCATATAATTTAGTTTTTGATATTGGATATCACAGATTGCAATATTACATGGGATATTATGAAACAAAGCCCACGGCCTCTTGTATATGTTTATGTTTATGGTTCGATGCTATCTTCTCTCTCCCTCTCGTTTAATACCTTGAAATAATAAGGCTTGCTATCTCCCTCCTTATGTACTCCCTCTGGCTTCTGCTCAGGGTTTCTTTTTAAATGTAATGAGTGTAGTATAGGAATTTTTGGTGAGTTTTTTTATATATAAGCAAGCCCGTGGAGAAGAAGGTCCAAGGAGAAGGAGGCCTACGAAGAAATTACAATGCCCATCTACAAAAGCATCAAAAAATTACGAGTGGATCGGTCCGGAAACGCGCAAGTGGAAGCGATAATATAAAAATACATAAATTAAAAACCAAAACGTAATGAAATCATGATTCCAAGCGGTGTACCCTTGGAGTCCCCGGACGTTCGATGTAGTTAATAATAATAATAATAATAAAATTAAACGGGGCTAACTTGGTAAAATTAAAACGAGAGGTTCCAAAATTTTAAATCAAGAATTACCTCTTTGCTTGATTTATGTCGAATCTCCTTCGTTTGATCCGTTCAGGTGAGACTTCAACGTACAAGCTCTCTAAAGACGCATCTACACCACACAGGTGTATATAACATCCCTCAATTTAATTTGCTTGAAAAGAATTGGGGAAAAAACTACACCAAGTGTGTATTGGAGAGGGGGGTGACTGAAAGTGGAGTCCTAGAGTAGGAAATTATTTTTTTGTGCTTTGTTATGTCTTCATTAGTTATTCCAAATAACTAATATACATATATATACCTTGTATGAATCTACTAAAATGTGTCTAGGTTCATTCTACAATTCATAAGGTAATAAATTCTTTATTCTAAATAAAACATGACTAACATGAAACTTTCCAAAAGTAATAATTATTAGTCAATAGGCCTTTATATAAGTCCAATTTATTAAATAATAAGGGCAAGCCTAATATATCCAATATAAATTAATCCTATTAATTTATTCGTGGGCCCTTCCATCCAATAGATTCCTCTCATTATAAATAATCCAATTACTTATAGAATTAATTAATTCTATGTCCTTTGTCTATGATTTGTGTGTGACTCTTTAGATTCACCTTTCAGCTAGACTTGATCTAGTGGCAAACATTATTATTAATTAAATTTAATTTAATTATTAATTCTTATCAACCCTTGATCAAGAATGTCCACTACCATTGGTGACCGTCTAGCAATGGTCCATAATACTAGAGACTAGGCAAATGTCCATGTGAACTTTTAGGCTCTCGAGTCCATACGGATACAGTCATTTCGTCTACCGTCTCCCCGCCTTAGTCTAGGGCATGGAGTTCGGTATCGGTTCCCATCCTGGACTAAATGTCTATGCTTAATACGTGAGATTGTGTTATGTCAAATTGCTTGATATAGGAACCTCTTTTTCCTATTCGACCAGTAACTATGGACACAGGCTTATAGAGCGTAAACGCATCTCCAAGTGCATAAGAGATACCTCTGTCACGTTTTGATACGAGACAGATCCTCTTCTTGTAACTCACCATCCTCGCTACATGTTTTGATTGCACTGGACAAAGTTTATAATGACCATGTCTAGGACACGATCACCTCTCGACAAATTCAAGATACAGTCATCGCATGCATGTGATTTCCATGATTCCTCAAGTCTGATGACTACTCCTATACTATCAGAGCCGAGGATTCAAGTCATACCACTAAGCCTCCAAGGCATTCATATGACGATCCCTGCAAGTCAATTCAGTCGATTCGACACCTAGCTAATCAACCCACTAAGATTGCCTGGACATCCTATGTCTGTCTCCAATTAAACACGATACTCATCAAATGAATCTGACTCTTAATACAAGTCTCCAAAGGGGACTCGATGCCCATTTTCGAAGTCCTTGACTTGGAATATTTCAGACCCAACCCTTGATAGTTGGTTTTATGACCGTCATCCAATGCACAATCCAACTGTTGCACGATGGTTAAAGTGGTCTGTGGGCTTTGTTGTGATGTTTGAAAGGAATGCAAACATATGTGTAATGAGCACAACAAATGAAATGCCAATAGCAAATACTTATTTTATTCACTGAGTAGTATTACATTGAATCGAGTTATTATCACAATGGATTACAAGTATTCCATTATAATTGGCTTTCAGGTTACCTATTCTAACAATCTCCCACTTGACCTAAGTCAATCATCCATCGAACTCAGACCCATCTTATCCAGATGCCGAGCATGGGCAATTTGCGACATCGGCTTAGTAAGTGGATCTGCTGTGCTTTCTGCTGAGCTAACTCGGTCTATGCTGACATCATCTTTGCTGATCATCTCTCAAAGTAGATGATAGTAGAATATGTTTGGAACGGTCAAGAGGTCTCCGTTTCTTTGCTTGTGCTATTGCCCCATTGTTACTGTAGAAGATAACTACGAGCTCAATAATTCTAGGTACCACATCCAACTCTTGGACTTCCTTAGTTGCACCCGAAGCTACTACGTATTCAGCTTCTGTGATAGAATCTGCAGTGGTATCTTGGAACTTTTCCAAGCAACCGCACCACCATTCAGCTTGGGACTTGGCATCATCATTGTCCGACTAGAAGGTAGCGTTGTTATAGCCTTCCAATATCAATTCTCCACCACCGTAAATCAAGAGCATATCTTTAGTCCTTTTTAGGTACTGATGTATTATCTTAACTGTGCTCCAGTGTGGCTTCCCGTCGCATGCCTGATATCTGCTTGTCATGCTCAAAGCGTACGCGACACCGAGCCTGGGGCACTACACAGCATACTGAATGCTTCCTCGGCTAAAGTATAAGAGATGTCCGACATCCTTTTAAATTCTGCATTAGTTTAGGGAGACTGCTTCTTGGACATCTTAATCCAATCCCCCATGGGGAGGAATCCTCATTTTGAGTTCTCCATCTTAATCTCTTCAAGACTTTCTCAATATATGAGGATCTGGTCAATCCAAACATCTTTCTAGATCTATCCCTATAGATCTTAAAGCCAAGGATGTAGAGGCCTCACCCACATCCTTCATGGAAAATTATGTGGACAACCATGCTTTAATGTCACCCAACATCTTAACATCATTCCTAATGAGCAAGATGTCATGTACATAAAGCACAAGGTACGCAAACGTGCTCCCACTAATCTTCTTGTTTACACAAGGATCGAATTCATTTTTAATGAAATCATAACCCCGTGTAACTTCATCAAAATGTGCGTTCCAACTTCAGTAAGCTTGTTTGACGCTACAGATGGACCTTTGGAGACAACAAACTTTATGTTCTTCTCCAACAGAAGTGAAATCCTCCGGCTTATCCATGTAGATCTCTTTCTCAACAAAACTATTCAGAAATGTTGTTTTCACGTCCTTCTGCCATATTTCATAGTCATACCATGCTGCTATGGCAAGAAAAGTCCAGAATGGACTTTGGCCATGGCTATGGGCAAATATGTTTCCTCAAAGTCGACCCTGGGTCGCTGAGTATATCCTTTTACCACGAGCCTAGCCTTAAAGGCTGTAACCTCCCCATCATCTCCAAGCTTACATTTTTACACCCATTTTTCACCCAGCAGTTTAACACCTTTAGGTGGGTCTACGAGGGTCCACACTTGATTTGAACCCATCGAGTCCATTTCGGATCTCATGGCCTCAAGCCACTTTTGTGTCGATGTCCGACATTGCTTCTCCATATCTTTTTGGATCGTTTTCCAATTGACTAGTCAGTTCCAGGAATCCGTACCTATTAGGTGGTCATGATTCCCTGGTCGACCCATGGAGGATTGGAACACTATGAGTGGGAACTAAGGCTCAAATGATGTTCCTTCATTCTGCTAAGGTCTCACTTTTTTCCTCAAGTAGCACCTCATCGCGTCGGCTATCCGCACGAAAACCCTTTTTCAAGAACACTGCATTTCTTGAGATAAAAACTTTTGCTCAAAATAGATCATAGAAGTAGTATCCTGAAGTTTCTTTCAGATACTTGAAAAACCTGCACAGACAGGACCTTGAGTCTACTTTGGCTCCCACTAGCCTCTTGACGTATGCGGGACTACGAAAAACTCTCATGTACTTGTAGGACGCAGGCTTGCCATGCCATATCTCATACGACGTCTGGGGCATCGTCTTAGATGGATCCATGTTAAGTAATTCGGCCGCCGTCTCAAGAGCGTGACCTTAGATGAAGGTGGACAATTCTGTAAAACTCATCATGGACCAAACCATGTTCAACAGGGTTCAATTTTCCTCCTTTTAGCCACACCATTGAGTTGTGGCATTCCAAGAGGATATTGAGAGAGAATTTCATTCTCTTTTAAGTATTCAATGAATTCACCACTTAAATACTCTCCGCCTCAGTCTGACCGAAGGGTTTTAATTTTATGGCCAGTTTGATTCTTTACTTCAAGTATGTATTCTTGAACCTTCCAAAGGCCTCCAACTTGTACCTCATTCGGTAAACATAATCTTACCATGAGTAAACCTCGGTAAAGGTTATGAAGTACGAGTATCCACCTCTAGCCAGAGTATTTAATGGTCCACATACGTCTATATGGATCATATCCAAAAGACCGTTGGCAAGCGCACTTTGTGCAACAAAAGGTTTCTTGGTCATTTTCCCTTTTCGACAGGATTCGCAAGTTGGCCGGTTCTCCAAATCGTCTACCTCTAAACTCTTTAAGTTTACCAACTTCCTCATCCTATCTTTTGAGATATGGCTTAGCCTTGCGTGCCATAATTGTGCATTTTCATGATTATCTAATTTTCATTTGTGTTGGGCAGTCACAATCACAATGAGACTGTGGGAGAATATATATACCATTGCCTAATGTACCAAGCAAATGAGAGTTATTATCAATCATCTAATAAAAACCATTTTTATTGATCACCAATTTATCACCATTATTGTCTAAAATAGGAATGAAACTAACATTTTTTATCATGCTTGGTACATAATAACAGTCTTTAATTCTATCTGAATATGACCACTAATAACTAAGTTGAGAGATCCCATGGCTTACGCAGCGACAGCCTTCCCATCACCTAGCTTTAAAATCATCTCGTCCTTACATAGCTTTCTACTTCTTTTCAGCACCTGCAAGTTATTGCAGATGTGAGCTTCACAGCCGATATCCAATACCCAAGAAGTAGAATTACGTATCATATTTACTTCAATAAAAAACATACCTTGGTTTGAGAGGAGTTGTGGGTATTCCCTCTTCCAATGCCCCGTTCCTTGGCAATGCATGCAGGCATCATTTGCCTTCGACCGCTAAGAATCTCCAACCTTCCCTTTCCCTTTGCCCATTCCCGCGGGAGCAGCAGGGGCCCTTAGAGCGCTAGCAATGGCTGTGACAGCTTTTCCCTCGCTTCTTCCTCTTCCAGCGTCCCGCCCTCTTGCCTTTCACTTTGAAGGTTGAAGCCTCGCCTACCATTACCGCTGGCGTCGACTTGTGTGTCATCGCCTCATGTTGAACCAGCATATTAATTAACACATGAATCGACTTCTCAAGTCCGTTCATGTTCTAGTTAATATTAAACGGGTCGTAGGACGTAGGAAGTAACTGAAGGATCACGTCAATATACATGTCATTATCAAGTCCAGCTTTAAGGTCTTTGAGCTTCTCCACTAGGGATAGCTTCTTAATCCCATGACTTTCTATAGACGACCATTCGGCCATCTTGGTCCTGAAGAATGCTTTTGTGGCGATATATCTAATATGCCTATCAGGAACCGCATAAACTTCCTTCATGCAGAGGATTATCGAGGAAACATCATTCAGCCTATCATATTGCTTTTAGATGTTATTGGACATTGAGGCCAATATGATACTATAGACCTTGCGGTTGTCCTCAAGACACTTCTTGAGAGTGACACGTTCTTCGGGCGATGACCCTTCCGGCAAGGCCATTGGGAGTGGCTTGTCCAAGACATAACCTAGTTCTCAAAATCTAGGACAATCCGCAGATTTCACAGCCAGTTGTTGTAGGTTGTGCCATTAAATTTTTCAGAATGGTTCTTAGACATTTTCAGAAAATAAAAAATTAAATAGAAATCAGTGAGTGATTGTAATATTATGAATTAAGCTTAAAGCCTTGGTCTTTAGTCTTTAATTCTCCCACTATAATTACGAAAGTCCACCAGTCTCAAGTGGGGTTTCAGGAATAACACTTTCTAGTGGGCTTGGGATCCACAAGCGAATTTGTCATGCCCCGCTTTTACGATTCACATGGCAAAATCCTAATGAGAGGTATCCAATACCAATCTCATTCCATGAGATTCCCAAGATCTTTTGCCTCACCTCTTCACCTGTTACCGAGAACACCAAGCGAATCATATAATATTTTCACTGCATGCGATGCATTTGTTTACTACTTTAATATTTGATATTTATGCATGAAATGTTTATATATGATGAGATGTCAGTCAAATAACTCATAATTAACTCTCACTACGTTGGACCAAGTTGAAGTGTTAAGGGCCGAAAATGGACTTGGATCAAAATGGTTTGATCTGTCCAAGGTTTTCATCCATAATAATGTGGTAAGGAAGCTGCCACTACCTAAGTGTGGTGTCACGAGTCGTGGTACATTTGGACTAGAAGCAAGCTGCACAATTATTGTGAATAAAGGAACAAGCTTAATGTTTCCCTGTCACACGAGTCGTGGGGACCGACAATTGAGGTGTGATTTGATCGATGGGTTGAGCCCAACACTAAATAAATATTAAGCCCATAAATGGACTTGGATCGAAATGGCATTTCAATCTGTCCAGGCCTTCTATCTATAGCAATAGCATGAGGAAGCTGTCGCTATCAAAATATGGTCTCACGAGTCATAGCACATTTGGAATAGTAGGCAAGCTGCATTATTGTTTTCAACAAAAGAATACGCTCGTTGTTTCCTATCTCACGAGTCGTGGGGGTGACAATTGAGGTATGATTTGGTTGATGGGTCGGGCTTAACACCGAGTAGCATGATTCACTTGGAGTCCTTGGGATCATGTGAAGAGGTGAGGCAAAAGATCTTGGGAATCTCATCAGATGAGAATAGTATTGGATACCTCCCACAAGGCTTTTGCTATGTGAATCGTAAAAGTGGGGCATGATAAATTCGCTTGTAGATCCCAAGCCCACTAAGAAAGGATTTTCCGAAACCCCACTTGAGAATGGTGAGATTTTGTAGAAATAGTGGGAGAAGTTAACGACTAAAGATCGAGTCTTAACTTAACTCAATATTTCTATAATCTACTTGTTGTTTCTACTTTATGTTTATGTGGCACCGAACCAGCGTATTGGATTTTCCACGATGGAAGCATTTTTGGAAGCTAAGATGACTGAGGATCGTCTATACATAAACATAGGATTGAGATGTTGTCCCTTGTGGAAGAGCTCGATAACCTCAATGTTAATCTCGAAAGGAGATGTACATTAATGTAATCCTTTAGGTCCCTTCATTCCTCCTTCAACCTATTTATCATAAATTCTAAATGGGCTTGAGAAGACCATTTCATGAGTTCATAAAATGGTTGGAACAATATGAGAGAATGATTTAGGAATTTGCTCCATCAGTATTGGATTTGGATGCTTCAACCTCAAAACCGATAGGCAAGGGATCCGTACGCCAGATGAGATAGAGGGATGAAGCTAAGTCAGCCGTTGCAAGCGCTTTGAGCGCTCTTGTCGCCTTGATGGGCAAGGGTAAAAGGGTAAATGGTATAATGGTTCGGCAGTCAAAATATATTTATAGTGCGACAGTCAAAATTTGCTTGCGATGTTTGCATGAAATTGCCAAAGGGCTTTGGAAGAGGGAGTGTCTTGAACTCCCCTTCACCCAACTACGGCATTTGTTTAGCAAACATGATTACTGTTCTTATTCTCAAGTGTTGGCACTTGCTCTGGAAACGCATTTCTCCAAATGGTTTGTAGAAATGAAAAGGAATAGAACTGTAAGACAAGTAGTCTTAATGCTAAGGAGTGGCTGGCTATTACTGCAAAGTAATAAGACTAAATGCACTTAGCTAATGGTATTCATGTTGAAATAGTATACGATTATGTAACCCAGCGTGATCAAGTCGTTAGGCAGTTTTTGGACATATTAGACTACAAGCTTGATCAATGAAAGATTTATTTTAGTCTGTTGAGTTATTAAATTATTGTACTGCATAATTGGATTATGCATACTCAAAACAAATGACGGATGGTCAAGAACATAACATACAGAGCTTGACATGCATGAGCTAGGCCATATCTCTCTAGTTAGAAAGAGTTGGTCGGTGGATTCAAGAAGCCTTCCAATAGATAATTTGAGTTTACTAACTTGTCAATGCTTTCTGAGAAGGAAGAAAGATATGAAAGCACTTTGTGGGACAAACAATGCTTGTTCAAAAACAATCTATTGGATTGCATTCAAAATAGACAGCTGTAAGTTACTAAATACGCAAATACCAATAGAGGATTCACAAGTCTAAGGACCTCTGGGAAGTTCGGAGAAATTAGACTTGAGGTGGAGAACCAAACTGGTTTGGAGACAAACCCTTTGATGGGATCGAGGTGGTGTTTATTTAGTGGGAGTTCTTGAAGCATCCAAAATTACAATGGAATTCCCATTCAGTGAAATTCCTCCGGAAGAGACGATGTTGAACTGTCTCTAGTAAGGAAGAAATCGAGTCCTCGATTGGACATGGTCCGATCAGTGCTTCATTGAATCAGTTGGGTCATCTGGATGTGGACTACCGAAATATCGTCCAGTTGTAAAACATGGTGTTTTCTTAAGTCACAGTCTAGACACTGTATTTGATATGGATTCACAAACCTATGTCCTATAAAGTCTTGAGTACGAGAAAATGTCCTGCATACGTCAAAGGACTAGTAGGAAGAAAATTAGGCTCAGAGTCTAATTTGTATAGGTTAGTTATGGAACGTTGCAAACAACCTGTGCCCTACAAAATTCTTGAGTATGAGGATTGGTCCTGCATACGTCAAAGGACTAATGGGACGAAAATTAGACACGGAGTCTGATTTATGCAAGTTCGTTTTAGAATAATGCAAATATCACTTATAATCGAAGCTTTAACTGACCATGTCTTAGGTCTCCAAAGAACGATCAGAAAACTACGGTTACCCGAGAGGTACGAGTTTTTAGAATTAGACAAGGAGAAGCAATGTAGGACATTGATCCGGATAAATGGTTTGGAGCAATAAAATCCGCTATGGAGGTCAAACATGGTTAGAACATTCCATATACTTGTTTTAACAAGATCATGAGGTACATGACTTGGTCAAGAACAAGGTAGAAGGTCAGTGGGAGCTCAACTGTGTTCCAAGTGTTTTAGATATTAAATGTCTTTGATCATTTAGAATGATAGAAAGATGTTGTTGAAGTCTAAAACACAAAAGTTATTCGTACAATTCTCCATAACAGGAATTAGATTCCTATCTAGGGATAAGATGTCCAAGATTCAATCGTGGTAGACTAATGAGAAGCTTAGATGTTTGACATCCCCTATGTCTTTGCTGTTAGCAGTATCGAATGCTATTCGGTGCACTAAAATCGATGTTGCTTATGCTTTTTTATCATAACAATGGATATCGAGTGAGCACCGATGAGGCAACAGATAACTGTTGAGGGACTATCTTTAATACCTGAAAAAGGATTGAAGAAAGCCCTTGACGCACATAAATGGAGAGTTGATTCTGGAAGGCTATAGTGATAGTAGCTTCCAAGATCATATGAATAATATTAAATCTCAAAACAAAAGTACATTCGAGATTTATGATAATGTGGTAAAATTAAAAATATTCCAAATGAAATACCAGAAGGACCCTTATCATAGAAAATTGAATGTCTAGCAATTTTAAAGTCATATTGGGAAACAGTTGGGACCGAAAAACAACGCCTAATTGTTAGGTGTGCTACCTAGCATTGCCGCACCAGTAGTCACCTTGGAGGATGACAACTAGGCTATAGAACAAGGTAAAAGGCCCGAGATCTCACCACAGATCCAAGGAAAAATCTTAGACACCATCATCTGCTTGGAGTGATGATAGGAAGATGTTGCATGCGGTTAGACCGCAGGACATTGGCCGAAACGAAAAGTAGAGCCATGAGACCTAGCCAATATCGCAGATTGCTCATAATCAATTTACTCTAAAAGACCTGAGTAATTGGCTTTAAGGTTAGGTGAGAGATTGTTGAAATGGGTGACCAAAAGCCAATTGGATAAGCGATTTTGAGAATCATTCAAGCAATCTATATTTAAGCAATGTTGTCCTGATGAATGTGATAAGAATTCATCGTCGGCACACATATTTGTTGTGCTTACAAAATTACGTTAAGCACTATTTGGACGTCACAATAGATGCCAACAAACCACTTTAACAATCGTGCAACAGTTGGTCTGCGTATTGGATGGCGATCATGAAATCAACTGTTTATGGTTGGATCTGAAATGTTCCAAATCAAGGACCTCGAGACTGGACATCGAGAGTCCTACTGAGACTTGCATTAAGAGTCGCATTCATTGATGAGTGTCGTGTTTTATCGTGGACAGACGTCGAATGTCTATGCGACCTTAATGGGTCGACTGACTAGGTGTCGAATCGACTGAATTGACTGGGTGGAAATCATCATATGGCAGCTTTGGAGGTTGGTCAATATGATTTGAGTCCCCGGCTCCGATAGCATAAGAGTAGTCCTCTGACTTGAGGAATCACAGTAGTCACATGCATGTGATGACTGTGTCTTAGATTTGTGCGAGAGGTGATCGTGTCTCAGATATGGTGATCATAAGCATTGTCTAGTGTAGTTAAAATATGTAGCGAGAACAGTGAGTTCCAAGTAGAGGATCCTTCCCCTATCAAAATGTGATAGAGGTATCTCCTATGCACTTGGAGATGCGTCTACGCTCTATAAAGTTGTGGCCATAGTCATTGAGCAACTTAGCGTAACAAGATCTCAAGTATTGAGCATAGACGCCTAGTCCAGGATGGAAACCGACGCCCAATTTCATGCCCTAAACTAAGACCAGGAAATAGTAGACAGAAGGACCGTACCCGTATGGACACGGAGCCTAAAAGTTCACACAGAAATTCGCCTAGTCTCTAGTACCATGGACCGTTGCTAGACGGCCATCCATGCTTACGGGCTTTCTCGGTCAATGGTTGATCGAGAATTATTAATTAAATTGGACTTAATTAATAATAGTGTTGGATACTAGCCCAAGGCTAGCTTAAAGGTGAACCTAAAGAGTCACACACAAATCACCGAGAAGGGACGAGGGACTAATTGGGAATTAATTTCATAGGTAATTGAATTACTTATATATGAGAGGGATCCATTGAATGGATAAGCCCAAGGACAAATTAATTGTATTAATTTAAATTGGACTTGCCCTTGTTATTTATTGGATTATATATATGGACTTAATTAAGTGGGCTTTAATTAAATTGGATTTAATTAATTGGGCCTTGTATTTTATTAACTAAAAATGGCCCAAGCTCATTAACTAAGTTAGTGGAAATTGTTTAAAAAGAAAATTATTGACTAACAAATTTACTTTTGGAAAGTGCCATGATTTTATTACCTTATGGATGGTTAAATGAATGTAGACATATTTTAATGCATGCATTCAAGGTATATATATGTGTATTAGTTATTTTGAATAACTAATGAATGAATACACAATACAAGAAAATAATTTCCTACTCTCTAATTTCCACTCGGCCGCCCCTCTTGTATGCACACTTGGTGTGAACTTTTTTCTCCCTAGTTTTCTTCTAGCAAAGAGAATTGAGGGATCCAGTTTCCGGTATGGTGTGGACGCAACTTTAGAGGGCTTCTACATTGAAGCCTTGCATCAACGGATCAAAACGAATATGGTTCGAAGTAAATCAAAGAAAGAGATAACTCTTGATTTACATTCTAGTACCTCTCGTGTTTCATTCAACTAGTAGCCCCGTTAATTTTATTATAGTCGTTTATTATTATGAACTACATTGAATGCCCAGGAACTCTAATGGTACATCCCTTGGAATTATTGTTTTATTGCAATTTGATTTTAGTTTACGCATTTTCTTATCGCCGCTTCCACTTGCACGTTCCTTGGTCGATCCACTCGCACCTCGTGGTGCCTTTCAGAACGTCCACTGAGAAGGAGGCCCACGGAGGAGTTACAAGGCCCATTTATTTGTTAATGGGTAAATTACTTTTGTAATAGCATAGAGCTACCTTGGACAGACCGCGAACTCACTACGGGATCAATGGGTCGCATAGATTGGGGTCGTGATCATCCTATAGGGCTATGCTAGGCTATTTTGCATGGGACACGTTTAATACCTTTCATATTTAATGTTTTGGCATGAAATGTTATTATGTGATGAGGTCTCGGTGAAACATTCAAACCTAACTCTCACTAAGTTAGACCAAGTTCAATATTTTGCCCATAATGGACTTAGATCTGAATTATTTTGGATCTGTCCAAGCCTTCCATCCACAATATTGGGGTGAGGAAGCTACCACTAGCCAAATGTGGTCTCACAAGTCATGGCACACTTGGAATGGAGGAAAGCTGCACCATTTTTGTGAACAAAGGAACGTGTTCCTCATTTTCCTATCTCCCGGTCGTAGGGGAGATGAATATAATGTGACTTGGTTGATGGGTGGGGCCTAACACTGAGTAACATGATTCTCTTGGAGTGCTTGGGATCATGTGAAGAGGTGAGGCAAAGATCTTGGGAATCACATTGAATGAGAATGGTATAGGTTACCTCCCACAAAACTCTTTGCATGAGAATCGTAAAAGTAGGATATGGTAAATTATTCTTGTGGATTCCAAGCCAACTACGAAATGGCTTTCCCAAACCCCACTTGAGAGTGGTGAGCTTTTGTATAAATAGTGGGAGAGTTAAAGACTAAAGGCCATGTCTTAAACTTATTTGTAATGTTGTAACTTCTAATAGGTAGAAAAATGTCTAAGAACCCTTTAACCATAATGATGGAGACAAACATTCAATGACACGAACTACAAAGACTGCCTGAGGAATCTTAGGATTGTCCTAGATTTTTAGAACTAGGACTATGTCTTGGACAAGCCACTCCCGACAACCTTGCTGGAATCATTCTCGCTCGAAGAACATGTCACATTTGTAAAGTGGCATGAAGACAACCGCAAGGTCCGCTGTATCATATTAGATAAACAATGACATCCAAAAGCAATATGAAGGTTGGAAGATGTTCCCTCGATAATGCTTTGCATGAAAGAGGTTTATGCGATTTCTGATAGGCATATTAAATATGCCACCACAAAAGCATCCTTCGGGACCAAGATGACAGAGGGATCCTCTGTACAAAGTCATCGGGTGAAGATGCTATCCATTGTGGAGAAGCTCGAAGACCTCAAAGTTGGGCTTGACAATGACAAGTACATCGACGTGATTCTTCACTCATTCCCCCATCCTACAACCCGTTTATTATTAACTACAAAATGAACAGACTTGAGAAGTCTATTCATAAGTTAATTAATATGCTAATTTAATACGAGGCAGCGGCCCATAAATCTGTACCGATAGTATTAGTAGGAGAGGCTTCAACCTCCAAAGCGAAAGGTAAGAGGGCCAGACGCTGGAAGAGGATGAATTCTGGAAGTCACATGCATATGATGGTTGTATCTTGGATATATGAGAGAGGTAATTGTTTCACACACATAATCATCATAAGCCTTGTCCAATGCCTAGTCCTGGATGAGAACCGATATCAAATTCCATGCCATAGACTATAGCCATGAGATGGTAGACAAAAGGACCATACCTGTATGTATATGAGAGCCTAAATATTCACACGGGCATTCACCTAATCTCTAGTGCCATGGACCATTGCTAGAACGCCATGCACAGTAACAAGCTTTCTTGATCATGATCAAGAATTATTAATTAAACTTAAACTTAATTAATAATAGTGTTGGACACTAGCTCAAGTCTAGCTGAAAGGTGAACCTAAGGAATCACACATTATTACACAACACAAAAAATCCCTCTTCCTTCCCTAGCCAACTCGGCCGCCCCTCTCTCTCTTAACTTAGGGTGAAATTTTCTCCTGTTCTCTTCTAACAACGTGTTCAAGAAATCCTAATTTCTAGAGTGGTGAGGACATACTTAGAGGATTGCTACATTGGAACCTCCGAGTGAACGTTTCGGCTAAGTAAATAAAAACTAAAAGGTATCATCTTCGCCCTTTTAATTTTCTTACCAACAAGTCTCGTATAATTTTATTTTATGCTTTTTTATTTCCATACTGCATTGAATGCCTAGGAACTCCAAGGATATACCCCTTGGTTCATTAGTTTAAATTTTTTATTTTTATATATTTATACTCTCTGCTTCCGTTGGCATGTTCCTGGGCCGATCCGCTTGTCCCTTCACGTAATTCTTTAATACCTACTAGCGAACGGTTAAAGAAAATTCCATCATAGGTGGTGTGGATTATCTATAGATGGAAGACAATTGTATTCCTACTGTGAAAAATATCCAAACACCGTCTACCTTGCCTAGCAACTCGTAGACATTTTCAACCGTTAACTTGGAACGAGGTTCATTTGAGAAGGTTCAATCACCTATATCAAACAGAGTGCACTGGTATCCTAAAAAATTCAATTGACTCCTTTTTGCATGAGATCCATGTCGTAGTAGCAATGAGATGAGCAATTTCATTGCTAATTAGAATATCATATCATAATTTAAACTCTGATTTCTACTGTGTTTAACATCTTGAGGGCTGTATGAAACTACCAGGTGGGCATTGCGAAAGTTGGATCATATAGGCTCCGTGTAAGATTAAGTGAAAGTCTTGTCGATGCTGATGTTGGATATCCGAAAAAATTTCCTATTTTCTTTACCTTTACCCAGCGGAGCAACAGGAATGCTCAAAACATTTGCAGCAGCCGACTTTGCCTCACCCTCCTTCCTCATCCAATGTCCAGCACTTTGCCTTTCGCTCATGAGGTTGAAGTCTCCCAATCTAATTCCAATGGCGCAAATTAGTCCAACATGTTATCAACTTATGAATAGTCTTCTCAAACCTATCTACAGTTCATGATAAATAGGTCAAAGAAGGGATGAAGGGGTTGAGCGATCACATCAACGTACATCTCTTTTCCAAGATCAACGTTGAAGTCTTTACGTACAGGCGACACTTAGTCATCTTGGCTACTAAAAATACCTCCATCGCAATACTTTCAATATGCCAGTTCGGTACGGCATAAACTTCTTTAATGCAGAGCATTATCGAGCTTACAACGTCCAGTCTATCATACTGCTCATTTGTCATGGAAGCAACATTGATACTGTGGACCTTGCAATTGTCATTATGCCTTTTCGGGAACATCAAATGCTCTTTAGGCGAGGAGCATTCGCGAGTCCGATGAACGTAGCTTATCCATGATACAAGGCAGGTTCCTGAAATCCAACACAATTCTCAAATTTTGCAGCTAATTAATTTGTTCCATGAAAGTAAGTTAATCTAAAAAAAGAATAACTCTAAGTGGATCTTAGACATACATTTAAAATGTAAAGTAGAAAGAACTATGTAGATTATAGTAATATTGTGTTCCAAATAAGACATGGTCTTTTAGTCATTAACCCCTCCCACTATTTCTACAAAAGCCCACCACTCTCAAGTGGAGTTTCGAAAAACCATTTTCTAGTGGGCTTGGGATCCACAAGTGCAATCTACCATTCTTAATCCATGAGATTCACAAGATGTATTGCCTCACCTCTTGACATGATCTCGAGCACTGAAGCGAATTATGCTACTGAATGTTAGGCCCAACCCATCAACCAATCACACCACAACTGTCGCCCCCGTGACTCATGAGACAGGAAAACAATGACTGTGTTCCTTTATTCACAATAGTAGTACAACTTGTCTGTATTCCAAATATGCCACGACTAATGAGACCACATTCGGGTAGCGATAGCTTTCTCATCACATTAATGTGGATGAAAGGCCTGGTTGGATCAAAACCATTTTGCTCCAACTCATTGTCAGCCTAATATTTATTGAGTGTTACACTCAACCCATCAAACAAATCACGCCTCAATTTCGCCTCCATGACTCGTGAGACAGGAAAACAATGGTGTGTTTTTTTGTTCACAATAATGGTGCACCTTCCCTCTACTCTAAATGTGCCACAACTCGTGAAACCACATTTGGGCAGCGGTAGCTTGCTCACCACATTATTGTTGATGGAAGATTTGCACAGATCAAACTATTTTCATCCAAGTCCAATTTAGGCCTAATATTTTAACTTGGTCCAACCAAGTGAGAGTTTGATTGTGTATAGACCGAGACTTCATCACATTAATGTCTTGCATGCATAAATATCAAATATTTAAAAATATTTATATAAATGTGTTACATGCAAATAAACCTAGCATACACCCGTTGGATGAGCACGAGCCCAACCTATATGATCCACTAAGCCCGCAGTGGATCTATGGTCTGTCTAGGATGGCCCTACACTAGTACAAAGTTTATTACCTATTATTATGCTAATGAGCCTTGTAATTTCTCTTGGATCTCCTCGTGTTTCTGCCTTGGGCCTCCATCAATCGTGGGCCTTTTTCTCCGTGAGCTTGCTTTAACTGAAGGGACAAGCAGATCACCCTAGGAACACAAGAGTGGAAGCGGAAAGAAAAATATGTACAAAATAAAATTTAAACCAACATACCAAGAGATGTACCTTTGGTGTTCCCGGACGTTCTATGTAGTATGAAAATGAAAAGGCACAAAATAAGACCATACGAGACTGTGGTATAAATTGAAATAAATAAAAGAAAGAAGATGATACCTTTTTGAAATCATTCACTTAGATGAAATGTTCACTCGAGGTTCCAACGTAGCAACCCCTTAAGTACGTCCACACCACACCAGAAATTAGAATCTCTTGAACTCTTTGCTAGAAGAAAACAAGAGAGAAATACTCCAAGAGAAGAGAGAGACGGGGCGGCCGATTCTACGGAGGAGAGGCAAATTTTTTGTGTTGTATAATATTGTGTGTTAATCATTTCCAAAATAATTATACAACCATATGTACATAAATCTTATATAGATGAACAAGAATGTTTCTAGATACATTCTTTCATTCACAAGGTATTTCTTCTTTATTCCAAATAAAGAAGATCCCTCAATTGGCCAAAATTGCAACTTGGGATCCACAAGAACAATTTATCATATCCCACTTTTACGATTCAATGGAAAGAGCCTTGTGGGTGGTAACCAATACCATTCTCATTCCATAAGATTCGCAAGATATTTTGCCTAACCTCTTCACATGATCCGGAGAACTCCAACCGAATCATGTTACGCAATGTTAGGCCCGACCAATCAACCAAATCACACTTCATTCGTTGCCCCCCACAGCTCGTGATACAGAAAAACGATGAACGTGTTTCTTTGTTCACAACAATGGTGCAGCTTTTCTCTATTTCAAGTGTGCCACAACTCGTGAGACTACACTTAAGTAGTGGTAGATTTCTCACTACATTGTTGTGGATGGAAGACTTGAACAGATCAAAATAATTTTAATCTAAATCCATTATGAGCCTAATATTCATCTTGGTCCAACCAAGTGAGAGATAAGTTTAAGTGTAGGATCGAGACCTCATAACATAATAATATTGCATGCTTAAACATTAAAAACATAAAAAGCATTAAAAGCATCGCATGCAAAAATAGCCTAGAATACACCTATAGGATGATCACGAGCCCAACCTATGTGACTCACTAAGCCTGTTGTGAGTCTAAGGTCGGTTTAAGGTGGTCCTATACTATTACAAAAGTAATTTACCCATTAACATATAAATAGATATTGTAACTCCTCCATGGGCCTTCTTCTCCATGGGCATACTTTATTACAAAAATAAGATCCTCGCAAAAAAAATCTTATTCTACTCTCATTACAATTGAAAAGAAACCCCAATCATATATCGGGGGAGTACGTAAGGGAGAGGATAGAAAGTCTTACTATTGCATGGCCAAAAAATGAGAGAAGAAAATTTAAAAGAGCATACGAAGCCACCTAACAAACATAATGCATATAAGTACTTGAGGGCTCCGTAATCATCCATCATCACACAACATACATTCCATGTATAATATAGACCATGAATCGAATATCATAAAATAAATCATATGAAGAAAACACAAGTTCGAAATACGCAATCATAAAGATGATCCAAAAATCATGTGCATCCAATGCACACATTGCACCAAATTAATTATGCAATTTTAATTTTAGAAAAAGTCCAATTTTACTTGAAAGATTAAAACAACAAAATTAACAATATTCCAAAATATCCAGAAAATCTAATTTTTAGAAAATTGACAAAAAATGACCCAACCGCTGCCACGGCCAATAGACTGGGGCGAGCCTCCCCCCCGTGCGTGCACAATGCGGGCGTTGCCCATGCCGCGCACGCACCCTGCATATGCTTCAAACAATCGTAAAAGATATCACTTGAAGGGACAATCGGATCAGCCGGGAACGCGCGAGCAGAAGCGGAAAGCGAAAAGCGAAAAGCGAAACACGTATAAAATAAAATTTAAACCGACGTACCAAGGCATGTATCTTTGGTGGTACGGGGCGTTCGATGTAGTATGAAAATGAAAAGGCACAAAATAAAATCATACAACACTGTGATATAAAACGAGATAAGTAAAAGGGAGAAAATGATAACTTTTCGAAATAGTTCAATTAGATGAAATGTTCATCCAAGGTTCCAATGTAGCGACCCTCTAAGTATGTTCAAACCAAACAAGATATTAGGATCTATTGAACTCTTTGCTAGGAGAAAACAGAGAAAAATACTCCTAGACAAGAGAGAGGGGGCAGTTGATCTATGGAGGAGAGGGAAATTTTTTGTGTTCTGTAATATTATGTGTTAATTATTTTCAAAATAATTGTGCACCATGTATATATATCTTGTATTGACGAACAAAAAAATGTGTATAGATACATTCTTTCATCCACAAGGTATTGCTTCTATTCCAAATAAAGAGGATCCCTCAATTGACCAAAAATGCACTTTCCAAAATTGCAACTTGTTAGTCAATTTTTCCTTTCCTAGAATTTTCAAATGGGCTCAAGGGAGGAGCCGATTTTTATGAAATAAAATTCAAGCCCCAATGAATTTTAATTGTTCCCAATAAAATTTAACTAATTGAGCCCAACATCTATTAATCTAAATAAATACATAAGCCTAGATTGTCTTTATTAATTAATAAAATCCAACTTATTAAATAATAAGGACAAGCCCAATATAAATTAATACTATTAATTTATCCTTGCTCGTTTTCATCCAATAAATCTCTTATTTGTAAGTAATCCAATTACTTATGGAATTAATTTTAAATTAATTCCTTGTCTTTTATCGGTGATTTGTGTATGACTATTTAGATTCACCTTTCAGCTAGATTTGAACTAGCGTCCAACACTATTTGAAGGAGTTTGAGGGTGGAGTACATGCTTTCACCTCAGGTACAGAATCAAAATTTGCCCAGTCATTATCGCTAGATGCTGTCAGTTGCACGGAAGATGCATCTAGAGGCACTTGCTGGCTTTGTGGGACAGTCACTGTTACTGGAGGTTTGAGAATAGAATCGAAATCAATGAATGAAGCCTCCATTTTGATCTCAGATGGATTCTCAGATGAGGCCAAAATGCTTGAGGATGCAGTTCTCTACAAAAGGAACATTAGTTTATGAAAGTAAAGTAACTACTGTAAAAAGGATACGCTGTAACACAATCTGCTAATAATTAAAATCATCAAATAAGATGATCCAATGATGTTTGAAGTAGCAAGTTATGTAAGAAATTAGTTTACATTTAGAGAAACAATGCTCACTTACAGCAAGTGACAAAAAACAATGCTATGCTCCTTTTATCACTATGTAAACTTAGTTCATCTTTTCTTAACTAGGGAGTAATATAAGATGACTAACTATCATTAGCCTTCAGAATTAAAAGCACAGTTCTTTTAATTTAAACAACAAAAAAAAATTGCACAGTAAAGCAGGCATAACAAAACGCGTCTTAAAGAGGAAGCCTTACCTGTGTCTGTGCTGAACCATCAGTTAACTCGACACCAGTGGCTTTTGGAGGTTCTATTACTCGAAGAGGAGATAAGTTCTCTCCTAAGATATCTCTAACAGGGCAGACAACAGGAGGGCTGGATATGTCGGAATCTCTTTGATTATCAGGTGATTTACCTTCAACCTTAGACCCTCCATCAGAACTTCTATCTTCAGACCTCCTCCCATTTTCAAACCTATCCTCTGGTCTCCAGTCATTAATTACTTCACCATGAGCAGGACTTCTTTTATATTCACTATTATGCCAATCATATCTGATGTAGGTCGCACAAAATCCGAATCAGGTCGCCGATATGGATCCCAAGGTCAGGTCGCTAGATCCTTCTTTCGAGCTACCTGTTAGTGGATCCTAAACAGAGCAAACATAAGACTAGCCGAGTAGCCCTCGGCGAAGGCCTTCCGATGCCTAAGATAGAAAAGTAGGGTCGAAAAGGTGAGATCGAAAGTAAACTGGGATCGAATGAAATCATAAAATGGTGGTAAACAGTAATAAATGTATATATCCTTGAATAATCATAAATTAGGCTATTTATAGCCGTACGGTACCGTTTGGGAGAGTGACACATGGCTTTGTTGAGATGCTGCCACATCAGCCAATCCAAGGGCCACCACTGGAATTGACTTTCAACCTAGTCAAAATTGGTCTTGGTAAAAAATAGTCTATTATAGATATATAAATGCTTTAAAAGGCAGGGGTATTTATAGCCGTACGGTACCGTTTGGGAGAGTGACACGTGGCTTTGTTGAGATGCTGCCACATCAGCCAATCCAAGGGCCACCACTGGAATTGACTTTCAACCTAGTCAAAATTGGTCTTGGTAAAAAATAGTCTATTATAGATATATAAATGCTTTAAAAGGCAGGGGTATTTAGGTAACTTAATAATCTCCCTCATCATTACTCCCCTACTTCTCTTAGTGTCATTGATGACATTAAGGGAAGTGAAACAGGCATTTTCTCAAATGAAAAAATCTAAGCCATCAACTGCTGCCCACGTGTTATCATCTGGTGATGTGTGGAAGGACGCGCTGCCTCAGACATTCCCCTATATATAGTCCCCTCTTTTAAATTCCTTGAGCGCTTCTACCAACTAATCGCATTCGATCTCCCCTTGCGAGCTAACTCCTCCTTTTCCCAGGTACTCTCCACTCCTTTCTTATTCCTGCTTTCTATATCATGTTTTCTAGGTCTAGGAGTCTCTCAGTCCCTGTCTCTGCGTCTGAGTCTGCGTCGAGCTCTCGCTCTAGCTCGATGTTGGGGTCGTCAGCGACCTCCGCAAGGTAGACCGCTGGTACTTCCCGCGATTCCATTTCTTCCATACCTGCCCCTCATTTTGATCTCCCTGAAGGAACCGCTGATTCCGATGAGATCCCCATTTTTCAAAAATATACTGACATGATGCAACAAAAACCATGGTTAGGAATTGCAAGCATCATTAAAACTACTCCTGTGCAATTAAAGAGAAGATATTATATTCCTGCCGATTATGATGTCATCATTCCTCATTCTTTTGATCGCATGCATCAACTTCCAGAGGGTTATTATACGTTATCCACCCTCCATTTGGATGCGGGATTGTGATTTCCTTTACCCCGCGAGGTAAATAATATCGTTGTTAGGTTAGGCGTCTGTCCCATGCAATTATCACCCAACTCTATAAGCCACATTCTTTTGTTCATCATCGTCATGAAACACCTTGATCTACTCCCTACCTTTGATAACTTCTGGTCACTGTATAATATTACCACCTTCAAGAGATCGGGAGAAACCGGGTGGTTCTATCTGACTACACGTAAGGACTATCGTTACTTGACGACCTAAGGTCCAATGTCGGTCCTTGGCGTGATAGATATTTCTTTCTTCGACTTCCACCCGGTAAGTCTTGGGACATTTACCTGGGTTGGCGCGAGTCTAAGCCCAAACCAGAAACCTATGGGGAGGGGTTGGAGAGCAACCTCATCAACTACATCACGCTGTTTTGGTACCTTCCCAAAGTACTACTACAGGAGAAAGTGTTGAAGCTCGCGAGCCTCTCCCCTGCTCTTATTCCAGTCAAAGGCTCATTAGGTGATTTCAAATGTCTTATTCTTTTGTTTCTTGCTCTTTCAAGTGATCTTCTAACGGACTCCTCCGCAGAATCTGAAATCATGCTTGCCAGGATCGCGAATAAGGCCAGGGCCAAGAAAGAAACACTACCTCCTTCAGTTGACCGTGAATTAAAGTGTGCTGTAGCTGCCGCAAAGGGAGTAACCAAAGAGTCTGTAGAAACTCCTGCTCCATCACCAGCAACCGCCACAGCTTCTGATCAACTGACCTCTCCGATCGAGGTGGGGGATCATACCCCCGACACCCAAGTAGAAGTGGTTGAGGTCTCCGAGGATCGAGGATTGAAGAGAAAGAGAGGCAAGGGGAAAGAGAAGGCCTCTATTGTTGAACCCACGGAGAGTAGGAGCAAGAGTGGGAGTGATCCTTCCTCCAGAACAGGTCGGCAAAGTAGGCTAAGGGCCAAGCTCGCTGCTGATAGTGCAGCCGAAACTAAAAGCCGCCAGAGGTTTTCCAATTTCCAAGAAGTGTTGCAACAAATAATGGACGAGCGATCCCCTCTTGTTCGGTCGCTGAAATGTCAGGCGAGAAATGGGTCCCTAATTGGAAGATCTCAAAAAATAGCAGTGTTCTGCGGACCTTAGCTGGACAGGATTCTTGGGAAATTCGCAAGGCTACCTGCCTCGAACGAGATCAGATCATCTTAGCCCAAACTTCACATACATCCATTGAGGAACACTTCGCACACAACATGACTCAGGTAACTGACGATCTCATTACTTATGACTTGATACACTTCTCACCTTCCATCTAACTCCCTTTCTTTCTTTGATAGGCCATGGCCTTTGCTCATAATCTCTCACTCCAATGCTCGTTGGTCGTAGTCAATGGGGTGTACCTGTGATACCTGGGTTGATAGGATCCTCTTTGTTCCCTATCTTTGTTAGATCGTGCTTCCCATCTTTCAATCGCTCGCCCCTTGATTGTCCTATGTCCCTTGTCCACTCGTTATCTTTCATGGCATTCATTTCTTCTTCATCAATGTATTTCTGTGCCATCTCCATTACCTGCTCTGTCCCAGTGGGTGTGTCTCTTGCCAATGCCGACGCGAACGGACCCTTCTTCAAGCCATGTATCAATATACTTACCATCATGTCTATCCGCAAATCCTGTACCTCCAACACTTCATTATTGAATCTTCCCATGAAATTTTTTAGCCTCTCATCCTACCTCTGCCTGATAGTGAAAAGATGATCGGCCGACCTCTTCGCTTTTCTCTTACTCGCAAAATGAAAAGAGAACTTATGGATTAACTGTTCATAGGAATTGATTGTTCTACTTCCCAGGCTAGTAAACCATTCCTGTGCCTTTCCCTTCAAAGTGGTCACGAACAGCTTTGTTTTGATCGGGTCGGTCTAGCCATACAAGTTCACAACTAGATCAAAAGCTGCTACATGTTCCCTAGGATCTTTACTCCCATCATACTTAGGAAGATCCGGGAATCGAAAGCTGCTATCGACCACCTCCAGTAAAATACGATTGGTAAAGAGCGAACTCCTATTTTGAGATACGAACTCTCCTCTTTTATTCAACTCTTCAATCTGCTTCCCTAGCTTTTCGATCTGGCTGCTAACACTATCCACATCTGCTCGTGAGATTCCGGGCTATCTTATGACCGTTCTCTTGCTGGTCACTTCATTTCACATGGTCCTTTTAGGGCCTTTTTCAGGCACCCTCGAGACCTCTCATCTGTGCTCTATCTCCGTCTCTAGGAACAACTGTCTCTTCGCCCCCTCTTTAGCTGGGGTCATAGTTCGCCTCTCATATTCTACTATGGCTTTCTTGCTTGCTTCCTCTATCATTCGCTGTAACTCCATCCTTGGCACCTGTATCATTGGCTCCTCTTCCCTCGGAGTCTTCTCCATGTGCTGGTCTCGCCTAGATGACCCTTCCATTTCTAGCTTATGTTCTCAATTTCCCACAGACGGCGCCAAAATGATGTAGGTCGCACAAAATTCAGATCGGGTTGCCGATATGGATCCCAAGGTCGGTTCGCTAGATCGTTCTTTCGAGCTACCTGTTAGTGGAACCTGAGAACAGAGCAAACGTAAGACTAGCTGAGTAGCCCTCAGCGAAGGCCCTCCGATGCCTAAGTTAGAAAAGTGGGGTCGAAAAGGTGAGATCGAAAGTAAACTGGTATCGAATGAGATCAGAAAATGGCGGTAAACAGTAATAAATGTATATATCCTTGAATAATCATAAATGAGGCTATTTATAGCCGTACAGTACCGTCTGGGAGAGTGACACGTGGCTCTGTTGAGATGCTGCCACGTCACCCAATCCAAGGGCCACCACTAGAATTGACTTTCAACCTAGTCAAAATTGGTCAAACTTGGTCAAAAATAGTCTACTATAGATATATAAATGCTTTAAAAGGTAGGGGTATTTACATAATTTAATAATCTCCCTCATCAATATCCTAGACGTCTTCCACCAGGACTACGCCTATCACTGTGGTGGCGTTCAAAAGTGTCTTCATAAGGTGGACTTTGTGAACTACCCTGATAGGTGTCTATGCTATTGCCATTGAAATCTTTAGCTTCTCCCTGCAAACAGGCAAATGCAGTTTAAAAGATATCGGGAGTGCACGCTCCCTGTGGAGTAAATTTAGCCATAGATACCGACTTCAATCTGTGCATCAACTCTAGGCTGCAAGTAACTATTAAATATAGTAAGTGAGCCACCCAAGACCTTGAGGATGGTGGAGCGGCGCATTGATTTTTTTTTTATTATTATCATTATTATTATTATTATTATTATTATTATTATTATATATACATATATATATAGGGTTTAAAACAATTTTAGTCCCATAACTT
This sequence comes from Sesamum indicum, assembly GCF_000512975.1. Classification (NCBI taxonomy): domain Eukaryota; kingdom Viridiplantae; phylum Streptophyta; class Magnoliopsida; order Lamiales; family Pedaliaceae; genus Sesamum; species Sesamum indicum. The sequence continues at coordinate 9,791,735 of NC_026154.1, forward strand.
GAGCGATTTCTCATTTTTGTCTCCTAATTTTCAGTTTCTCATTTTAGTTCCATATCTTTTTAAAATTTCTCATTTTCATCCTCCGGCCAAATTAGTGACCATTTTGCCCTTCTTAGGAAAAATGAATATAATCCATACACATGCCCTAGTTTGGCCCATCATGCTTCCGAGACATAACTAAGTCTCTATAAATTTATACCTTGGTTTGACCGTCTTGCCTCTGGGTATTCCAAGTCCTTAGTTTTACGGACTTCTTCCAACCACATTACCGCAGCAGATGGTTCGCAGAAACTTGGTTCCTTCAGTAACAAAACAGCACAGCCCTATTTCGTTTCCTACCTTAGGGCGTAAAAGGTGTTTCAAAACAGAGACTTATTATTATTTTTGATAAACAAGTGGAACAGAAGCCTTTCTTTATTGAAGAAATATAAAAAAATATTACATAGATACTATTCCTCCATTGGAGGAGACAACTGTTTAGCCTCTCATAGGATAGAGGACTAGACTCGTTAGGGAAACCCCCTAAACCGAGAGATTAAAATACTAGAAAGATTGAAAACACTCAGAATAATACTTTGAAGAGTAGGAGAAGTTTTTTCTGATAATCCCTTCTGCTTCCTTGCATCTTTATTTATAGGCGTCCGCGGACTTCAAATTCGGACTCCAACTTGATTTTTTGATGATGTCATTGCTTCCGTCATCATCTTGTCTTTTTTGAATGACGCCACTGCGTTGGTTATTGTTCTTGCTTTTCCAGCTGTTGGTCATTATGGTTTGTCGGCCTTGTGACTTTCAGCTGTCTTCTTGACTGTTAGCTTTTGTCATCTTCTACTGACCGCCTTATTTCCTCAATTTTTTACATCTTTTAATTTTTACTTCTTTTGATCAAAATTTTTCTCTTTCCTTTGTCCTGGTCTGGTTCGGGTTTATTTTGTGTGACCCGAATTTTTGTCCCGAACAGGGGCTTCTCTTGTTTCTCACAGCAGGGGCACAGATAATTATGCCATTGCACAACATGCAACATGTTACACGTCTTCATCCTTGTGGCTTCAGTTGCCAGCAGCTTATTTTTCCAAATTAGCATCCTCTTTTTTTCGAATAAGCTTTCAACAAACTCCGTGCTTTTTCCTGTCATGGAATTTAACAGGAATGATCCATTCACTTTGTTTGAGAAAATCTTGAATGGATACTTGACTTTGTCCATCTCTATGAGACAAACCCATAGTCCCCAAGCTCTCCTGGTAGAGATACTATCTTCACTAATGGCTGATACCAAGGGAGCTTCTCCTGAGGTAGCTTTGATTTTGTTGAAAGCTACCATATCTGGCCTCTCAGCTTCATGAAATGGAATGTTGGATGAGACCCCTTTCCTGCAGTTTCTGGAGCTACTGAAACAAATTTTATTTTCAGAACATCACCTCTCTTCAAGTGGGGGTTGTTTTGCCATGAATCAAAGACCGCCCCACTAATCCACTCCAGAAATTTTGAAATTTCTGAAAAACTCGGTGATATAGTATGAACTTAAGCAAGAGCTCCAAAATCATACCATTCTCAGACATCTTCTGGTTTAGATCCTTCTAACATCCAGACTCTATTATATTTTCCGGACGTTTTGATTATGGTCTTGCCTAGGTTCACTCCTTTGTGGGAAATTAAGTTTTCCGACATACACTGATAATCCTGCCAAGCAGAAGAAGATATCAACTCATTAGTATTAGCCTTAGAGGTGCCTGTCATTGGCCTAAGGCTAATTTCTCCCTCTTTAACCCCAGAGGTGCTGGGTTGACTTGAACCTACAGGAGTTTGCACTTCCTGTGATTCAATTTTTGCCGTTCCACTAGAGTCTGGTGATGGCCTTGTGCAATCTGTACTTGAATTCGATACTATAGGTGTAGAACCCTGTACTCTAAAGGCATGTTTTGTGCCATGCTCCTTCAACTTGTGAGTTATCCCCAAAGGTGACACCTTCCGAATTGGTTCTTTTAAGTCATTCCATAGCGAGGTGGATGTTAATAACGAACTCCTTATTGCGACCTGGACAATGTCAAGATCAACTCTTTGGATTTGTCCGGCAACTTGGACGTTAACGGCTAGCTGTCCGAACTTTCTATCAAGCTCCTCGAGGTTTTCCCTAAGGTACCTGAGTCTCAACATGATGGAGTTTGCTTCAGATGCCTCCATCTCTCGTCAGGAAATCTGCAAGAACATTCTCATGAGATTTTATAACGACAATATTATAACAATAATATTGGCATTCTGCTTGCCATCTGATAATACGAGCTTTCTCTATTTTTTATTCTAATTTATTCTTTAAGAAAGCTTTAACATTAGTATTATCAAATTTTAAAGTAAATTCCTTAGCAAGTAAAAATAAAGGCCATTTTTTGAAAACCTTCCAAACCGCAAAGAATTTTTTCTCGTTTATGTGACAAACTTTAGCTTGTTGTTCTGAGAACAACCCTCCGGTATATCTACAGGGTTCTTCCCCTGTAATTGTCTCCTTTATGAGCACTGTCGCCCATCTGTAATCATTGGCGTCTGTGTAGACTACCAATTCATCCCCGTTTTGCGGTATAACAAGTTTTGGAAGTTTACTGCAAAATTGTTTTAGCTCACGAACCCTTTTGGTGTGGATTTTTTCCCATTCCACTTTGAACTCTCCGTTTCTTTCAGAAGTGGTCGGAAATCCTTTCTGTATCTCGCAAGATCCTTAATGAAGATTCCTGCAAAATTAACAACTCCCAAGAAGCTTTGCAATTGCTTATTGTCTTTGAGTACATCTGGAAAATTATGGATTTTCTCCACAATATGGTCCTGCAACTCAATCCCTATTTCATCAATAAGAATTCCTAAAAATTCAATCTTATTGACTGCAATAGTGGCTTTCTTTTCAGAAAGTACTAATCCTTCTTTATAGCATGTATCGAAAAATATTTCAAGATGTTTAATATGTTCTTTCATATTTTTGGATGCAATTAGTATGTCGTCAATATAGACAAACATGAACTCAAAAAAATCTTTAAAAAGATTATCCATTTTTCTTTAAAATATCTGGGGTGCATTAGCTAATCCCATTGGAAGCACATTCTAGATATACTGTCCCTGTGGTGTGGAGAATGCAATAAATTTCTTTGATTCATTCTCCATTTTAATTTGATAAAACCCAGATCTGCAATTGAATTTAGAAAACACCTTTGCTCCTTTAATGCAATCAATTAAGTGTTCTCTACTAGGAATGTAATAATCATCGAATTCTAATATCTTATTAATACATTATAGTTAATAACCAACCTGGGTTTACCTCTCTTTATTTCTCCATAGTTTCTCACCAGAAATCCAGGGCTACTGTAGGTAGAGACTCCGGGTTCAATGAGTCCAAGACTAATATGTTCTTTGATTATCATCTGCATATCCTTCTTATCCTCCATGTTCATCTGGATAGGTTTGTATCGAACATACTCGTATTTGCACTCATCTTTGACCTTTAGAGTAGCTTCAATCTTGTTCCTATCCCACCAAGCCAGAGGATTTTCATTGAAGTTCCTCTGAATAAGCCTTTTGACATTCTCAAGAGAAAGCTTGCTTTCTTCGCTGATGTCTAGCGATTTCATTTCCAATAGTGCTTCTTTAAGGTTTAGAATTTCCTCCTCGGATTCCATATAGAAGCTATCGCTGTCTATAAGTCCCTGCTCCCTGAAAGACAAAAGGACCTTACCAAATTTTCTCTTATACTGCATTTTTGGATGAGTTAATCTGGCATCAAAATTACCACGTTTGCTGCGAAATTTTATTGGCATTATCCTATTAAATGCCTTTTCTCTTCGCAATACCTGTATCTCACTACCACAGTTAGTAGTAAAGATTAACAAATTCCTCTGATTATCCTGCATATATCTTGCAAATATTTGAATAAAATTATTACCTAGCAAGATATCGGCACCTGTATCATGAAAGTATATAGGAGGTGTTTTTACCCTAAACCAGGGTGATCAAAATGCTCCTCCAATCATGATTTTGGCTTCTCGTATTCCCTTATTGAGTATCAGGATTTTTTGCGAAAAATCCCTTCCTGCAATAACGGGTAAGGTTTTCCTTGCTTCCTTAGGAAAAACTCCAGGTTTTGCCATGCAAATTCCTGAACCTGAATCAATATAAGCTGCAAAATACTCTGTCTTATATTGATCATATAATATACCCACAGATATGTACATCGAAAAGGGACTCGTCATTCAATCCTTATGGTAACACCATCAAGACTGAATTCCATTCCGTTACCTTTTCTTCCCCATGGTTTATGATTTTCGAAAAAACTTAACCCCAAAGTCATACTCCCATTTTCTCGTCCTGCAACACCTGCAACTAAAATTTCATGACATGCTATTTCTAGCATGCCCTCATACTTTCAAACAACAGGTTGCTGTAAATGATATAAGTCATCACAAGGGAAATAATTCTCTTTTCCCTCTTTCAGGCCATCTAAGTTTTACGTTATGTACCCTAATTTCTTGAGGAGTTAAAGCTTTTAATAACTCTTTCTCCTTTCCTTTGTAGCCTATAATCCTATCTTCTGAAAAGGACATTCGACTACTAAATTCAGTCCTAGAGCCAAGTGTCCGATCTAAGAATAGGTGATCTTTTATAATAATATCAACACCACCTATTCTAGGTATCCTATTAGGATCTGGTGTCATTACCTTGGCGAACTCCTTGAAAATTCTAGGAATCTCAATATACTCTTTCCTAAGAAACAAATCTGAATTATGGGTATTGGAAAGGGCATATGCAATTCTATAGGTTATAGAATACGGTCTATTTCCTTCTTTCATTAGATCTTTTTTTTTAAATCTTGATGAAGGGTTAAGACTCTACTGAAATCCTGGTCTGCTAGGTTGTATGCAATCCTAGGATGAATGTCAAACGTCAATTTTCCTGCATACAAATTTCCTATCATTGCTCCAAGACAACCATCTCTTAGGTTATTGATTCTTCTATCCATTATCGATAAATTTATTTCTGAATCAATTCCATCCTCAAAAGTTGCTTTTATTACTACTTCAATAGTCCCTATATGGATCCATTTCATAGTAATAGCTACTTCTTCTCTAAGCTTACTCAATTCTTCAAGAATTTCTTCTTTAGGAATTAACTGCATTTCCATCACATTACCAGTAAGTTCCATAGGTATAGCAAACTCACTTGAACTGACTTTGTAGATTATGTGATGCTTCCTTTGGTTCAGTCCTATCTGGTTCAGGACTTTCCCAATTCCTCCATTCCTAAATCCATCGTATGGGCAGAGGTTGGAATCTTGCCGCATGATGCTTTCCATGGTTTTGTTTGACACCGTCATTCTGGAAAAAAATCCTGATAGGCTTTCAGAAAATTGAAGCCTATCTCCCTCGTTGTAATTATTCTGACTCGATTGAAGATCCATCTAAATCAGTCTCTATTTCCTCTTCATAGACGCTTTCGTCTGAAGGAAGATCTTCGAATTGATAGATAGGTACCAAATCGCCATACTATACTGCATCTAGGATATCATCCGTGGCTTCAAATTTTCTCAATTCACCACATTTCTGCAGGCAGTCGAGAGATATATCTCCTTTTGCTCCGCAAGTCCAGCAATTGCAGTCTTTGAAACTTTCATTGGCTCGGGTATGGGCCCGTTTGAAAATTCTTCTTGTAGGGGTTCTTCCAGTTGATCTTGCATCTGTTCGTCTAGATCCTTGGGATGAAACCCTTGTTGGTCTTGTTATTTGTCCAGATTTATATGTTCTAGCTTTGGACTTGGACTACCATGATCTCCATCGGGAAAAAGTTCTTCTGGAACTCCTAGGGTAGGAGTTACTGTTCTGCTTCTTCCTTTTCCTTGGCTCACTTGATTCTCCTATAATAGTTGGAAAATCATTGTTATCACAATAGAGTGGGGTTCGTTTGATTTTACCTCTCAGTCTTTTCATATTCTTCTGGATGGATGCTTGATAACACCAATCCTTCATTTGTCTTTAAGGAAAGACATTCTTCGCGCCACTAAATCTAGCTGTCTTTCAGGTACTTTGTATGACTGGATCAACATTTCCCTCCATGGACTGCATATCTTTGCGAAGAACATTGGAGGTGCTACTTCCGTTGCTACTCCACTATGAAAAAAGTACTTGCGAAACCAATAGATGTATTCATCTACTGCGCAAATACTTCTAAGATCAAGGCTGAAGAGAGCCTATGCATATTCTCTATCCGTTTCTGCTCTACTTCCTTCAAAGTAGCCATCTCCGATGAAGTGTATCTTGATAAGTCTTCCTAGCCGGTCTGCTATCGCACCTTTTGAGTCTCCGGCAAGGATGTTGCCTTTAGTATCTTCTGGGGTATTATCCCATCTGATCTTTACCGATCCTCTAAGCTCAACTCCACAAGCTTTATGAAGTTTTCTTTGTCGAGCTCTAGGGTAGTTGCTGCTATCTTGATTGCTGCAACCCATTTGTCTATCAATTTCTCAATATTTCGGAAATCGATAATATCAAGGTTCAGTATAGCGCCATATGGATGTAAGGGCTGGAGCATGGTCCTTGCCCAAGGTGTATTCTCCGACACTCTTTTTGGATTTCTTCTTGGATTTTTCTTTAGCCTGGTTCCCACAAACGTTAGAGTGGCATTAGTGTGAAAATCCGCACTTTCTCTCATCGGTTGATCCTGTGGAGGATCATTAGAGCATGTACTTCCCTCCGACGGTGGTAGTGCTAGAGTGATCTCATTTGTTTGGATATTGACTAATTCCACGATCCCGTTGGGAAAAGGATTCCGCCAATTCTTGTAGATCTGATAGATCCACTCTTGTTACTTCCATTATTTTGTAGACCTAATAGAAGCAATAATCAGATCTGCTCTTGACTTTGGCTTTGGAAACTCCGTGCCCTTTCCCTTGTGGTGTAGAAGAGGTACTGTTCCAAGGGCGTCCCTAATTCGCTCCTGTTTGGATCTAGATGTCTCAGGGCTCTCTCGTTGGTTTCTCTTCAGATATGTGATTTCTGCCTTCACATTTGTAAGACCCTTCTGTAGATCGGGAAGGATCTTAAGGACCTCGTCCACCTTTGGGCTCAAAGATTCTATTTTCATAGTCTTGAACCGTCTTTTGTATCTCCCTCAGATCTTGGGAGATCTTTGATGTATCCGGATCGAGTTCTTCCCAATCAGTCATAATTTTTAGAACTGAAATTATGTAGGAATTTATCCGTTCCATTTCTCCTGGCTGGGACTCTACCATGGACTTTAATGGAGTGTAGACGTCTCACTGCATTTCCTGGTAGTACTTGTCGAACTTCAAAATTTCTCAGCCACTCTTGTTATTCTTCCAGAGTGAGAAGTTTCGGATCAATCCTCTTGGGACCGTTGTCACATTTGTCAAGAATTTCCATGAGAAATTCTCTTCTTTATATTTCCAGAATCTGAAAATATTCCCTGTTTTCAGAGTAACTCGAACTTTCGTTCGGTTCCATTTTATCTTGAAAAGTCTCCTCCATTAGTGGATAAATAATATCAAAATGTAATATAATCATATATTTCTTCAATAAACCTAGGCTCTGATACCATTCTAGGTGAACATGTTCTAGGCGAACATGGGTGAAAAATGCATTAAAATGCAAGAATAGTGAAAATGGACTAAAATTCACGCTAGAAAGTAGTTCAGTGGTAAAATGGTCCAGAATTTAGGCCAGCTCTGCGCATATTCTTTTTAGATTTTGTCGGGGGACCAAATTGAGTGATTTTGAAAAGTTACGGGGATTAAATGAGAATGCAAAAATTAAAGGACTAAAACGAGAAATTGTCAAGGTTAGCGGACTATTTTTGTCTTTAACCCTATATATATGTATTTTGAAATTATACGGATGTTACCTCAAGGGGTGATTTTCTCTTGATTCATATGTTTGAAAATTTTGGTATGTAATTTGACATTATATACCTCAAGGCGTAATTTTCTCATGGCTCAAATGGTCGAAAGTTTTGGTATGTACTTCGACATTCAGTGCTTGGTATGATTTTCCTCTTACTCACATGGTCGGATATTTAGCATTTACTCAACAGTACTTTATATTTAGGATAACGTTTTTCCATTTCACAGGGTTGAAAATTGATATGCTAAATCGGCAATATTCCGTATTTACAAATGTAGTCATTGCACTTATCAATTGTTTTTTCTCTTACAACTTATTCTAGTCGGCATGTTGTAGAAGGGATGTTTTTGCTGATGCCCTGGAGTTGATTTTTTACCAACATCAGAAGGGGGAGCAAAATTTTCCAAAGCTAGTATTATTATGGAGGAACTTGGTGAAGTTTCGATCATGGGTCTCAGGGAAATTCGTTGTTGCCTCAAGGGGCCTCTCAAAACTCCAGGGATCTCCGCATCGAGCGAGTTTTAAACTACGACAAGAAAGTTAACTTCATTGCTTAAGTTCGAGTTATAAAGCCTTCGGGAAAATCAAAAGGCGGGTGGGATATGTTGAACTCCTACTCCAACTTTCTTCTATTACAAATGAACAGCCAAAAAATAATTTTTCCACTACACGAGGTTAAGGTCACTTTCTCATGGTGAGGGAGTCTCTTCCTACTGGTCCTCTTGAGGTCATGGGATGACTCCTGCTGCAGGAAGATTATCGATATGAGGAGTTGGATTTGATGTTAAATCTCGAGGTCTTGCGCTCGGCCCGCCGTCAAATTGGCGTCCTTATGGATGGTGGTTGAGATACTCCTTCAAGTGTCCCCACTGGATCAATTTTTCTATCTCATTTTGGAGGTGATGACATTCCCAGTTGTATGCCCCATGTCACGGTGGAAGCGACAATATTTGTCGAACTTGAGCTTTTTTGAATTATCTTTCATCTTCCTCGGCCATTGGTTGATCAATCCTTGTAGCTCCACCACAACTAGTATTTCACCTCTAGGTGCATTTAGAGGGGTGTAGTATGTGAATCCTACCGGAGCTAAGTGTTTGCGTTCTTCCTGCTTTGGCTCTTTATCCTCCTATCTCCCCTTCCTTTTGACACTAAGGGAAGTGTCCAAAACATTGGCCTCCCTGATTCTAATATATTTATATGAGTGCATGAGTACGTCTTCTACAGAGCTAGGGGTTTTTCATGCTATAGGTTCTCTGAATGTTCCTGCTAGCAAATTTTGTTGAATAATGTTGGCCAATGATGCATGGTTGACATGTAGCACCTCATGCACTACTGCTACAAACCTTTGAACGTAATCTCTTAAAGGCTCATTTTCTCTCTGGCGGATGGTGAACAAATATATGACCATTTTTGGGACTTTCTTGTTCATGGAGAAGTGGTGTATCAAATGTTGGCGAACTGTTCGAAGCTGGAGATAGTTCCAGTGGACAGCAGATTGAACTACATAAAGCACGCTTGGAGAGCGTAGTGCGGAAGGCTTCGTAGTAGGTGGCATCACTCAAGTCGTACCAATCAACTTTAGCATAAAATTTATCCAAGTGCACTTGACGATAGGGATGCGAAGGGTTGTCGTGATTGGCGGGGTTTTGCTCTTGTGTCTAAGCGATTTCAAGTCGGGAGACTCTACTGTTTGCCTCTGCTCCTCCTCCTTAGGAGCCGAGAGTAATTCTTGACTTTGATGAGGAGGAAGAAGGGGCGGGTTCATCGGGTGACGAGCTGCAAATTGAGCTATTGCTTGTGCAGCGCTCGCATGGATGCATCGTGGATCAGAGCCGTTAAGGCCTTTTGCATAAGATGTATCACTACTTCTTGCGGTGGAACACCTAAAGGGGGAGGATCTACTTGGGTTGGGGGTGGGGCTTGTTCATGGGGTGTGAGGACTTCTCTATTGGGTGGTCACTTCAAGGAATAGTCTTCTTGTAAAAAATAAAATTTTTTATATTTATAGTGGTGTTGGAAATTATGTAGTATGGTAAGATGTATGTATTTATTGTAAAAAATTACTTTTTTCACCTTGTAAATAAATGTGTATTACCAACGTATATATCAACTTACAAAACGAAGAAGATAATAGAGAATTATGGGGAGAGATGGACGGCTATCACAAGGAAGGGAGCAAGAGATGCAAAATATATATTTTTATTTTCACAAAAAATTAGAATAGTCACACATCCATACACAGTACACTTGCACACTCATAACACTATATCATATACACAACATTTGTGTAAATATCCTGATGTGGCCATGTGTAATGTGCTACGGGATTAACTCCCCACTTTCTTATCTCATACATCATGGGTGACTCAAGGGCTTGGGCTTGAATTTAAAGAAAATTCATCTATTTTAAAGGTGTGATTAAAGAACTTCTTTTCTTAAATACCCTCTCACTTTTTCGCCACCTTCAAAAACATGCATGCTTAAAAGAATGTATTTCAAATTATAATAAAATATAATAGATAAATATTGCTTCATTTTTTTGGGGATATTTAAAAAATATTTGAGTTTCGATTAGTTATTAAATTTTAAAAAGTAGACCTTTCGCTCCATACTTTTGTAAGTGTTTTTTTTAAAAAAAAAATTAAACCTTCGCTCTCTTTTTATTTTATTAAATGTCCATTTTGCATCTTGTTTTCATAAGAATGTAGAAAAAAATATTCCATGAGAATTATTATTGTAAAAAGGGAAAAAGAAAACTTTAGTACATTAACTTTGTCTCGGTTCAATTTTGGTACACTAACTTTTGGCAATATCATTTTAGTACATTATCTTTCAAATTTGCGTAAATCTGGTTCACCAGCCCATTTTATGATATTTTTTACCCTTTCAAAGAAAAGAGCTAGATAATCAATTTTCATGCTCTTAAAACGGCCCAACATGCTTTCGAAATAAATTAAGACCCCATAAATTCATATATTGCTTTGACCGATCTATTTTTGGGTATTCCAGGCCCTCGACTTTACGAACTTCTTCAAACCACACTACTACAGTAGATGCTTCGCAGGAACTTGGCTCCTTCAGTAACAAAACACCACAAGCCTATTTCATTTCGTACCTTAGGGTGTAAAAGGGACTCCAATATAGGGAATTAATAGAATTTTGGACAAACAGGTTTAACAGAAGCCTAACTTTTATTGAAGAAATATAGAGAATATTACATGGATATTATTCCTCCATTGGAGGAGACAACTATTTAGCCTCTCATGGTGTAGAGGACTTGACTTGTTGGGGAAACCCCCATAAACTGAAAAATTAAAATATTACAGAAGATTGAAAAGACTCAGTACTCTAATGCTTTGAAGTGTAGGAGAAGTATTTCTGATGATTCCCCTCTGCTTCATTGCATCTTTATTTATAGGCGTCCGCAGACTTCAAATTCAGACTCCAAACTTATTTTTTGATGACGTCATTGCATTCGTCATCATCTTGTCTCTTTCGAATGACGTCACTGCGTTCGTCATTGCCGCGTCTTTTCTAGTTGTTGGTCCTAATAGCTTGTCGATCATGTGAATTCCAGTTGGCTTTCTTGCTTTGCTGATTGTTGGCCCTTGTCGTTTTCTGCCTACAGTCTTATCCTTGCTTTTTTATATTTTCTAATTTTTACTTCTTTTTTTAAAACTTTTTCTTTCTTGTCCTGGTCTGGTTCGGGTTTATTTTTGTGTGATCGAATTTTTGTCCCGAACAGGGGCTTCTCTTGTTTTTCACAGCAAGGGCATAAATAATTATGCCATTGCCTAATATTTAACATGTTGCACGTCTTCATCCTCATTGTTTTTGTCACCGCAGCTTATTTTCCCAGATTAACGTCCTCTTCTTTTCAAATAAGCTTTCTGCGAGCTCAATTCTTTTTCCTGTCATGGAGTTTAACAGGAACGATTCATTCACTTTGTTTGAGAAAATTTTGAATGGATACTTGACTTTGTCCATCTCTATGAGACAGACCCATAATCCCCAAGCTCTCCTGATAGAGATATTGTCTTCACTAATGGCTGATACCAAGGGAGCTCTCCTAAGACAACTTTGATCTTGTTGAAAGCTACTATATTTGGCCTCTGCAGCTTCATAAAATGGAACGCTGGATGACACCCCTTTCCTGTAGTTTCTGGAGCTACTGATACGAATTTTATCTCCAGAACGTCACTTCTCTTTAAGTGAGGGTTGTTTTGCCACTAATCCACTCTGGAAGTTTTGAGATTTCCGAAAAACTTGGTGGCATAGTATGAACTGAAGCAAGAGCTCCAAAATCATGCCACTCTCGGACATCTTCAGAGTTCGACCCTTCTAACATCTAAACCCTGTTATATTTTACGGATATTTCGATAATGGTCTTGCTTGGGTTCACTCCTTTGCGAGAAATTAATTTTTCCACACATACGTTGATATTCCTGCCAAGCTGAAGGAGATATCAATTCGTTAGTATTAGCCTTAGAGGTGTCTGTCATTGGCTTAAGGCTAATCTCTCCCTCCTTAACCCCGGAGGTGCTGGGTTGACTTGAACCAACAAGATTTTGCACTTCCTGTGATTCAATTGTTGCCATTTCACCAGAGTCTCGTGATGGCATCGTGTAATCGGTACTTGAATCCGACGCTACAGGTCTAGAGTCCTGCACTCTAATGGCATATTTTGGGTCATGCTCCTTCAACTCGTGAGTCATCCCAGAGGGTTGATGCTAATAAAGAACTCCTTATCGCAACCTGGACATTGTCTAGATCAGCTCTTTGGATTTGTTCGGAAATTTGGGCATTAACCTCTAGCTGTCCGAACTTTCTGTCAAACTCCTCGAGGTTTTTCCGGAGGTGCTTGAGTCTCAACATGATGGATTTTGCTTCAGATGCCTCCATCTCTCGTCAGAAAATCTGCAAGAACATTGTCATGAGATTTTATAATGACAATATTATAACAATAATATTGGCATTCAACTTGTCATCTGATAATACGAGCTTTCTCTATTTTTTATTTTCTAATTAATTTTTTAAGAAAGCCTTGACATTAGTGTTATCAACTTTAAAAGTAAATTCTTTAGCAAGTAAAAATAAAGGTCATTTCTTAAAAGTCTTCCAAATGGCAAAGAATTGTTTCTCGTTAATATGTCAAACTTTGGCTTGTTGTTCTGAGAACAACCCTCCTGTGTATCTACAAGGTTCTTCCCCTGTAGTTGTCTTCTTCATGAGCACTGTTGCACATCTATAATCATTGGCGTCTGTATAGACTACCAATTCATCCTCGTCCTGTGGTATAGCAAGCTTTGACAGGTTACTTCAAACCTGTTTCAGCTCACGAACCCTTTTTGTGTGGATTTCTTCCTATTTCCACTTTGAACTTTCTGTTTCTTTCAAGAGTGGTCGAAAATCGTTTCTGTATCTTGCAAGATCCTTAATGAAGATACCTGCAAATTAACAACTCCCAAGAAGCTCTGCAAATGCTTCTTGTCTTTGAGTACGTCTCGAAAATTGCAGAATTTCTCCGCAATATGGTCCTATAACTCAATCCCTGTTTCGTCAATACAAATTCCAAGAAATTCAATTTTATTGATAGCTATAGTGGCTTTCTTTTCAGAACGTACTAAACCTTTTTTATGGAATGCATCAGAAAAAAATTGAAGATGTTTGATATGTTTTTTCATATTTTTAGATGCAATCAATATGTCGTCAATATAGACAAACACGAATTCACAATAATCTTTAAAAAGAATATCCATCTTTCTTTGAAATATCTGGGTGCATTATCTAAATCCATTGGAAGCACATTCCAGATATATTGTCCCTGTGGTGTGTAGAATGCAGTAAATTTCTTTGATACACTCTCCATCCTAATCTGATAAAAATCAGATTTACCATCGAATGTAGAAAACACTTTTGCCCCTTTAATACAATCAATTAAGTGTTCTCTACTAGGAATGTAATAAGCATCAAACTCTAATATTTTATTAATGCCTTGATAGTTAATAACCAACCTAGGTTTTCCTCTCTTAATCTCACCATGGTTTCATACAAGAAATCCAGGGCTACTGTAGGTAGAGACTCCAGGTTCAATGAGTCCAAGACCGATATGCTCTTTGATTATCATCTGCATATACTTCTTATCCTCCATGTTCATCTGGATAGGTTTATATCAAACATACTCGTACTTGCAATCATCTTTGACCCTCAGAGTAGCTTTGATCTTGTTCCTATCCCACCATACCAGAGGGTTTTCACTGAAGTTCCTTTGGATGAGCCTCTTGACATTCTCAAGAGAAAGCCTGCTTTCTTCACTGATATCTAGCGATTTCATTTCCAGTAGAGCTTCTTTAAGGTTCATAATTTCCTCCTCGGATTCCTTAAAAAAGCTATCGTTGTTTATGAGTCCTTGTTGCCTGAAAGACAAAAGTACCTTACCGAATTTTCTCTTCTCCTGTATTTTTGGATGAGTTAATCTGACATCAAAATCATAACATTTGCTGCAAAAATTTATTGGCATTATCCTGTTAAATGCCTTTTCCCTTCGCAATACCTGTATCTCACTATCACAGTTAATAGTAAATATTAATAGATTCGTTTGATTATCCTGCATATATCTTGCAGATGTTTGAATAAAATTGTTACCTAGCACGATATTGGCACATGTATCATGAAAGTAAATACGAGGAGTTTTTACCCTAAACCAGGGTGATCCAAATGCTACTCGAATCATGATCATGGCTTCTCGCATTCCCTTATTGAGTATCAGGATTTTTTGTGAAAAATCCCTTCCTACAATAACAAGTATAGTTTCCCTTGCTTCCTTAGGAAAAACTCCAGATTTTGCCGTGCAAATTCCTGATTCTGAATCAATATATGCTGCAAAATACTCTGTCTTATATTGATCATATAACATACCAACAGATATGTATACGGAAAAGGGACTCGTCATTCAATCCTAATGGTAACACCATCAAAATTGAATTCCATTCCGTTACCTTTTCTTCCCCATGGTTTATAATTTTCGAGGAAACTTAACCCCAAAGTCATAGTCCCTTTTTCTCGTCCTACAACACCTGCAACTAAAATTTCATGGCCTGCTATTTTTAACATGCCTTCATATTTTCCAACAACTGGTTGCTGCAAATGATACAAGTCATCACAAGGGAAAAAATTTTCTTTCTTAGTGATGTCAAATATAACTTGTATTTCTATCCATCCTTTAGGGCATCTAAGTTTTACGTTATCTACTCTAATCTCTTGAGAAGTTAAAGCTTTTAATAAATCTCTCTCCTTTCCTTTGTAGCCTATAATAGTATCTTCCGGAAAGGACATCTTACTACTGAACTCAGTTCTAGAGTTAAGTGTTCTATCTAAAACTCGATGATCTTTTATGATGATATCAACATCACATATTCTGGGTATCCTAATAGCATCTGGTGTCATTACCTTGGCGAATTCCATGAAAATTCTAGAAATCTCAATATACTCCTTCCTAAGAAACAAATCTGAATGATGCGTATTGGAAAGGGCATAAGCTATTCTATAAGTTATAAAATATGGTCTGTTAACTTCTTTTATTAGATCTTTTCTCCTAAAATCTTGATTAAGGGTTAAAACTCTACTGAAATCTTGGTCTGCTAGGTTGCATGCAATCCTAGGATGAATGTCAAACATCAATTTTCCAGCATATAGATTTTCTATCATTGTTCCAAGACAACAATCTCTTAAGTTCTTGATTCTTCTATTCATTATCGATAAATGTATTTATGAGTCAATTCCTTCCTTAAAAGTTGCTTTTATTACTACTTCAATAGTATCTATGTGGATCCATTTTATAGTAACAGCTACTTCTTCTCTAAGCTTACTAAATTCTTTAAGAATTCCTTCTTTAGGAATTAATTGCATCTCCATCACATTATCAGTAAGTTCCATAGGTGTAGCAAATTCAACTGAACTTACTTTGTAGATTATGTGAAGCTTCCTTTGGTTCAGTCCTATCTGGTTCAGGACTTTCCCAATTCCTCCAATCCTAAATCCTTCATATGGGCTGAGGCTAGAATCTTGTCCCATGATTCTTTCCATCATTTTGTTTGACATCGTCATTTTGGAAAAGAATCCTGATACGTTTTCAAAAGTTTGAAGCCTATCTCCCTCGTTATAATTATTCTAACTCAGTCTCTATTTCCTCCTCATAGATGCTTTCGTTTGAAGGAAGATCTTCAAGTTGGTAGATGGGTACCAAATCGCCATAGTAAACTGCATCTAAAATATCATCCGTAGCTTCAAATTTCGCAATTCACCACGTTTCTGCGGGCAATCGAGACATTTATGTACTTTTGCTCCGCAAGTCCAGCAATTGCAGTCTTTGAAAGTTTCATTAGCTCAGGTATGGACCCGTCTGAAAGTTCTTCTTGTAAGGGTTCTTTGGGATGTGGACTTGGACCACCATGATATCTGTCGGGAAAAGGTTCTTCTGGAACTCCTGGGCTAGGAGTCACTATTCTGCTTCATCCTTTTCTTTGGCTCGCTTGATGCTCCTATAATAGTTTGAAAATCATTGTTATCACAATAGAGAGGAGTTGGTTTGATTTTACCTCTCAGTCTTTTCATATTCTTCTAGATGGATGCTTGATAACACCAATCCTTCAGTTTATCTTTAAAGAAAGACATTTTTCGCGCCACTGAATCTAGTTGTCCTTAGGTACTTTATATGAGTTGATCAACATTTTTCTCCATGGACTGCATATCTTTGCGAAGAACATTGGAGCTGCTACTTCTGTTTCTACTCCACTCTGGAAGAAATATTTGCGGGACCAATAGATATATTCATCTATTGCGCAAATACTTCTTAATTCAAGGCTGAAGAGAGCCTATGCATATTTCTAGCCTTTTCTGCTCTACTTCTTTCGAAGTATCCATCTCTGATAAAGTGTATCTTGATAAGCCTTCCTAGTCGGTCTGCTATCGTGCCTTTCGAGTCTCCAGCAAGGATGTTGGCTTTGGTATCTTCTGGGGTATTATCCCATCTATCTTTACAGATCCCTCCAAACTTAACTCGACAAGTTTATGAAGTTTTCCTTGTCGAGTTCTAAGGTGGTTGCTGAGATCTTGATGGCTGCAACCCATTCGTCTATCAACTTCTCAGTATTTCAGAAATCAATAATATCCAGGTTGAGTATAGCACTGTATGGATGTAAGGGCTGGAGCATGGTCCTTGCCCAAGGTGTTTTTTCAGGCACTCTCTTTGGATTTCTCCCTAGATTTTCCTTTAGCTTGGTTCCTGCAAACGTTGGAGTGGCATTAGTGTGGAAATCCGCACTTTCTCTCATTGGTTGATCCTATGGAAGATCATTAGAACATGTACTTCCCTCCAGCGGTGGTAGTACTGCAGTCATTTCATTTGTTTGGATATTGACCAAATCCACAATCCCGAGTTGGGAAAAGGATTCTGCCAATTCTTGTAGATCTGATAGATTCGCTCTTATTACCTCCACTATTCTATAGATCTGATATATGCGATAATTAGATCTTCTCTGGACTTTAACTTTTGAATCTCCATGGCCTTCCCCTACTGGTGTAGAAGAGGTACTATCCCAAGGGCGTCCCTAATTCGCTCCTATCTGGATCTTGATGTCTCAGGGTTCTCCCTTTGGTTTCTTTCCAAATCTGTAATTTCTGCCCTCAGATCTGTAAGACCTTTGTGTAAATCGGGTAGGATCTTAGGGACCTTGTCCACACTTTGGCTTAAGGATTCTATTTTCATAGGTATATGGATTAACCTATGTCCATACTCTTGGACTGTCTTTTGTATCTCCCTCAGATCTTGGGAGATCTTCGAGGTATCCGGCTCGAGTTCTTTCCAATCAGTCATAATTTTTAGAACTGAAATTATATAGGAATTTACCCGTTCCGCTTCTCCTGACTGGGATTCTACCATGGACTTCAGTGGAGTATAGACGTCTCACTGCATTCCCTAGTAGTACTTGTCGAACCTCAAAATTTCCCAACCACTCTTGTTCTTCTTCTGGCGTGAGAAGTTTTGGATCAATCATCTTGGGACCGTTGTAACACTTGTCAAGAATTTCCATGAGAAATTCTCTTCTTTGTATTTCCAGAATCTGGAAATATTCCCTATTTTCAGAGTAACTCGAACTTTCGTTCCGTTCTATTTTCTCTCGAAGAGTCTCTTCCATTAGTGGATAAATAATATCAAAATACAATAAAATCATACGTTTCTTCAATAAACATAGGCTCTAATACCATTTTGGCGACCATGGATGAAAAATTATAATTTTAGTGTAAATAGACTAAAAGAACTCTTTTAAAATTTGCTCAGGGTTAAAAGTGTCCAAAATTCCGTCTGTGGTCCAAATTTAAGCGGCTCTGCAAGTTACTGGACTTAATTGTAAATGCGTAAACATAGTGAACTAAAATTGAACGCGGGGAAACTTATTGGACCAAAATAATCTTTGTCCCTTTTAAAAATTGTATCTCACTAAATATTGAGAAGAATCTTTTGTTTTTTGTGATTATTCGCGTGCTATAATGTCTAAATAAAAATAATTTAAAAGTTATACCATTTAACCATATTTAATAATCCCTTCAACCAATCACCATATTAAATTATCATATGGAATATCATACGTACAACACGTCAAATCAAACATGTAATGTATTATGGGGTTAATAATCATTCTATTCCTCATCTCACTCAAAATCACATTATACTTAATCCTGCCACATAAACCAAATGAGGCCTAAGAATTTATATATGTCTGTTCCTTATTAATTCTCATGAGACATCTGTGTTTATCATGATCCACACAAGAAGCCAATTACATTAATATCACGCTTACTTGAAAAATCGTGTTTACATGCATGTATTTGAGTCACGACAAGAATAGGAAACATATATATATATACACACTTCTATTCTTTGCATATATATCATATAATGATACAATATTATTTAATTGGCAAAATTGTATTATTGGTCCCGTTAGATTAGACCGTTATCACTTCTAGTCCCACGCTATTCATGATCAACGCTTATGGTCCCCTAGTTTCCAGATTTTAACAATATTTGTCGTTTAATCAAATCTTTTTTCTATTCTTAGATAATCTACCCCTTATGCTCATAAATAGGCCCAACATGCTTCCAAGATAAATTAAGACCCCATAAATTCATACCTTGCGGGGTATACCAACTCCTCGATTTTACGGACTTCCTCCAACCACACTACCGCAACAGATGGTTCGCAGGCACTTGGCTCCTTCAGCAACAAACAGCACAACCCTATTTTGTTTCCTAGCTTAGGGCGTAAAAGGTATTCCAATACAGGGACTTAATAGAATTTTGGATAAACAGGTTGAATAGAAGCCTTATTTTTATTGAAAAAATATAGAGACGTTACATAGATATTATTCCTCCATTGGAGGAGATGACTATTAAGCCTTTCATATTATAGAGGACTTGGCTCGTTGGAGAAACCCCCACAAACTGAAAAATTAAAATACTACAAAAGACTGAAAAACTCAAAATTCTTAATGCTTTGAAGACTAGGAGAAGTTTTCTATTGATACCCCTCTGCTTCATTGTATCTTTATTTATAGGCATCCGCGGACTTCAAATTCGGACTTCAAACTTGTTTTTCGATGATGTCATTGTACTCGTCATCATCTTGTCTCTTTCGAAGGATGTCACTGCGTTCGTCATTGCCTTGTTCTTTTCAGTTGTTGGTTATGATGGCTTGTCGGTGATGTGATTTCCAGTTGGCTTCTTTGCTGTTTGTTGGCCTTTGTCGTTTTCTACCGACAGTCTTATCCTTGCTTTTTTATATTTTTTTATTTTAACTTCTTTTTGTAAATTTTTTTCTCATTTTCCTGTCCTTGTCTCCTTCGGGTTTATTTTGTGTGACCCGAATTTTTGTCACGAACAGGGGCTTCTCTTGTTTTTCACAGCAAGGGCAAAAAAGAATATACCATTGCCCAACATGCAATATGTTGAACGTTTTCATCCTTATAGCTCCAGTCGCAGGCAGCTTATTCTCCCAAATTAAGATTCTCATCTCTCAAATAAGCTTTCTACGAACTCAGTGCTTTTTCCTATCATAGAATTTAACAGAACAGCTCTATTCACATTGTTGGAGAAGATTTTGAATGGATATCTAACTTTGTCCATCTCACTGAGACAGACCCATAATCCCCAAGCTCTTCTGGTAGAGATACTATCTTCGCTGATGGCTGATACCAGGAGAGCTTCTCCTGAGGCAGCTTTGATTTTATTGAAAGCTACCATGTCTGGCCTCTGCAACTTCATGAAATGAAATGCTGGATGAGACCCCTTTCCTGGCGTTTCTAGAGCAACTGATAAGAATTTTGTCTCTAAAACATCACCTCTTTTTAGGTGGAGGTTGTTTTGCCATGAATCAAAGACCGCCCCACTAATCCATTCTGAAAGTTTGAAATTTCTGAAAAACTTGGTGATATAATATGAACTATAGCAAAAGTTCCAAAATCATATCATTCTCGGATATCTTCTGGTTTAGACCATTCATACATCTAGGCCCTGTTATATTTTTCGTATGTTTCGATAATGATATTTCTTGGATTCACTCCTCTGGGAGAAATTAATTTTTCCCACATACGCTGATAGTCCTGCCAAGCAGAAGAAGTTATCAACTCGTTACTATTAACCTTAGAGGTGCCTGTCATTGGCCTAAGGCTAATCTCCCCTTCTTTCACCAGAGAGGTGCTGGGTTGACTTGAACCTACAAGAGTTTGCACTTCGTGTGATTCAACTATTGCCGTTTCACCAGAGTCTGGTGATGGCCTTTTGCTATCGGTACTCGAATCCGACGCTACAGATCTAGTGTCCTGTACTCTAAAGGCATGTTTAGGGTCATGCTCCCTCAACTCGTGAGTCATCCCTGAAGGTGATACCTTCCGAATTGGTTCTCGTAAGTCGTTCCATATCTATGTGGATGCTAGTAAGGAACTCCTTATTGCGACCTGGACTATGTCTAGATCAGCTCTTTATTTTGTCCGGCAACTTGGGCATTCACCATTAGCTGTCCGAACTATCTGTCAAGCTCCTCGAGGTTTTCTCGGAGGTGCCTGAGTCTCAACATGATGGAGTTTACTTCAAATGCCTCCATCTCTCGTCAAAAAATTGGCAAGAACATTTTAATGAGATTTTATAACGATAGTATTATAACAATAATATTGGCATTCAGTTTATCATCTAATAATATGCGCTTTCTCTATTTTCGATTCTAATTTTTTTTTTTAAGAAAGCCTTGACATTAGTATTATCAACTTTTAAAGTAAATTCTTTAGCAAGTAAAAATAAAGGCCATTTCTTAAAAGCCTTCCAAACCGCAAAGAATTCTTTCTCGTTTATATGCCTAACTTTGGCTTGCTGTTCTGAGAACAACCCTCCTGTGTATCTACAAGGTTCTTCCCCTGTAGTTGTCTTCTTCATGAGCACTGCTACCCATCTATAGTCAGTGGCGTCTGTGTAGACTACTAATTCATCCCTGTCTTGTGGTATAACAAGCTTTGGTAGGTTACAGCTCACGAATGCTTTTTGTGTGGATTTCTTCCCATTCCAACTTTGAACTTTTTGTTTCTTACAAAAATGGTCCGAAATCCTTCCTGATCTTGCAAGATCCTTATGAAGATATCAGCAAAATTAACAACTCCCAAGAAGCTTTGCAATTGCTTCTTGTTTTTGAGCACGTCTGGAAAAAATTACAGATTTTCTCCACAATATGGTCTTGTAACCCAATCCCTGTTTCGTCAATAAGAATTCCTAGAAATTCGATTTTATTGACAGCAATAGTAGCTTTCTTCTCAAAAAGTTCTAAACCTTCTTTATGGCATGCATCAAAAAATATTTCAAGATGTTTGATATGTTCTTTCATATTTTAAGATGCAATCAATGTGTCGTCAATATAGACAGACATGAATTCAAAGTAATCTTTAAAAAGATTATCCTCTTTCTTTGGAATATCTGGGTGCATTAGCTAAACCCATTGGAAGCACATTCTAGATATATTGTCCTTGTGGTGTGGAGAATGCAGTAAATTTCTTTGATTCACTCTCCATCTTAGTCTGATAAAATCCAGATTTGCAATCAAGCTTAGAAAACACTTTTGCCCCTTTAATGCAATCAATTAAGTGTTCTCTACTAGGAATGTAATAAGCATCAAACTCTAATATTTTATTAATGCCTTGATAGTTAATTACCAACCTGAGTTTAACTCTCTCAATCTCACCATGGTTTCTTACCAGAAATCCAGGGCTGCTGTAGGTAATGATTTCAGGCTCGATAAGTCCAAGACTGATATTGTCTTTGATAATCATTAGCATACCTTTCTTGTCTTCCTTATTCATTTGGATAGGTTTGTATCGAACATACTCGTACTTGCATTCTTCCTTGAGCTTTAATAGATAGAGTCTCCAGGTTCAATGAGTCCAAGACCGATATGCTCTTTGATTATCATCTGCATATCCTTCTTATCCTCCATGTTCATCTGGATAGGTTTATATTAAACATACTCGTACTTGCATTCATCTTTGACGCTCAGAGTAGCTTCAATCTTGTTCCTATCCCACCATGCTAGAGGGTTTTCACTAAAGTTCCTCTGGATTAGCCTCTTGACATTTTCAAAAAAAAGCTTGCTTTCCTTGCTGATATCTAGCGATTTCATTTTCAGTAGTGCTTCTTTCACGTTCATAATTTCCTCCTCGAATTCCTTATAGAACTATCATTGTCCATGAGTCCCTGTTGCCTGAAAGACAAAAGGACCTTACCAAATTTCATCTTATCCTGCATTTTTGGATGAGTTAATCTGGCATCAAAATCACCACGTTTGCTGCGAAAATCTATTGGCGTTATCTTGTTAAATGCCTTTTTTCTTTGCAACACCTATATCTCACTACCACAGTTAGTAGTAAAGATTAACAGATTCCTTTGATTATCTTGCATATATCTTGAAAATGTTTGAATAAAATTGTTACGTAGCAAGATATCGGCACCTGTTTTGTGAAAGTAAATAGGAGGCGTTTTTACCCTAAACCAGGGCGATCCGAATGCTCCTTCGATCATGATCTTGGCTTCTCGTATTTCCTTTGAGTATCAAGATTTTTTGAGAAAAATCCCTTCCTGCAATGACGGGTAAGGTTTCCCTTGCTTGTTTAGGGATCTGGTGTCATACTTTGGCGAATTCCTTGAAAATTTTAGGAATCTCAATATACTCTTTCCTAAGAAACAAATCTGAATGATGCGTATTGAAAAGGGCATAAGCTATTCTGTAAGTTATAGAATATGGTCTGTTACCTTCTTTCATTATATGTTTTCTCTTAAAATCTTGATGAAGGGTTAAGACTGTATAGAAATCTTGGTCTGCTAGGTTGTATGCAATCCTAGGATGAATATCAAAAATCAATTTTACTGCATACAGATTTCCTATCATTGTTCTAAGACAACCATATCTTTAGTTATTGATTTTTCTATCCATTATCGATAAATGCATTTCTGAATCAATTCCTTCCTTAAAAGTTGTTTTATTACTACTTCAATAGTTCCTATGTGGATCCATTTCATAGTAACAGCTCTTCTTCTCTAAGCTTACTTAATTTTTCAAGAATTTCTTCTTTAGGAATTAATTGCATCTCGATCACATTAAGAGTAAGTTCCATAGGTATAGCAAACTCACCTGAACTTACTTTGTAGATTATGTGAAGGTTTCTTTAGTTCAGTCCTATGTGGTTCAGGACTTTCCCAATTCTTCCAATCCTAAATCCATCATATGGGCTCAGGTTGGAATCTGTCGCATGATTCTTTCCATAGTTTTGTTTGACACCTTCATTCTTGAAAAGAATCCTGACAGGCTTTCGGAAGTTTGAAGCCTATCTCCCTCGTTGTAATTATTCTGACTCGGTTGAAGATCCATCTGAATCCGTCTCTACTTCTTCCTCGTGGACACTTTCCTCTTACGGGAGGTCTTCGAATTGGTAAATGGGTACCAAATCGCCATAGTGGACTGCATCTAAGATGTCATCCGTGGGCTCAAATTTTCGTAAATCACCACGTTTCTACCGGCAGTCAGGAGACATATGTCCTTGTGCTCTGTAGGTCCAGCAATTATAGTCTTTGAAACTTTCATTGGCTCTTGTATGGGCTCTTCTGAAAGTTCTTCTTGTAGGGGTTCTTCCTGTGGATCTTGGATCTGTGCGTCTAGATCCTTAGGGTGAAGCCCTTGTTGGTCCTGTTCTCTGTCCAGATTTATATGTTCTAGCTATGGACATGGACCACCATGATCTCAGTCAGGAAATGGTTCTTCTGGAAATTCTAGGGTAGGAGTCACTATTTTGCTTCCTCCTTTTACTTGGCTCACTTAATTCTCCTATAATAATTGAAAAATCATTGTTATCACAACAGAGAGGAGTTCGTTTGATTTTACCTCTCAGTCTTTTCATGTTCTTCTGTATAGATGCTTGATAACACCAATCCTTCAGTTTGTCTTTAAGGAAAGACATTTTTCGTGCCACTGAATCTAGATGTCCTTCAAGTAGTTTATATGACTGGATCGATACTTCCCTCCATGGACTGCATATATTTGCGAAGAACATTGGAGCTGCTACTTCTATTGCTACTCCACTTTGGAAGAAATACTTGTCAAACCCATAAATATATTCATCTACTGTGCAAATACTTCTTAGTTCAAGGCTGAACTGAGCTTTTGCATATTCTCTAGCCTTTTCTACTTTACTTCCTTTGAAGTATCCATCTCCGATGAAGTGTATCTTGATAAGCCTGCCTAGCAGGTCTACTATCGCGCCTTTCGAATCTCCGGCAAGGATACTGGCTTTGGTATCTTCTGGGTATTATCCCATCCGATCTTTAAAGATCCCTCCAAGCTCATCTCAACAAGTTTTATAAAGCTTTCCTTGTCGAGCTCTAAGGTAGTTGCTGCTATCTTGATGGCTGCAACCCATTCGTCTATCAACTTCTCGTTATTTCAGAAATTGATAATATCCAAGTTAAGTATAGCGCCGTATGGATGCAAGAGCTGGAGCATGGTCCTTGCCCAAGGTGTATTTTCAGGCACTCTCTTTGGATTTCTTCCTATTCTTCTTTAGCCTAGTTTCCACAAACGTTGGAGTGGCATCAGTATGGAAATCCACACTTTCTCTTATTGGTTGATCCTGTGGAGGATCATTAGAACATGTACTTCCCTCTGGCGGTGGTAGGGCTGAAGTGATTTCATTTGTTTGGATATTGACTAAATCCACAATCCTGAGTTGGGAAAAGGATTCCGCCATTTCTTGAAGATCTGATAGATCTGCTATCGTTACCTCCATTATTTTATAGATTTGATAGATGCGATAATCAGATCTTCTCTGGACTTCTGCTTCAGAATCTCCATGGCCTTTCCCTTCTGATGCAGAAGAGGTACTATTCGAAGGGCATCCCTGTTTCGCTCTTGTCTGGATTTTGACGTCTCAGGGTTTTCCCTTTGGTTTCCCTTTAGTTTCGCTCTCGTCCACCTTTTGGCTCAAGGATTTTATTTTCATACGTATATGAATTAACCTATGTCCATAATCTTGAACTGTCTTTTGTACCTCCCTTAGATCTTGGGAGATCTTCGATGTATCCTTCTCGAGTCCTTTCCAATCAGTTCCTTTAATCATAATTTTTAGAATTGAAATTATGTAGGAATTTACCTGTTCCGCTTCTTCTGGCTGGGATTTTACCATGGACTTCAGTGGAGTGTAGACGCCTCACTGCATTTCCTGGTAGAACTTGTCGAACTTCAAAATTTCTCGGCCATTCTTGTTCTTCTTCTGGCATGAGAAGTTTTAGATCAATCCTCTTGGGACCGTTGTAACACTTGTCAAGAATTTCCATGAGAAATTCTCTTCTTTGTATTTCCAAAATCTGGCAATATTCCCTTTTTTTAGAGTAGCTCGAACTTTCATTCTGTTCCTTTCTCTTTCAGATAGTCTCCCCCATTAGTGGATAAATAATATCAATATGTAATATAACTATATATTTCTTCAATAAACCTAGGCTCTGATACCAATTTTCACGAGCAGGGTATTAGCATGTAATTTAGAGATGAAGTGGGACTAAATATGTCATTTTCAGAAAACTAATGGACTAAAAATGTTGGCCCCGAAAAGTAAGGGACGGAAAGTGAGAACTACCCTATCTTACGGGACTAAATCTGTCATTTCCTCTATTTAATTTGTTACAATGCTAGTTTTATATACAATGAACAGTTACAATGCTGCCCTTGGGGACAGTATATTTTTACTAAGACCTTTTCAGACCTTCTTCATCTACTTGCTTTGAACCTTGAACTGAAAATCGGAGTGCCTCAATGGCATCTTCATTTGATAAGAAAACAGCATCCTTCCCGATCATGTCGATGAATTTTGTAACCATCAACTTGTCCATAACATCAATTCTGGGGTTAATTATGATCATCTGCAACAATTTGCAAAGTTAAATTCATCGAGATATAGGTTAATATTTCTCAGTTCAGTTCATTCAACACTATTGGAACAATAACGATATGTGTATTATGTAAAATAACCACGAATGTATGTGTTTTAGTTACCTTCATTCCTTTACATTCCAAGTTTCGTTGGACTTCGTGTAAAGATTCCACTCCTGTAGTGTCGATCGCCGTCACAGCTGTCACAGTTGACGAGATATTAAGTTGTGTCATTGTTCAATGAAACATTTAGGGTTTAGACGATTGATTTTCAATAGTTGTGAACCCTAATGACATATAATCTAACCAAATCAAGGGAAAGTTCTTGCTTCTCAAAGTCAAAATATAATTTCTGAGTTTGTAAGCATTTCATCTTTGATTTAAAATTATTACGTTCAGATTGATGGATTTGAATTCGAGGGAAGCATATGAAAAATGGGATTTTAAATGGCCTCAAATAAGAAGAACTTGAAATCTATCGATATTTAAGGAGTTATAGTTCAGATTCAAGTTGAAAGACTCAAAATCTTTTAAATTTAGAATTATCCGAACAATTCAGAAAAAATTGTTATTAGAGATTTGAAGTCCACAAATCCAAATGTAACTTAGAAGTCGGATAAGAAATCTAACCTCCAAAATCAAGTAACACGAACTCAACATTATACTCTGAAGCCATGGCCAACTCATTTTCATCTCGAACCCATCTCAAGATCCTGTTCGTCAAAATTTATCCATTAAAATAAGAAAAATTAAAAGAAACATGTAAACAAACAAGTAAAAATAAATAATGTATTTCGTATTTAGTGAAAAATTAACCTTTCTTTCATGAAATTGGCATTTGCAAAATAGATGGGAGAACCAATCTGTAGAACTAGAAATCCTGGAATCGTTGTTGCGCCTGGATACTGCTCAATATCACGATATAGCTTTGAGTTTGGTATGTTCCCAAGCTTGCAAGTCGCTGGCCTTGCCATGTATAGAAGTGCTCTCACCAATGCCAACCCTACCTATGAACCAATTCAAGACTACCATCACTACATGAACATAACATTTGATTATGACTAATTATTATGGTTAAAAATCAATTAGTTCTAGCAAAAAAATGATTGACTGCCATGCAATGGTTGTTGATTGTAATTTTTGCGAGTCTGGCTAATACATTTGTAATGCTAAATGCCATGGCAAAAATAATTTATATGGTAAATAAGTTAAGTTTTTGCATTGATTTTCATTAAATTATGGTTAATAATGATTATTTACCACAGCTTCAATCCATAACACATAAAATCATTGCCAATAGTAATATTTTTTCTATCTATCTCTGTCACACATTGGCTAACAGTACTTGCGGAAATTGCTTACCACCTCATCTAAGAATTTAAGATGTTAGAGAAGATAATCATTCAATATTAATATCTTATAACGCTCCCCTCATGTGCAAATGTCCTACGTGAAATCTTTGTTAATGTGTGGCAATAAAATTAGAGCTCAAGACTTATTGTTTGGTTGGGTATTGATACTATGTATGTGACCACCTAATCGAAGAGTTTAACTTATTAGAGAAGAATCATTTACTATTAATAGGAAAAAAAATGCAAGCAACCTTCATACGATATTGTAAATGAGCAAATTACCCCTCCATGCACAAAAGAATAGTAATTTACCTCCCTGTGTTTTCTGAAATTCAACTATTTATTTTCCTATGCTTTTTAGAATAAATCAATTTGCTTCCTTAGATAGGGAGGTAAATTATTTCATTTTAAAAAGTAAAGGAGGTATATTGTTATTTTTTTTCATAGAGGGGTAGTTTATTCATTTGAAATTGACATTGGTTAAATTTCTATTCACCTAAATATGGGACGAGATAGAAAAACTCATTAAGGGTCACTGGAAACTAATTAGCACTGCATTCTAAGATGATATCTAGTGACGGTATTGTGGATCTTACTGATATCATGAGTCCCATGTCCATGCTTATGAAGGAAACGCCGAAGAATGCAGACATACAAATGATGAAATCGAATTTGTCGGTCTTGAAGAGATAATACGCCTTTTTATACTTGATGAGGCCGAGCATTGCTGAGATGATAATGGCGGAGAGTGCAACTTGAGGAGTATAGCTGAACAGAGGGGCCAAGAAGAGGAGTACCATCATCATGCACACAGACTGCACCACGTTAGACATAGGAGTCTTGCATCCAGCATTCACATTAACTGCAGTTTTCGAGAACGGGCCTACAAGATCAATGCCCTATTGTTAAATCATCGCTCCATCTAAAAGATAAAGTTGTTAGAAACAAGTCATTTAATATTTATTATCTTAACACTTTTATCATCATTTCAATGTTACCATTTTTTCAAATTTAAGAACAAATATGTAAAATCACAAGAAATCTTGTCAAGTTTGATAGAATATAAAACATTTATTTATCATGATCTATTAGGGGCTCAAATGGTGTCACTCGAGCCAGCCTAAATGTAAGTAAATAAGGAATTAGGCTAGATATCTCAAAATAACCCCTCCAATCCCCACAAGCAAACAAGATCTCAGTGTTTTAACTGTGATATAATAATTATAGCAAAAATAAAAATTGTTTTAGTTTTTTTAGAAGTTCTTGAGCCATAAATAGTAATATAAGTTTGAGAAAATTGAAGTGTATATTTTTTATTTATTACAAAGTATAAATGCAGTTGTTTACCAGTAGTTAAGTAGCAGGATGTTATGGATCCTACAATGTTCATCAGGCCATAGGCAACCATCTCCTTGTTACCATCAATCTGCTCGTTTGTTGATATGGCAAAACTTCTCCCAATGGCTATTCCTTCCTGCATAAGAAATTACACCGACACATTAGAATAAGTTTATTATTTTATTTAGGGATAATTACGCTCTCGTTTCCTAAAATTTAATATAATTATACGTAAACCTCTTAAAACTTAAAAAATTATATCTAGTACCCTTGAAGGTTCCATCATCTAATAAGTAAATCTCTCCATTGGTCAAAATTCATCGAATTTGATATTACTAAAAATACCAGATAAAAATCCATATCTACCCTCAATTGACTTATTACTATTTTATTGAAAGTCAAATAAAATTATTTATGACCGAATTATTCGTATACATCTTCAAATTATAATGCATGTGAGGAGGTATATCTTCACTATTGTAAGGAGAAGTTTAGTCACAAAAGATTTATTTAATCTGGAATAAGTTAGTAAAATAAGTTAATCTATGAATATCGATTTTCATTCAATGTTTTTGTTATTATCGACAAATTCAAATTATGACTAACTAAGGAACCATTTCTTAAACTATATGAAATTTACGTATAGTTACACAAAACCTCATAGGATTGAGGTATAATTATTCTTTTATACATCATATAAATTATGTTTTTGTCTTATATACAAACACATACTAGTAAATGAATTTCATTTCGACTAAATTGTTTTATTTTCATAGAGATTATATACAATGAAATGAAATGTCAAGCAATCAAAAATAGAATAAAAGTAAATAATAAAAATATATAAAGAGTGGCTCACCGCGAGGGCTATCAAGCCAGTGATAAGTCCTGCTTTTATTGGCCCATATATATATTTGGGGTTGAAGATCAAACGGTTAACCGAAGGTTCGTTTATCCCTTTTTTAAGAGGGCCCACCTGAAATGCATGAAAAAATATACACATCAATTTTAACACACTAACTGTGCATGATACAGGAGTTTTATGTATATATAATAAATAATTTTTTTATATTCTAAAATTATTTAAATAACAATAAAATATACAGACTAACACAACATATTTAAAAATAAGTTTTAAGTATTTTATCGACACAATAAATTATTGGTGTATATATATATATGTAAAAGGTACATATACAAGTCGAAGATCAAACGGCTAACCGAAGGTTTATTTATACCTTTCTTATGAGGGCCCACCTGAAATATATCAAGAATTATACACATGAATTACAACACACTAGCCATTCATAACACGGGATGTTTATGTATATAAAATAAATAATTTTTTTATATCTTAAATTATTAAAAATAAAAATAAAATATATAGACTAACACAACATAGTTAAAAATAAATTTTAAGTATTTTATCGACACAACAAAATATTGGTGTGTATATATATACATATATATATATAAAAGGTACATATACAAATAATGAAATTTATTATTGGGTTAGTTCCATATTATCCCTTCAGTAAAAGCACTATAAACACAAATCCCCATCAAATATTTAGATATTTGTCTCATTTTATGTATTGTGTATTTTATTTTAATAAGTTTTTGTTATATTGATGTATTGTTCAATTTAGTAAATTATTAATGTAATTATATAATCTCACTTCTATAAAGAGAAAAAAAAAACGAATGATAATATGACTCCCAAATTCTTGACCAAGAAGTTCGTTGACTTTTATTTTAGAGAGTAAGGTTGTCTTTTTTTTTTTTAAATATAGGGCTTGTACTATTTTCTGTTGTTTTTTTAAAGAAGAATTTTTATGTATTAGTATTTTGACAGAAATATTTGTAACGGGTAGATACTATACACACATGGGGTGCAAAATTATGAAATTGAATAATTATGACTCACAATTGCAATATCATATTTCTCAGCATGAGCGAAGTAGGCGAAGAGGCAACCGGCAACCACAACTGCCATGGGGCCAATGGCCGACACCCAGAATAGCTTTGGTTTCTTCTTCTTCTGCATGTCCACAAACTTTTATTATAATCATAAAACATCACATTAGCTGTTAATTTGTTTATGTTTTTCATTTTCGATTTTTGAAACAGTAATTAAAGAGAAAATATATTTGTTAATATATGTTGTTATTGAAAAATGCAATTTTTTTTATTAATATAAACATATTCTCATTTTCGTACAGCAATATGTACCAAATTAATGTAAGGGCATGTTTGGGTGTCAACTTACCACAAATCTGGTGAATTGGAGAAAGATAAGAAACACCATACCAATAACAGCGCTCTTCCAATTGAACTGTGAGGAAAGAAACATGATGAAAAGGGAAAGTTTTAAGTAAATTAAATACGAATAGAAGAAGGAGAGAAATCAGAGAAGCAACAATTTATCTCTCTATTTTTTTTAAAAATATAACAATTTTTCTCTCTTATGTTTTTTAAAGCGAAGTAAATTGCTATTTTTCTTCATAGGGAGATAATTTAGTCATTTGCAATATCACAGTGGGGTAAACTGCTATTCACCCTATTTTTATATGCAGTTCGCAAAAAATACCATTTTCTCAAAATTAGATATACTAAAACATAAATTTAGGTATTTAAATATAGGCACACAATCAACAATGTCTTAACCTAGTGATTGAGGTCCCATGAACAAGTTTGAGGTTATGGGTTTGAGTCTCACCTGTGCGGGTATTTGTCACACTTCATTTGAGTATTTTATCTTGTTTACTGGTTTTAATCCTATTAATATATTTGTTGAATCAATGTATAAAACAGAAAAATCACAAGCGTACATACCTCGTGCCTATTTTCATGAATTGCTTTAAGTACATCAACTACGCCAGTGCTCTTTGTAAAATGCTTCAACCCCAACAATCCTTTCATCTGCTGCAGGCAGATAAGAACAGCCGTTCCCCCCATGAAGCCCGTAATTGTTGAATGTGCCAGAAAGTCTATCAATATACCAAGTCTGCACATAATAGAAAAATAAAATAAAATAAAATTAGCACCATATATATTAATGATATATTATATCGACACTTTCTTTATTCTACTTCAATTGCACAAACATTTAACCTTTCTTGCAAAACTATAAATATATTTATTGAAGTTGTAGTTGTAATTACAAGTACATCCTATTTAGGGACAAACTTTTACAAATATATCCTTGATTTCATTACAATGAGACTCCTCAAAGGGTGTATTTATAATTTTACAGGTGTTGGTGTAAGTAGATAAAAACATGAAAATGTTCATAATTAAGCTCCTATCTAATATCTAAAGTATTTATCAATTGAAGGGTGCAATTACACTAATCTCTTGCTAATGAGGCTTAACTCAGTTGGCAAAGCTAAGACCCATGGCCTTACAGGCCATGAGTTCGAACCCTACTATATGCAGGGTTATTTAGATTTCTTTATATGATATTATTGATAATAATATGATTGTTGTGTTTCTCTTTGTTAGATATTGATACTTGATAGTAATAACTGTAATCGAATTATTTCAATTATTTTGATCAGAATATGGTTGTTATAATTGTCTTTGTTAGATATTGATATTTCACATTAGTGATCATAATCGAATTATGTTCGTTAATAATAGTTGATCGCTTCAAATAAAATTTACACTGACCTATTGAAAAGTTAGTTTAATTATACTATACACTTAAATAAATTTTGACAATCAATTAAAACGGAGAGGAATAATAGCCTGAAAATCATGTAAAAAAATAAATAGTTTTGGGGGTTTTTGGCTGACCTCAAGATGCCCAAAGCAGTCTGAAACAAGCCAGAGAAAAAGGTGGCCGTGAACACAAGACTTATATACAGTTCCTGATTTGTAGTGGGAGATGCCAATTCCCCAATGGTTTCTGCTATAAGCAAAGAACATGCTGCCACTGTTCCCACCGCCAAATGCTTTGAACTCCCAAAAACAGCATACACCAGAGGTGGTACAAAACTGGAGTCTGCCCACACACAACCATTCATCAAACATACATCTCATCCAAAAGTTTAAACCGAAAAATAAAATAAACAACTAAAACGAGAGAGAGAAAGAAGTGGTTACAAAGGCCAATAACGGGAGGAATCTTAGCAAGGTTAGCATAGCTGATGCCTTGAGGGATAGCGAGGCTGGCAATCGTGATGCCGGCAAGCAAATCATACTTGAAAAATGAGAGACTATATTTGGGAAGCCATTCGCATATGGGAATGAAATATTGAATAGTTTTAAGCAATCGACGTCCCAAAGGCTCGTTTTTCAATAGGTGAAATGGGTCGTCCGGGAATAACGTCTCTTTCACCTTCGATTTCAACACAGTTCCGAAGCTGCGTGGGGGTCCAAAGTTGACACTACGACTCTCTTCCGTCCCTGTCGTCATACTTCCTTCTCTACTACTCCTGGGAATTATGACACAATTCTGCACCATACACGCACAAACACATATATATATGCATTGGATAAGTCATATCACAAATCAACTCCAAGTACTACATAGTATTATACTAGGAAAGGGTTTATTGGTACGTATATTAAAAGTTGAGGTTTCATGAATAAGCATCATAAATACTAATTAGTAATTAATATGTGTCGATACGTGAGAAAATTATATTTTTTGAAAAAGAAATAAGTGTAATTATAAATTACTTAAGTTGTCGAATACAAATAAATGATAAATAATATATAAATAAGTATAAAAATACTAAAGATGATCAACATATAAATTAATTCAAGTTACAAATTTACTTAAAAAAATGAGGGATTAATCTTTTGAATAAAGATAATCAATGGAGATATTATCTAAATACAAATAGAAAATAGAAAATAATTTTTTTAAGTATTATTTGATATCAAAATAAAATGTAAATTATATTACTAACCAATGTTATACAAAAAAATCTAATGAAGATCTTTTGGATGAAAAGACAAATAATTTTACACTTATCTAAATATAAATAAGAATAAAAACAATTTTTTGCATAATAAAATAGAATTCAAACAGGGTATCTAAATTATATACATGATATATGTATTTATTTATGTTATGTTATTTTATTGTAATTTATTATTTAGTTGTTCATCACATATGCATGTCGATGTAGGATGAAATGCATGCATTGTAATCCCTTAACTTTGGGTCATTTAACTTTTAAGTCTTTAACTTTTTCACATAGTATTTTTGTCCTATATTTTTTATTAATTTTTGCAATTTCAGTCATTTTTCTCTATGGCCAGATGGGTGAACTCCGATGAAAAAAATGATTACAATCACGAAAATTAAAAAATACAATCTCAAATGCAATTCTAGAAAGTTAAAGAATAAAAATACAAAGTAAATTAAGTTATGGATCAAAAAATACCAAATTTAAGCGTGTTAATTCAATTTCTGCGATAAAGAAAACGAAAAGATTCTAGTGAACATATCAATCAAAATCAATGCCTCATTATTATTGAAAAATTCTTATCCAGATCAAGTTCGGTCGAGTCAAACCAACCACAGAGCAAATGTATCGCACTTGCTATGTGATTTGTTACTTTTCTTGAATTGTGCACCAATCACACGAATTTGATTAGTTCTTATTCCGCCGAATCAGGTTTAGACTAAAATTCCCCCATTATTATCACTATAAAACAATTATTTCAAAGATGAACACATGGAAAGATCAAAATTATCCCAAAGTCGGATGACTGTAAATTTAAAAGTGGAGAATATATATGTTACCGAAATATGCTCTGGAAATGGTCAGTTATTGATGAAGCTTTAAACAATGGCCCCAATAGAAGAAGTTTAATGCAATGCTGAAAAGGGAAAAAAGAAAGGCCAGCTTATATACACAGGAAAAGTAGTGGGGTTAGAAGATATGTCTTATTACCCAGGTAAATCTCAATGATTTACATTGCTAATCTCAATTGATGTTAGACAAAGTTGAGTTAACGAAGGGGTATGCACAGCATGACCTGAAAACCATTTCAACAAATATTTATCCTAATTTATATGCTGGAGTTTTGGATTTATGAAGAAGCAGTTTTTGGAAAGAAGAGATGTGTGGATGAGAGACTTGAAACCTATAATTAGCCAACTGTTAGGAATGCTTTTAGGATGCAGCTAGCTTCAAATGAGGAGCGTTTGTGTCTTTCATTTGTAACATATAAGAGGAAAAATGCATGCTTCTCAATGTTAACTACTTACGGGATTATTGTAACAGAATCACGTGTGAAATAATAATAGGCGAAAAGTGAGGACAATGCAATCCTTGAATCTATACTAATTTTCAAAAAAAGTTACTTTTGATTCATAACTTGCGACTTCCGTATTAAAATTTAAAATATCAATAGTACCCTTAAATATTTGTATTAAAATAATTACTTATCTTGTGATTCAGTACTATTATTTTATTTATGCTCCAGTTTCACTCATGTTAATCACTTCATTTTTTTTAATCATATATTGATTTTTATTTTCAAAATCCGTGTTGTAGGTATATAATTATATGGATGAAGTATTTCGTACCAGGATGGGTAGTACATGAAAACAAAGCCACTTCTCACTCATGCTAGTGGTTTATGATGCAGCAATACAAACTGTTTTCAAGTATTGATTATATGCAAGAGACTATATGTGATAGTGGGGAAAATATATGCTTCTAAATGTTTATTTTTTATCAAGTTAAATATTATAAAATTTTTAAACTTACATATGTCTTTTATTTTTAAATGTCTAATTTTTCTTTTTATTTCATCCTTAGATAATATGACAATAAGAAAAATATGTTATTGAGAAAAGTCTTATAAAAAAATGGATACTAAATTAAAAGGAACAACAACCATGATATTTATAGATTTGCCTTCTTGAATGGACGGTGAAAATTAATCTTAATGGAGCGCTAAGAAGCTTTTCAAAAATATTTTTAAATATTATAAAAGTTTCTAAACTTGTATGTAAAATTTTCTTAAAACTTCTTTCAGCTTATGTATTTGTCTACTTGCATCTACAAACTTCTCTATTATATTAAATAATCTCATTTTTCTTTAACATTTTTAATTTTATATTGCATTTAGTGCTTTTAATATTAACTTCTAAACTTTCGTCGGCCCCATTAAAACATATGTCATATTGGAAGTTGAACATATGTACATCACTATAGAAAAAAGCGGGATTTGTAATGACTTTTTTGTAACGGTCGTTTCAATTGGAACGGCCATTGTAACGGTGTTGTAACGGACTGGACATGCTGACGTCATTGAAGGGGTGATAAAAATGTATTTATTTTATAACGGCAACAACCGCTACTAAAGCCGTTACAAATATGTGGAGTGCATAAAATCGTTACAATTTATTGGCCGTTACCATTTTGCTACTCTGTTTGTACCGGCTTATTGTTTTTGTTACAGCTTTTAGCTAAAATAAGGAGTCGTTACAATGGCAGTGAAAAAAAACGTGGGCACAAAAACAGGGTATTACAAAAATCGTGACGATTGAAACTGATTTTTTATAAAAAGCCATCACAAAAGTCGCTACAAAATACCAGAAACTGAAGAGTGCCAAAAGCTGCTACAAAAGTCGGTACAAAATAATTTATCTTTGGAACCGCCAAACAAATAAGAAACCATTACAATGGTCATTCCAAATGAAGGCGGAAAAAATAGCGGAAAATGGTATAACAGCCAATTTATATACACCATTACAGAAGCCGTTACCAATTAATATTTTTTAAATCGAAATTAAAAATGGGGGGAATCTAAATTTGATTGGCTATTACAAATATTGTTACAAAGGCCATTACAAAGGTAATGACACTAGGCCGTTACAAAACCAGTTACAGAAAATGAGCCATTTCAAAAATTCAGATTGAAAAATACGATATCTTTACATCTGGGCACCCGATTCATACAAAATTTAAATGTATACAAGTATGTGTTCATTAAATCATATCAAACGATGTGATTTTAAATAACATGGCGTAATTTAAAAATACACCAATTTGAATAATTACTATTACGCTCTAGGAACGATATATCAAAATCCATATATCCAATAAGGCTACAACTTGGCCGAATAGATCCGATTAACCCATGCAGTTCAACACTGTAAGATGACAATTACATCAATGTAGTACTATAACATTTATGAATATACAAATTTATTGCATAACGCGTACATGTATCAGTGTCAAATAAATTTTTTTATGTTTCAATTATATTATTCCAGTACAATGATACGTTTACACAGCATTAAATTGTTGAAAATGACATCTTTTTTTTAATAGTTTTCAATAAAATTAATTAATTAATTGTAACTGCTTTTGTAACGATTTTTGCAATGAAATTTACCAAAACGTCGTCGTATCATTACATTGTAACGGTTTTCGTAACGGCTTTTTAAATACATAACTTACACTATATAATTTACAACGAATTTTATAATGATTTTTTGAATTTTATAACACATGTTGGCCGTTCCAAAATTATATATATACAACACTTCTAGATTTTTCTTCTCCCTCTTCTCTCTCTCTCTCTCTTCCCCGTCCTCCCCGCCGCGGATCTCCGGAAAAAGCTAGGCCCCCTCCCTCTGTTCCTTCTTCCACCCCTATTCCCTCCCCTTCCCACCCACCAACCCCACCGGTCGGTTTCCCCCCTCCATCTCCTCCAATTTTTTTATATTATTTTTAAAATTTCTGAAATTATTTAACAAAATTATGTTGTTAATATGTTGTTGATTTTATGAAATTATGTTGTTAAATTTAGGAAATTATGTTATTAAATTTTCTGAAATTATGTTATAAATTTTTCTGAAAATTGTTGTTAATTTTCTGAAATTATGTTCTTAATTATTCTGAAATTATGTTGTTGATTTATGTAATTTTAAAAAAAATTTGGAAAATTTTCATAATTTCTGAATTTTTTCGGGATTTTTATAATTTATGTAATTTCGATAATTTTAGAAAAAATATGGACCTGAATGCAATTTAAAGGACAATATTCATTTCAGGAAAAAATATAACATAATGTAAATTTAGTATAATTCAGAAAATAAAAAATATAATAATTCAAAAAAATAGAAAAATTAGGAAAACTATTTAGATATAGTATTTATATTTAGGATTATTCTTGGGTTTTAGTCTGATTTTAAGAAAAATGACAAGGAATTAGGATAATTGTTGGGTTTTAGTCTCATTTTAGTAAAATTATGCACTAAAATAAAATTTTTAGGAAGTTAGAGGATCTTAGTAAAATTTATTGTAATTGTAATAAAATTATTAGAAAATTATGGACTACAATGTAATTTTTAGAAATTAGAAGACCTTAATATAATTTTTGAAAAAAAGGAATTTTAATAAAATTATTACAAAAGGCAAAATAGGAAACTAAATTGCACAAAAGCAATAAATTAAATTGCAAAAAAACAAGAAATATACTCAAATGCACTGATTTTGATCATTAATAAAATCTGCCAAATACTACCACAAACAAACCAAAATGTGACAAAAGTCTTCTTACAATACCTAGCAATATTTTGTTCTTTGAAACTTCACAAATTTCCCTTGCTAATACAAGCAAAAAACATGATGTTATACAAACCAAAACGGATTAAGAAAAATGAGTTTAATGAGATGAACATAAAAAATTTTTTACCATTCCAATGCTATTTGACTGAGAAATTGCAAAATTTGGTCGATGACTCAATGAACACAGCTCAAACAAAGAACCCTCTCACACTCAATTTCTTTTTCCTTCTCAGCCTCATTCATGGCAGCTCTCAAGCTTCTCTCTCTCTGCATTTGCATTCTTCTCACTCTTACTCACTCTGCTGCAGATGTTGAGTTGCTTTTGATGAAGATTAAGCCTTCACTGCAAGGAACCGCCAAGAACTTGCCGTTGTTGTCCTGGAATGTCTCCCTCCCACTCTGTCAATGGAGAGGCCTAAAATGGGCTTTCATCAACGGCTCTTCTTTGCTCTGTTTTGACCTTTCTTCACCGCAATGGACTAATTTGTCTTTGTATAAAGACCCCTTTTTGCAGCTAATCTCTCTTCAGCTCCCATCAGCAAATCTCTCTGGAACTCTTTCGAAAGAGATTGGAGAGATCACAAACCTCCAAAGTCTCTATCTTGGTGTGAATTCATTATCTGGGCCGATACCTTTGGGAAAAAGAAATTTGGGGGATTAGGGATTTAGGAATTTTGTTTTGTGGATTTGGAGAAAAAGAGAGAAGAATATATTTTGCCTTTCATTTGAAATGACTTATCAGTTGATCAACATGGATCATACCAGCTGACTAAAGGTGTTAAAAAACTAGGGGACTACAAGTGTTGAACATGTAAAGCGTGGGACCAAAAGTGAGAATGACCCTATCTAGTGGGACCAAAAGTGATATTTTGTCTATTACAAAATTATGGACTACAATGCAATTATGTGTTTTTAATGTTCAATTTTTTTGGAATATTAACATTGTAAAAAATTTTATCAATAATTAAATTTTAAGAATTTGAAAATTAGATAATGACGACTGGTGCTCCGCCTCCTCGGGGACGAGGACGTTGTCACGGTCGCCCCCGCGATAGTGGCCCTCCCTAGGATGAGCCACTATGGCTACACCAGTTGGCCCATCATCGAAGGTTGTGTCTCAGCCCCTGCCCATTTCCGCTGACTCCGACGCACTGGGGTTAGATGTGGCAGGAGCCAATAGTTTACAGGCCCCGGCCCAGTCGTGGGATGCACCACCGCCACCACCACCACCAGCGTTGTTACTTCCCCCACTGGCCCAGAGGAGTTATATTAGCCTTCTAGATGCGAAGTATGTATACTAATTTAGTTAATTGATTTAATATTTTTTATTTTGAATTAATTTTAATATTTAATTATTATTTTCAAGTCCGACCGTGATTTTCATACAGCAATCAATAATGCGTCCAAAGGGCATTATACGTAACCCTGGACCAACATATCATAGATCCCACATCAGCACCAACTATCTGGTTCGAGAAGTTGAAGGTAAGTATAATATTATTTATTTTTAATTGGAATTTATATTTTTTATGAAATAATTATATTTTTTTTATGTTAATTTTTCAAATGTCGTATTGGTGGGACTACGACGACGAGAGCATGTTCAAACTCGTCAAGTCACAGGCAAGGAAGTTCCTGCGGAAGCAGTTTGCTAACTTCTCGAACCGATTGGCCCGACTATTATGGCTGGCTGAGGAGATCTAGCATTAGCTCCTGGATTTCTGGATGAGCCCAGCATTCCAGGCATATTCGGCCAAGAATAAGGTCAACCAGGCAGCAAACTTGGAGGCAGCTGCAACCATTTACCGTGGGTGGTCGTCATTTATGGGGGCACACAGGCAGAAGATGGTAAGTATTTCAAATCATATTACAAATTTTATTTAATTTTTTTTATTTCTAATATTTTTTAAATTGATTTTTGAACAGGCGACACAACTTGAACGCCCTGTCACTCAGATGGAGGTGTCGAGAAGGTCTACAAAAATGAGGAGGACGGCCAGTGGAGCGGCTCGAGGGTGGAGGATGTCGTGGTAAGTAATTAAAAAAATTACATAATTTATTCTTTTAATTTTATATTATTTTTTAAATCTAATTACTTAACATGTTCGTTTGAGGATGATGGAGGAACATAAGAGACAGCAGAATAATGAAGTGCCTCCATTGTCCTCACAAGGCTCTGTGGCCCCAGACGAGCAACAATCTGGATGTCAGCAGTAGGTGGACGGAATAGGAGTCGAGAAGTCGGTCTCGGCTTCGAGGCCCACCACTCGATTGTTGGACCAATTGACTCAATTGATTGCTCCCTAGCCCTCGCCACCACATCCGTAGCACCCCGATATAGATGCTCGGGTGTTTGCACTCGAGCGCTACATTAGAAGCATCTATCCCAACTAGCCTGATTATCTAGTGCTCGAGGCTCCAGCTGATTCCCCAACACCCAACGGCGATGACGAACACGCGGCCACTGGGGATAATAATTTAGATTAAGAGTTTATGAGGTATTTCGTAAAAATACAATTTTAAAATAATATTTTAATTTTTGTAATTAAATCATTATTTTTTTTGTTATATTATGTGTGTTTTATATCAATTTATTTACTTAATTTTACAAAAAATAAATTTTAAAATATATTAAATAAAGATAAATTTAAATAAAATAAATATTAAAATATATTAAACAAATAATAAATCTTGTATCTGCATTTGTAACGGCATTTGTAATACACCTATAAAATGTATAATTGTCAGGTTGTTACAAAGAATGTGTCAAAAACAGTTACAAATTAAAACCCAGGCCGTTCCACCAACAGTTACAAAATAAGTAAAAAAATAATTACAAATGCAGTGCGAAAAATAGATACAAATATAATACAAAATAATTAAAAAGAGTATTATTCCAAATATCTGGTTTAAATCATACCAAAATGTGTTACAAAAATCGTTACAATAATATTTATTTAAAATCCAACCAAGCCACTCCAAATTAATTTTTTTTCATGTTACTGGTTTTGTAACGGCAACAGTAGACCGTTACAATAGCCATTACAATTTGTAACCACTTTTAACTTTGTAATGCCTCGTTTAGCCTCGATAGGCCTAGACGTTATAAAAAGAAAAGACGTTACAAATTTTAAAAAAAAAAACCGTTCAAATAAAATGATTTTTTTTGTAGTTCAAATCTATACAATTTTCCAGCGAAATAAAAAAAAAATTTAAAAACGTCCTATATTTTTAATAAGTTCAAAATTGTAAAAGAGCGAGATGGCATTCATTACACATAAATACAATTAATGATTCATGACAGTAAGATCATGAGATCAATTTTTATCAAAATTTTGAAAAGAATTAAAGCAATTCTTCTGCATATAAAATAATAATTAGTTATTGCGTTAAAATAGAGCTATCAACGGGCAGGGTAAGACCCTATCCAAACCATGCGCAAAAGAGATATATTTTATTAAATAATTAGTTGTCATTACACGCGATTCGTGCGAGCATAAAAAAAATTATAATGTGAGATTAAGAAAATTTTTCTCGTAAAAACAACAATCGTGGTTTGAGAGTGAGAAAGAAAAAAGTCTGTTAGAGGAAAGAAACCTGAGGCAATAGTAAAAAATACATTATAATTGTCAATTTAATAAAGACAAACAACTTATAAGAAAAAGAAATATGGAGAACTTTGATGTGTGAGCAATAATAGAGTAGTAGTTGAGATAAAAAAAATTATAATTATGAATTAAAAATATTAAAATTACTATTCTAACCAATCTTTAGTTAAATAAAAAAGTGAATTCAAGGATAAATTTGAGTATTTAAAATTTCGTACCACAAAAAATATTTTTTTTATAATAATATAGATAAGAGAGTACATGTGAGGAAAATATATGCTTCTAAATGTTTATTATTTTCCTGGCTGAATGTTATCGAACCACGTGCAAAATAATAATAGGTGAAAATCAGGACAATGCCATTCATGAATCTATTCTAACTTAGAAAGAAAGTTACGTTTCATTCATAACTCGCGATTTATGACGCCGCCACTAAAAAAAGAATAGACCTATAGCAATGAATTTTTGCAATTGATTTCATGAAATACTAGTTGGAAACCAGATTTGATTGACTTTTGCAATGAAATATCATAGGTAGCATTGCTATATAGCAACGGTTTTTTGTCCGTTGTAAACTTTCGTCGCAAAGTGCATATTGCTATATAGCAACGGTTTTTTGACTTTTCATATTTTGCAACGACTTGTGTAATGATACATTCGTGGTGAAGTCGATGGCCATTTTTGTAAAATTATTTTTGCAAAATCCGTTAAAAAAGTTTCATTTACATCAATATTTGCAACGTAAGTCATTGCAATATTGCAATGCATTTTTTGCAACGACATTCCGTAACAAATTTTGCAATGAAATATTTTTCTAATATCCATTGCAAAAGCATTTTCATTTACAACAGAAGTCATCGCAAAATTGCAATGCATTTTTATATCCATCGCAAATCCTTTTTCTTTGCAACCACATTTGCAATGTAATCATTGTAATTTTTTTCAGAATTTTGAAATTTAATATTTTAATAATAAGATTATATTTGATTTGACTCTAATAACCTATAAATTCAATATGACAAAAATCAAACATAATGTCAACTTGATGAATTCTCACCGTACTCATTAATTTTGATATTATTCGATAAAGATTGGTGAACGGTAAATAACCAATCCAATTGACTTTTGATCACCCATTTCAACATTGGGCTTGTTTTATATATTAAAATGCTCAATCTACTAAATTAAGACCCACAAACTAGGCTTTGATTTTCAAGTTTGGAAGGTGCAGCTCGGCCACAATATGGTAGCCTTTCCATATTTTCACTCTCCCATTCAAGCATACAAAAACACCACGACTCTTCCTCACTCAAAACTAAGCATTCAACCATCCTCTCTCTCCCTAACTGTCTCTTTTGCTCTCTTTGATATAAGATCAAGTGAAGATTAAAAGGGATTTTGATAAAATATAAAAACTAAAACATAGTGTTGTTCTCTGGAATCTGTATCTTCCACAAACTAAGTTTGATTTTCTCTAACAAGGAGATCAAAGCTTTTTCTTCTGTGTGTGGTGTGGATATTTTTGGAAAACTTCTATTTTTGAGTTTAAAGTGGAACAAT
Organism: Sesamum indicum; assembly: GCF_000512975.1. NCBI lineage: Eukaryota > Viridiplantae > Streptophyta > Magnoliopsida > Lamiales > Pedaliaceae > Sesamum > Sesamum indicum. The sequence goes on from NC_026154.1 coordinate 9,835,542, forward strand.
CAACAAGAACGTTTGTTGATTCAAAAGAACAAAGATGTAACAACCATTTTATGTTATTTGTACCTTTTGTTCGGTTTCATTCATAGCCTCACATATATGGATTTTATTTGATTGTTCGTAACCCACATGTGTTACATCGAATGCCCAACAATCACCAAGGGAACATCCCTTAGTTGGATCGAAGTTTTTATGATTATAGCATATATCTCGCTTCTCGCGATTCCACTTTGTATTCCTGGGCCAATCCATTTTCCTTCAGTTTGTTGTAAAGAGTCATATACCTTTTGAAACCTCTTTGATCATCTAACTGACTAAACTCTCCATGCACAATTTGGACTTTAATTGTTTGAGATACATTAGACTAAGTCTTGCCAGGTTTTAGAAAATTAAAAAATCTACTATTTATATTTTACCAGCTCATTTTGCCACCAATCTACTAGGAGCCACTTGTAGAAATTTTAGGATGATGTGTCTTAATGTATTTGGAAGCTTTATGACGTGTCCGATCTAGCTGTATAACGATGCATCCGGTTGGAATGGTCTTGTTTCCTTGGCCTACTAGTCTAGCGAAACACAAAGTAAGCCTGTGGGCCTAACTTTCCTGCTTATCAACCAACTAGCTGATCACCATCTGGGTTGTTGGACAGAATTTTTTAGGATTTAGTCTGTGAAGTATTTTGAGGTCATCACATTCGAACCATTCAAAGCCCTTTCAAAATCCTATCCATTTCCCGAATGGAGAATAAACATAGTGAGTCTCTTTCCAGCTGCTTAAGAATAATGCAAATTACAGCTGCTTAAGGATATTGCAAATTACTGCTTGGAGTAGTAGACTACTTGAGCAAGTGGGCGAAAGTTTAACCCCTTGCCAAAATCACAAAAAATGAAGTTCTCAAATTCCTCTAGAAAGACATAATTTGCAGGTATGGTTTACCATATGTACTTAATTCTGACATGGTCGTCAGTTTCAGGATAGTAGAATCCAAGACTGGTGTGCTGATATAGGTATCCAACAATGTTTCACTTTAGTAGCCTACCCTTAAGCTAATGGGCAAGTAGAAGTTACAAACCGCAGCCTCATGCAAGGCATAAAAACCACGCTGGAGTAGGCAAGATGATAGTGGGTTGATGCCCTGACTAGTGTGCTATGGTCTTACAAGACTACCCCAGATGAACAATGAGATAGACACCTTTAACTTGGTGTATGGCTTGGAGGTTGTTATCCTTGCGGAAGCCAGGCTGAAAACCTACAGATGTTAGAAATGGTGATTAAAAAGCCAATTGGATTGGTGGTTTTTTGAAACCATTTAGGAATCTTTATGAATATGATATTATCTTGATAAATGTAGTAAGCATTCATCTGTGTCATCATGTATTTGTAGTGCTTACCATTTACGTCGAACGGTATTTTACCGTCACAACAAATGCCCACAGACCAATTGAATAACCCATGTAGTTCGGTTGTGCATTGGATGGCAGCTATGAAACCAACTTTTTAGGGTTGGTTCGCAACATTTCAATTCGAAGACCTCGAGACTGGGCATCGAGAGTGCTATAGAGACTTGCACTTAGTATTGCATTAATTGGATGAGTATCGTGTTTCATCGACAACAGACATGGGATGTCTATGCAATTTTACTGGATTAGTTGACAAGGTTGTTAACTGATTGAACTGACTCGCGGGAATCGTCATATGGAAGCCTTGGAGATTTGTCGGTATGACTTGAATTCCAGGCTCTGATAGTACAGGATTAGTCCTTGGACTCAACGAATCATGATAGTCGCATGCATATGATGGCTATATCCTGGATTTGGCAAGAGATGACTGTGTCGTTGATGTGGTTATTATAAGCCTTGTCCAGTGTAATCGGAGTATGTAGTAAGGACGGTGGATTTCAAGATATAATCCGTCCCCTATCAGTATATGACGGATATATCTCCTATGCGCTCTGAGATGGTTTAGACTCTCTATGTCTATGGCCATAGAGATTGGTCGAATAGAAAATTATTTCCTTTGTCGATCAATAAAGTAAATGCATCTCAAGTATTCAGCATAGTTGCCTGGTCCAAGATGGGAACCGACGCCCGAATCTATGCCCTAGACTAAGGCCGAGAGATGATCAATGGAAGGACCGTACTTGTATTAAACTCGAGAGCCTAAATGCAGGTTTGACTTAATTAATTGATTGGATCAATTAATTAGTGTTTGGGCTTAAATTTATTTAATTGAATTAAATGAATATTTGGACTTAGTTAGGCTAAAATTAGGTTAATTAATTATTATCCAATGGACTTTGGTTGGTCTTGATTTAATTTGATTAAATCAAACTCGGTGCATACTTGAAGTCTAAGCTCATTTGAGGGAGGTTGGAGCAAGTTAAGAAGGAGTTGAAACTCCTCGCCATGATGAACATGATGGAGTGGTTATTTCATCTTGGTTGGAGGTATATACATGTATGTGTATAGATTGCCTTGAAGGCAAACTTGGTAATTATTGAATTTTGAATTCAATTGTATGTAATATAAAAATCTACACACGTATCAAGCATAACCATCACATGAACCTTGAAATTTGCTCCTTTTTTCTCTAAAAAATATTCTCCTTTTTGTTCTATATTGAATTAGATTAAAGTTGGAATATAAAATAATCCGAAAGTACTTGTCAATAGTGTTAGTTTGGAGTTATATTTCTTCTTGTTCTTTGTTCTATCTAGAAATAGAAAAACAACTATATCTTTTCATAGTGTGGTGTGGACAAATTGGAAGGATTCTAATTTGGATCCTAAAGTGAACGGAACTAGAGAATGTAAAGGGAACAACGCACGTTGCTGCTCAACTATAGAAACAAAAAGGTAAAGTTTCATATATTATTTCTATGCATTTTGTTTCATCGTCTACCCTCCTGTCTAGCATGTTTATATGTTTATTATTATGCTTTTGAAAAACACCGTATATTCTGAAATTTCAAAGGGAACACCCTTTTGAACCGTTTCAATAATTTTTTTTATTTCACAACTCCACCGCGTTCCCCGGCCATACCGGTTCTTTTAGTTGGTATTAGAGTCTGGTTCGGTGTTGTGGCTTTAGGATTAACATGATATAATGTGTTGAGCATGAACAACGTGTTTAATTTGCTCTTGAAAAACATGTTTTATGGCTTTGAAGCATTGTTATATGTTTAAAAATTATGTATTAATTTTACTTTTAAACTATGAATATCTATGCATTTTTTGAAAATTGGATTTTCTGTAAATGCATGATTTTATTTTAGTTTTTAATTGTAGAAATTTAAAAAAAAAATAAAAAATGGAGTTGTACAGTCGTTGTTGCACTGTCGGCCGGTCACTGGCCAGCAGGGCGCGCGTACCGGCAGGGCAGCACCCTAGCGCACGCGCGCAGGCGGCAGCAACCAACCATCTATTGTCCGAACGGCTGGACCGTTTTGTGCTGTTTTTCCCGAAAAATTGAATTTTTTTTATTTCTGCATTTTTTATGAAATTATTAATTTTTGCTAATTTGAATTTTAGTTAAAATTGAATGTTTTCTAAAATTATATTTTGCATTAAATTTAATTTGGAAATGATTTCCAAAAAAACTTAAAAAATTGTACATTGGATGTATGGTAGATAATCATTCTTTAGTTGAATTATTAGTATGTGATTTTCTGCATTTAATTATATTTTTGATATTAGATATTGGATATCTATTGTTAAATACATGGATTGCTTTTGTTGTTTGACATGTTTATATTTGATATAAATGTGTTAGTTATTATTTATTCGATAAACAATGAGGATGATCATAAAGCCCATTGGCCGAATTTATGGTTTAATTTTATGTTAGATGAGGCCTGCGTGCCTCTTTGTTTTAATTCCTTCTTTCGTTTTTAGCCTTGAAATAAGAAGGCTTGCTTTCTCCCTCCTATTGTACTCCCCCCAACTTTTGATTGGGGTTTCCAATTTCAGTTGTAATTAGTGTAGTAAGGATTGTGAGGTTTCAATTATCTTTAATATATGTTTGTTTCCGAGGAGATGAAGACCTAAGCTCGTTGGATGGAGCTCATGATGGAAGAAGAACAAAGAGGAAGGCCCATTAGAATGATATATTTTGTAATAGTTAGGCCACATCCTAGATTGACCATAGACTCACTGCGGACTCAGTGGGTCACTTAGGATTGGGCTTGTGATCATCCAACAGGGGCGTGCTAGGCTTGTTTTCGCATGTGGTGTATGTTTTAATATTTAAAGTATGATATGTTTAAAATGCATCTGTTAAACTCAATGATTAAAACTGATGCATGCAAAATCTTATGATGATGAGATCTCGGTTATAACAAAACTTAACTCTCACTTGGATGGTCCAAATTAAATATTAGGCCCATAATGAATTGAAATTCAAATGTGTGTGGATGCTACCTTCACATCCATGGTCTCACGAGTCATGGCACGTTTGAAATGGAAGAAAACTACACTATTGTTGTGAATGAATGGAATATACTCCTGTTTCTCTGCCTCACAAGTCGTGGGGGCGGCAATTGATATATTCATTTGGTTGATGGGACGGGCCTAACACTGAGTAGCATGATTCGCTTGGAGTCCTCGGGATCATGTGAAGAGATAGGGCAAAATAACTTGGGGATCTCATTGGTTGGGAATGGTATACGTTACCTACCATAAAGTTGTTTTCATGTAAATCATAAAAGCGGGGCATGAAGAATTGCATTTGTGGACTCTAAGCCCACTAGGAAATGGTTTTCTGAAAATCCCACTTGAGAAAGGTAAGCTTTTCGAAAAAATAGTGGGACGGGTTAATGACTGAAGACCATGTTTTAAACTTGATATGTAATATTACAATAATATACTAAATTTCTGTTTACATTTGATGTAGATGTCTAAGAATCCACTTACTGCAATTCTTGAGACTAATAAATTTAACGAAATAGACTACAATGATTGGCTGCAAAATCTTAGGATTATCCTAGATTTCAGAACCAGACCTATGTTTTGGATAGGTCTTTTCCTCGGGCCTTGCAAGAAAGGTCCACATGCGAAGATCATTTGATGTTCGAGAAGTGGCATGAGGACAATCGAAAGGTTCGTAGTATAGTACTGACGTCAGTGGCCAATGATATCCAGAAACAATACGGTAGACATGATAATGTCCAATCGATAATGCTCCGCATGAGCCTAATTTATACGGTTTCAGGCTGGGATATTAGATATGCTATGACAAAAGCAAGATGATTGAAGGGTCTTCTATACAGGAGCATCAGTTAAGATGTTATTCCTTGTGGAGAAGCTCAAAGACCTCAAGATTGATCTTGAAAAAGAGACGTACATTGATGTGAGCATTCAGTCTCTTCCTCCCTCCTTTGACCCATTTATTGTGAACTATAACATGAATAGGCTTGAAAAAGACCTTCATGATTTGATAAACATGTTGGTCCAATATGAGGCAAAGATTGAAAAGTCTGCGCCGTTGGTATTGGTAGGGGAGACTTTGACCTCAAAAGTGAAAGGCACAGGGGCCGAATGCTGGACGAGGAAGAAGGGTAAGACAGAATCAGCTATTGCAAGAGCTTAGAGCGCTCCTGTTGCCCAGCTGGCATGGGCAAAGGGAAGAGGAAGGCGATTCGACAGTCATAAATTCCAAAAGATGTTTGCATTAATTGTGAAGAAAAATAGAAGAGGAACTGTCTAAAAGTCCTCTATAATCAAGGTATAAATTGTTATTGAGCCTTAACATGAGTATTACTACACTTCTTTGGTATTGGATACCAGCTGTAAAGCTCATATCTGCAAATGGTTTGCAGGTGGTGAAAAGGAGTAGAAGGCTGAGACAAACAATTCTAAAACTTAGAAATGGCAAGGTTGTTGCTACTGTGGTTAAAGGACTAGATTGACTTAGCGATTAGTGATAAAAGTTGATAGGATATAATTATGTAACCTAGCATGATCAAATTATATTTTTCCACTATTGGACAATTTAGATTACATGATTTTGATCAATAACGGTTATTTCATTTGACAAAGAATGGTTATTCTTGGTCTTCTAGGTTGTATTATGTAATTATTTCAACACTGTCTCGTAATTGGATTATGAGTGCTCAAAACAAATGGTTAAAAAGGATAATCAAAATAATCACAGATCAGCCATGCGAAGCTAGGTTGCATTTCTCTAGTTAGAATAAGAAAGTTGGTGAATTCAACGAGTCTAGAAATTGACAAGTTGAGTCTACAAGCTTGCAAGTCCTTCCTGAGCAAGATGAGGATCGAGAAACAATTTTAGGAAAAATTGTGCTTGTTAATGGTCTATTAGATTGGATCCAATTAGAGATCTATGATTCATTCAATACACATAGCCGGAATGGGGTTCACAAGTCTAAGGACTTTTGGAAGGTTTGGAGAATTAGACTTGAAGTTTTGGACGACCAAACTGGTTGTAAAATTAAATCCTTCCATTGGATCAAGGTAGTGTGTATTTAGTGGGTTTAGTGGGGGTTCTTGAAGTATCTAACGAGAATGGAATTTTCACTTAGGGGAGTTCTTCTTTGGAGTGCCACAATTGAATGGGGTCTCTGATAAGGGAGGGATCGAACATTATTGGACTTGGTTCGATTGTTCTTTCACTGAACTACCTTGGCCCATGTGGCATGACATGCCTGTTTCTACAACGTACTTTAGTATATGGGATGATCCTGCACACATTAAGGGACTAGTGGGACGCAAACAAGGTTTGTACATTTTCATTTGTTATCCTAAGCGAAATTGAATTTTATTCGATAATTGACGTGAGAAGTAGCTCCTTGAGAAATGAAGTGGAGAGACACCTTAGTCAAATGTAGTAAACATCATTTGTAATCAAATTCTTCCACTAAACTCACTATATTCCAGCCTCCCGAGGGATGAGTAGAACACCTTAGTTACCTAATAGGTACATGTTTCTGAGTCTGTCCAGTGAATTGGATTATGATGTAAAAAGATAAGGAGGAACGATGTAGGACATCAAGTTGGATGAATGGCTTGGAGTCATGAGATTCGACATAGAGCAAAAACTAGGTTTAAAACTTCCTATATCTGAAATATTTTATTTAGACAAAGTCATACAGGGTATGACTAAGGTCGACAATATGTTGGAAGGTCAGTGGGAGCTTAGTTGTGTTCCTAGTGTTTTAAGTATGAACATCTTACTCATTTGGAATGATGTGAAGATGTTGGAAAACATTGAAGCATAAATATTATTCATGCAATTCTCCATGAGGGAATTGGATTCCTTCCCTTATCATAGGGTTAAGCCGTCCAATACTTAGTCTTCGTGGACTGATGAGGAGCTTAGAAAGATATCTGAAATCCCCTATGTTTTTTTCTGTTGACAACATGGATATGTGGTCCGATGCACTAGGCCGAAATGGATATTGGGAGTGTATCGAGAAGGCATTGCACAACAATTAAGATTACACTATAGTACCTGAATAAGGATTAAAGAAGCGTTGTTGATGAAATTCAGTGGAGAGTTTATTCCGGAAGACTATGGCGATACTAGTTTCCAGTCCTCGAGACTGGGTATCGAGAGTCTTATAGAGACTTATACTAAGTATTTCATTCATTGGATGAGTGTTGTGTTTCATGGCCGAACGACATGGGATATCTATGCAATTTTAGTGGATTAGTTTACAAGGTTGTTAACTGATTGAACTGACTCGCGGGAATCATCATGTGGAAGCCTCAGAGGCTTGGTCGGTATGACTTGATGTCCCGGCTCCAATAGTACAGGATTAGTCCTTGGACTTAAGGAATCATGGCAGTCGTATACATATGATGGCTATATCTTGGATCTGGGGAGAGATGACTGTGTCGTCGATGTGGTCGTTATAAGCCTTGTCCTGTGTAGTCGGAGTATGTAGTGAGGACTGTGGATTTTAGTATACAATCAGTTCCCTGTCATTATGTGATGGATATATCTCCTATGCGTTCTCAGATGGTATAGACTCTTTAAGCCTATGGCCATAGCGATTGGTCGAATAGGACATTGTTTTCTTTGTCAATCAATAGAGTAAATGCATCTCAAGTATTCAATATAGTTGTCTGGTCTAGGATAGGAATCGATGCCTAATTCCATGCTCTAGACTAAGGTCGAGAGATGGTTGATAGAAGGATCGTACCTGTATGAAACTCGAGTGCTTAAATATTTACATCAACATTCACCTAGTCTCTAGTACCATGGACCCGACATTTTTTATTAATGGTTAATTTAAAATAATTAATTTAATTTAATTTAATTAATTATTTGTGTTGGACATAATACTCGAGTCTAGCTGAGGGTAAACCTAAAGAGTTATAAACAAATTACTATGAAATTGGTGGAATTAATTTGGAATTAATTCGAGAAGAAATTAATTAATTTAATTGAGTTAAATTTATTCAAGGAGAATATATAAATGATTGGATCATTTATTTAATATTCTATTTGATGGATGGCTCAAGAATTAATTAATTGAATTAATTAATTTTGGACTCAACGCCTTTAAATTAATTAGATTAATTTATTAGGTTTGACTTAATTAATTAGGATCAATTAATTAGTGTTTGGGCTTAGATTAATTTAATTGGATTAAATGAATCTTTGGACTTAGTTGGGCTAAAATTAATTAAATTAATTATTGTCCAATGGACTTTGGTTGAGCTTGATTTAATTTGATTAAATCAAGCCCGGTGCATACTTTAAGTCCAAGCCCATTTGAGGGAGGTTGGAGCAAACTTAAAAAGGAGTTGAAACTCCTCACCATGATCAACATGATGGAATGGTTATTTCATCATGATTGGAGGTTATATGTATGTGTGTGTATAGGTTGCCTTGGATACAAACTTGGTAGTTATTGAATGGGGAAATGACAGATTTAGTCTCATAGGATAGAGTAGTTCTCACTTTTGGTCCCTTACTTTTTGGAGCCAACAATTTTAGTCCATTAGTTTTATGAAAATGACATATTTAGTCCCACTTCATCTCTAAATTGAATGCTAAGACCCTGCTCGCGGAAAATGGTATCAGAGCCTAGGTTTATTGAAGAAATATATAGTTATATTACATTTTGATATTATTTAACCACTAATGGAGGAGACTCTTTGAAAGAGAATGGAACCGAGCGAAAGTTCGAGTTACTCTGAAAACAGGGAATATTTCCAGATTATGAAAATACAAAGAAGAGAATTTCTTATGGAAGTTCTTGACAAGTGTTACAACGGTCACAAGAAGATTTTGATCCAAAACTTCTCATGCTAGAAGAAGAACAAGAATGGCTGAGAAATTTTGATGTTCGACAAGTACTACCAGAAAATGTAGTGAGGCATCTACACTCCACTGAAGTCCATGGTAGAATCCTAGTCAGGAGAAGCAGAACGGGTAAATTCCTACATAATTTCAGTTCTAAAAATTATGATTAAAGAAACTGAATGGAAAGAACTCGAGCCAAATACATCGAAGATCTCCCAAGATTTGAGGGAGAAACAAAAGACAGTTCAAGACTATGGACATAGGTTAATTCATATACCTATGAAAGTAGATACTTGAGCCAAAAGGTGGACGAGGTCCTTAAGATCCTTCCCGATCTACACAAGGGCCTTACAGATTTGAAGGCAGAAACTACAGATCTGAAGAGAAACCAAAGGAAAAATCCTGAGATGTCAAAATCTAGACAAGAGTGAATCAGGGATGTCCTTGGAACAGTACCTCTTCTACATCAGAAGGGGAAGGCCACGGAGATTCTGAAGCCAAAGTCCAGAGAAGATCTGATTATCACATCTATCAAATCTATAAAATAATGGAGGTAACGAGAGCATATCTATCAGATCTACAAGAATTGGAGGAATCCTTTTCCCAACTCGGGATTGTAGATTTAGTCAATATCCAAACAAATGAAATCACTCCAACACTACCACCGTCGGAGGGAAGTACATGTTCTAATGATCCTCCATAGGATCAACCAATGAGAAAGTGCGGAGTTCCACACTAATGCCACTCCAACGTTTGTGGGAACCAGGCTAAAGGAGAACCCAGGAAGAAATCCAAATAGAATGCCTAAAAATACACCTTGGGCAAGGACCATGCTCTAGCCCTTACATCCATAAGACACTATACTTAACTTGGATATTATCGATTTCTAAAATACTGAGAAGTTGATAGACGAATGGGTTGCAGCCATCAAGATAGCAGCAACTATCCTAGAGCTCGACAAGGAAAACTTCATAAAACTTGTTGGGTTAAGCTTGGAGGGATCTATAAAGATCGGATGGGATAAAACTCCAGAAGATACCAAAGTCAGCATCCTTGCCGGAGATTCGAAAAGCGCGATAGCAGAGTGACTAGGAAGGCTTATCAAGATACACTTCATCGGAGATGAATACTTCGAAGGAAGTAGAGCAGAAAAGGCTAGAGAATAAAGCTCTCTTCAGCCTTGAAATAAGAAGTATTTGTGCAGTAGATGAATATATCTATTGGTTTCGTAAGTATTTCTTCCAAAGTGGAGTAGCAACGGAAATAGCAACTCCAATGTTCTTCGCAAAGATATGCAGTCCATGGAGGGAAATGTTAATCCATTCATACAAAGTCCCCGAAGGACAGCTAGATTCAGTGGCACGAAAAATGTCTTTCCTTAAAGCAAACTAAAGGATTGGTGTTATCAAACATCCATCCAGAAGAACATGAGGTAAAATCAAACGAACTCCTTTATGTTGTGATAACAATAACTTTTCAACTATTATAGGAGAATCAAGCGAGCCAAGGAAAAGGAGGAAGCAAAATAGTGACTTCTACCCCAGGAGTTCCAGAAGAACCTTTTCCCGGAGGAGATCATGGTGGTCTAAGTCCAAAGCCAGAACATATAAATCTAGACAAAGAACAGGACCAACAAGGGCTTCATCCCAAAGTTCTTGACGAATAGATGCAAGAATCAACAGGAAGAACCCCTACAAGAAGAACTATCAGAAGAGCCCATATAAGAGCCAATGAAAGTTTCAAAGACTACAATTGCTGGACCTGCGGAGCGAAATGACATTTATCTCCTGACTGCTCGCAGATAGTGGTGAATTACGAAAATTTGAGGCCACGGATGACATCTTGGATGCAGTCTACTATGGTGATTTGGTACCCATTTACCAATTCGAAGACCTCCCATCAGAGGAAAGTGTCTACGAGGAAGTAGAGACAGATCCGGATAGATCTTCAACAGAGTCAGAATATTACAATGAGGGAGATTGGCTTCAAACTTCCGAAAGCCTGTTAGGATTCTTTTCCAAATTGACGGTGTCAAACAAAACTATGGAAAGAATCATGCGACAAGATTCCAACCTCAGCCCATACGATGGATTTAGGGTTGGAGGAATTGAGAAAGTCCTGAACCAGATAGGACTGTACCAAAGAAAGCATCACATAATCTACAAAGTAAGTTCAGGTGAGTTTGCTATACTTATGGAACTTATTGGTAATGTGATGGAGATGCAATTAATTCCTAAAGAAGAAATTCTTGAAGAATTAAGTAACCTTACTGAAGAATTAGCTGTTACTTTGAAATGGATCAACATAGGGACTATTGAAGTAGCAACAAAAGTAACTTTTAAGGAATGAATTGATTCAGAAATACATTTATTGATAATGGATAGAAGAATCAATAACTTAAGAGATGGTTGTCTTGTAATAATGATAGGAAATCTGTATGCAGGAAAATTGATATTTGACATTCATCCTAGGATTGCATACAACCTAGCAGACCAAGATTTCAGTAGAGTCTTAACCCGTCATCAAGATTTTAAGAAAAAAGATATAAAGAAAAGAAGGTAACATCCATATTCTATAACTTATATAATAGCTTATGCCCTTTCCAATACGCATCATTCAGATTTGTTTCTTAGGAAAGAGTATATTGAGATTCCTAAAATTTTCAAGGAATTCGCCAAGGTAATGACACTAGATCCTATTAGGATACCTAGAAAAGGTAGTGTTGATATCATTATAAAAGATCACCCAGTTTTAGATAGAACACTTAGCTCTAAAAATGATTTTAGTAGTCGAATGTCCTTCTCGCAAGATAGGTTTTACAAGCTACAAAGGAAAGGAAAAAAAGTTATTAAAAGCTTTAACTTCTCAAGAGATTAGGGTAGATAATGTAAAACTTAAATGCCCTGAAGGATGGAAACAACTAAAAGTTATATTTGACATCACTAAGAAAGAAATTTTTTTTCCTTGTGATGACTTATATCATTTGCCGCAACCTGTTGTTGGGAAATATGAAGGCATGTTAGAAATAGCAGGCCATGAAATTTTAGTCGCGGGTGTTGCAGGACGAGAAAACGAGAGTATGACTTTGGGGTTAAGTTTCCTCAAAGATCATAAACAATGGTGAAGGAAAGGTAACAGAATGGAATTTAGTCTTGATAGTGTTACCGTAAATATTGAAGACAAGTCCCTTTTCTATATACATATCTGTTGGTATGTTGCATGATCAATATAAGGCAAAATATTTTGCAGCTTATATTGATTCAAGATCAGGAATTTGCACAGTAAAGCCTGGAGTTTTCCCTAAAGAAGCAAGGAAAACCTTACCCGTTATTGTAGGAAAGGATTTTTCACAAAAAATCTTGATACTCAATAAGAGAATACGAGAAGCCAAGATCGTGTCAGAGGAGCATTCAGATCGCCCTAGTTTAGGGTAAAAACGCCTCCTATTTACTTTGGTGATACAGGTGCCGATATCTAGCTAGGTAACAATTTTATTCAAATATTTGTAAGATATATGCAAGATAATCAAAGGAATCTGTTAATCTTTACTACTAACTGTGGTAGTGAGATACAGGTGTTGCAAAGAGAAAAGGCATTTAACAGGATAATGCTAATAGATTTTAGTAACAAACTTGGTGATTTTGATGCCAGATTAACTCATCCAAAAATGCAGGATAAGAGAAAATTTGATAAGGTCCTTTCGTTTTTTAGGCAACAGGGACTCATAGACAGCGATAACTTCTATAAGGAATCCGAGAAGGAAATCATGAACCTTAAAGAAGCACTACTGAAAATGAAATCGCTAGATATCAGGGAGGAAAGCAGGCTTTCTCTTAAGAATGTCAAGAGGCTCATGGAGAGGAACTTCAGTAAAAACCTCTGGTATGGTGGGATAGGAAGAACTAAGCTACTCTAAAGCTTAAGGAAGAATGCAAGTACGAGTATGTTCGATACAAACCTATCCAAATGAACATGGAAGACAAGAAAGATATGCAGATTATTATAAAAGAGCATATCAATTTTGGACTCATCGAGCCTGGAGTCTCTACCTACAGCAGCCCTAGATTTCTGATAAGAAACCATGGTGAGATTAGAGAGGTAAACCCAGATTGGTAATTAACTATCAAGGCATTAATAAAATATTAGAGTTTGATGGTTATTACAATCCTAGTGGAGAACACTTAATTGATTGCATTAAAGGGGCAAAAGTGTTTTCTAAATTTGATTGCAAATCTGGATTTTATCAGATTAAGATGGAGAGTGAATCAAAAAAATTTACTACATTCTCCACCACAAGGACAATATATTTGGAATGTGCTTCCAATTAGTTTAGCTAATGCACCCCAGATATTCCAAACAATATATCTGGAATTGTTTGTCTATATTGACGACATATTGATTGCATCTAAAAATATGAAAGAACATATCAAACATCTTGAAATATTTTTCGATGCATGCCATAAAGAAGGCTTAGTACTTTCAGAGAAGAAAGCTACTAGTTGCTGTCACTAAAACCGATTTCTAGGAAATCTTATTGACGAAACAGGGATTGAGTTACAAGATCATATTGTGGAGAAAATCAGCAATTTTCCAGACGTGTTCAAAGACAAGAAGCATTTGCAGAGCTTCTTAGGACTTGAAAATTTTGCAGGTATATTCATTAAGGATATTTCAAGATACAGAAAGGATTTCCGACCACTTTTGAAAGAAACAAAAAGTTCAAAGTGGAAATGGGAACAAAATGGATTTGTGAGCTGAAACAGGTTTGCAGTAACCTGCAAAAACTTGCTATACCACAAGACGAGAATGAATTAGTAGTCTAGACAGACGCCAATGACTATAGATGGGCAGCAATGCTCGTGAAGAAAACAATTACAGGGGAAGAACCCTGTAGATATATAGGAGGGTTGTTCTTAGAACAACAAGCCAAAGTTTGGCATATTAACGAGAAAGAATTCTTTGTGGTTTGGAAGACTTTTAAGAAATGGCATTTATTTTTACTTGCTAAAGAATTTACTTTAAAAGTTGATAATACTAATGTCATTGGTTTCTTAAAAAATAAATTAGAATAGAAAATAGAGAAAGCTCGTATTATTAGTTGGCAAGTTGAATGCCAATATTATTGTTATAATATTGTCGTTATAAAATCTCATAAAAATGTTCTTGCAGATTTTCTGACGAGAGATGGAGATATCTAAAGCAAACTTCATCATGTTGAAACTTAGGCATCTCCGAGAAACCTTGAGGAGTTTGATAGAAAATTCGGACAGCTAGCGGTGAATGCCCAAGTTGCCGGACAAATTCAAAAAGCTGATCTAGACACAATCCAGGTTGCAATAAAGAGTTCCTTACTAGCATCCACATCGCTATGGAACGAATTACGAGAACCAATTCGGAAGGCATCACCTTTAGAGATGACTCACGAGTTGAGGGAGCATGACCCTAAACATGCCTTTAAAGTACAGGGCTTTAGACCTGTAGCATCGAATTCGAGTACCAACTGCACAATGCCATCACCAGACTCTGGTGAAATGGCAACAATTGAGTCTTAGGAAGTACAAACTCTTGTAGATTCTCCTGTATATTCAAGTAAACCCAGCACCTCTGGGGTTAAAGAGGGTGAGATTAGCCTTAGGCCAATGACATGCACTTCTAAGGTTAATACTAACGAGTCGATATCTTACTTTGCTTGGCAGGATTATCAGCGCATGTGGGAAAAATTAATTTCCGGCAAAGGAGTGATCCCACGCAAGACCATTATCGAAACATTCGAAAAGTATAATAGGGTCTGGATGTTAGAAAGGTCGAAACCAGAAGCTATCCGAGAATGGTATGATTTTGGAGCTCTTGCTTCAGTTCATACTATGTCAACAAGTTTTTCAAAAATTTCAAAACTTCCGGAACGGATTAGTGGGGCGGTCTTTGATTCATAGCAAAACAACCCCGACCTAAAAAGAGGCGATGTTTTGGAGATAAAACTCTTATCAGTTGCTCTAGAAACTCCAGGAAAGGGGTCTCATCCAGCATTCATTTCATGAAGTTGCAGAGGCCAGACATGGTAGCTTTCAATAAAATCAAAGGTGCCTCAGGAGAAGCTCCCCTGGTATCATCCATCAACGAAAATAGTATCTCTACCGAAAGAGCTTGAGGATTATGGGTCTGTCTCACTAAGATGGACAAAGTTAAATATCCATTCAAAATCTTCTCCAGTAGACTGAACAGATTAGTTTATGTTAAATTCCTTGACAGGAAAAAAACACTAAGTTCACAAAAAGCTTATTTGAGAAGAAGAGAATTTTAATCTAGGAGAATAAGTTGTTGGCGACCGAGGCTACAAGGATGAAAACGTGCAACAGGTTGCATGTTGGGCAATAGCATAACCATTTATGCCCTTGCTGTGAAAAATAAGAGAAGTCCCTGTTCGGGACAAAAATTTTGGTCACACAAAATAAATCCGAACTAGACCAGGACAAGGGAAAGAGGGAAAGAGAAAAATTTTTACAAAAGAAGTAAAAATTAAAAAAAATTAAAAAAAGTAAGGATAAAACTATCGGTAGAATACGACAAAGGCCAACAATCAGCAAAGAAGCCAACTGGAAATCACATGACCAATAAGCTATCATGACCAACAACTGGAAAGGACGAGGCAAAGACGTATGCAATGGCGTCATTCGGAAGAGACAAGATGATGACGAATGCAATGACATCATAAAAATTTAAGTTTGGAGTCCGATTTGAGTCCGTGGACGCCTATAAATAAAGATGCAATGAAGCAGAGGGGAATCATCAGAAAACTTCTCCTACTCTTCACAGCATTAAGAATTCTGGGTTTTTCAGTCTTTTGTAGTATTTTAATTTTTTAGTTTATGGGAGTTTCCCCAACGAGTCAAGTCCTCTATAATCTGAGAGGCTAAACAGTCGTCTCTTCCAACGGAGAATTAATATCTATGTAATATTCTCTTTATTTCTTCAATAAAAATAAGGCTTTTGTTCAAGCTGTTTATCCAAAATTCTATTAAGTCCCTGTATTGGAATTCCTTTTACGCCCTAAGGTTTTCTAAATAGGACTGTGTTGTTTGTTATAGAAGGAGCCAAGTGCATGCGAACCATCTACTGCGGTAGTGTGGTTGTAGGAAGTCCGTAAAATCGAGGACTTGAAATACCCAGAAACAAAGCGGTCAAAGCAAGGTATGACTTTATGGGGTCTTAATTTATTTTGGAACCATGTTGGGCCTATTTCTGAGCATAGGGATAGATTATCTAAGAATAGCTAAAAGATTTTATTAAAGGACCAATATTTTTAAAATTTGGAAACTAGGGGACCATAAGTGTCGACCATGAAAAGCGTGGGACTAGAAGTGATAACGGCCTTATCTAACGAGACCAAAATTGCAATTTTCCTTTATTGAATTTTGAATTCAATTGTATGTAATATATGAAACTACACACATATCAAGCATAACCATCACATTAGCCACGGAATTTGCTCATTTTCTCTCTAAAAAATATTGTTCTATATTGAATTGGATTTGAGTTGAAACATAAAACAATCCAAAGCACTAATCAATAGTGTTAGTTTGGAGTTGTTTTTCTTCTTGTTCTTTGTTCTATCTAGCAATAGAAAAAGAACTATATCTTTTCATAGTATGGTGTGGACAAGTTAGAGGGGTTCTAATTTGGATCCTAAAGCAAATGGAACGAGAGAACGTAAAGGGAACAACACATGTTGCTGCTCAACTATAGAGACAAAATGGTAAAGTTTCATGTTTTGTTTCTATGCCTTTTGTTTCATCCTCTAGCCACTTGTCTAACATGTTTATATGTTTATTATTATGCTTTTGAAAAACACTGAATACTCGGGAATTTGAAAAGGAACACCTCTTTGAATCTTTTTAATAATTTTTTTATTTTACGCTTTCGCCATGTTCCCAGGCCATACCGATTATTTCAACAAAATCCAGCACTACGATTAGGAAAGCAATAACGCCCTAATACTTACCCACCTTGACTTGATAGATGAAGCTCGAGAGCATGCTTGGACTAGCATGAAAGATAAAAATAGAAGTTGTTCAGCACCTACAATAGACGAGTGAAAAAAAGAAAATTCCAAGTAGGAGACCTCGTACTCAGGTGAGCAAGCGCCCTCAAACCATTCAGAAAACTGGCACTAGGAAGGTCCTTACATGGTTTCCCGAATTTTCAAGTTTGGAGCATACGAGCTGGAAGACACTGAGGGCATGAAGCTATCTCAACCTTTCAATGCTTATAATCTAGGAAGTTTTACTCCTGAAACCCAATTTCTTGCTTATAATCTTATGACTTTACTAGTTAAGTACTCTCTTTCTAAAATAAGAATATGTTCTTGTTTTTTCCTATTGTACCCCATTCTGTAATGTCTACATAATGTACCGAGTAAAAATATGATTTATCTTATTGGGCTAAGTGTGAGTTTCTGATGTGATAGAATGTATTAAGGAGGGGAGCTATAGTAGAGATAAATTCTTTTTCTATTGGCAAATAAGGTGTTCACCCTACCTTCTTCAGCCATAAATATCTAAAGATAGCCTTGATAGGCGTCCATCACAAAAAACAGGACACAACCGACTGTGAAATCCACTAAAAGGTCTATGTCAGGCAAGGGAAATAGGTCTTTGGAGCAAGCTTTATTGAAATCCATAAAATCAGTACACATCTGCCCTTTCCCCAGCTATTTGGGTACCACAACTGCATTTGACATCACTTCTTCCTCTTTGCCCTGAATGTTTTCTTCTTTTGATTTACCATTTTTTCCTCTGGGTCCATGTTTAGTCTGTGAACAACTACGGATTTATACCCTAGAAATCAAATGGGTTCTAGGTGATAAGTCCACATTTTTGCTAAGAAAATTTACCATCAAAACCTCAGTCTTTAGGAGCTAGCTCTTGGTTGTCTTGTTCGGGACCACTAGTATGAATTCTACCAGTTTATGCCCTTCAATAGGTTCAATTCTCCTTTCAAGTCTCTGATTTTTGCCATCTTCTAGTGGTGAAAGTTTTAGGATCTTATGTGGAATCCACATTCATACTCTGATCAAACTTCACCTTTTCTCTTGTTTTAGCCTTTTCTATCTCCTTCTCTTTTGTAGAGAAATTGTATCATTCTTTAACCTCTACTTGGTTTCACCACACCTCTCCAATTTCACTTTTTATGGGGAATTTTATATTAATGAAATGTGGATATTATAGTCTAAAATAGATCCAATCCCAGTCTTCCAAAGATCATATTATATGACTTGATCATTTAGTTCTCCTACTTCATTTAGTTCCCATAGAGATCGGGAGATCTATCGTGCCGAATGGCAAAACCTCTATTCTTCCAAACCTTACTAATGGTGTATGAACAAGATGTATGGTTCTAACTTTCAATTCTATTCTTCTTAGAACGTCCATGAACAAGATATCCACCAAACCCCCATTGATAACAAGTACCTTACGTACAGTATTGGCTATGTCCTTTTTTTTAACCATGGGATGATTTTGGGATCCTACCACACATTCCAAATTCTCTCTTATCGAGTATTATTTCTTCCATATCCCCAACACTTAATGCCTGGTGGCCTGAACTTTGTTCCCGTAAATTTTTGATGTATTTTTTTCTTGGCTTTCGCAGAGTTACAAATTGTTAGTTGTGCTATAGTGTGGACTTCACTTTCATAGGGATGTTATCCGCAACCTCATTATCGTTCATTACATTCTTTCCTAAACTTCTCTCTTCTTCAAGCGTCTCACTGACTTCCTATCTTTGTTTTAAATTCCCTATCATGATAGATTGATCTCCATAATCTTATTATCGCTATTAATGATGTATTCTTTAAAGTAACTCATGTATATTATGGTCCTTGTTTTTATGGAAGTGATAGTACATGTTGAATTCTACTTAGCTGGCGTATTTCAAGTTTTCCTAGGCTATAGGCCCAAATTGATTTAGGTAGAGGTCGCATAGACATCCATGGGTTGCCAAATCGGAGACAAGTGCTAGAACCTGAGAAAACAAGCAAAACGTTAGTCTTGTTGGGAGTCTGTTCAGGTGCGAGATTGAAGTATAACACAAGTATATTATCTCAAAAGATGACGTACTTTGGCTCTAAGTAATTCAGAGTATTTATGTAGGTCATATGTTTGTACTTTTGTACGAATCCACGTGTTAGAATTCAATGGCTTTAGTTTCAGATTGTCGGGTCGGGCACGCAGTTCTTGGGCCATGATTAGAATTTTTAATACGATTTGGGTGGGTATTTTTATCATTTAAACAACCTTCTTATCTTACACTTTTAGCTTTTATGAATTTTAAAATAACTAAGTATATACCTTTTCTTTTTGGGAAAGATTAATTGCATAAAATTGAAAAAGGAGTATAATTTATCATACAGAAACGAAGTGCAGTATCACACCTCATCTTGCTTGCCAAACTAGCGTTGTTCCCATGGGATTTTCCAAATTCTAAACAATAGGCAAGCGCCCACGCTATATACTAACTTATCACTCATAATTCGAAGTTGGACTTGGTTCATCCACAAATGATGCAGTAAGGAAGCTAGCACAGGCCTTCTTGATGCGTTAATAACATGTTTCCTCTCTATTGTCTTGATACTCAGGTTATAGCCGCATGTCACAGAAGATCTGGCCAAGTAAAGCGGACCTCGTTTCCCAGTAATTGTAAGCACTTCGCAGAAAAAGCATATTGAAAGAACACGTGCTCATGTGTTTCCAAGAGTCCATCCTCACATAAGACACAATTTCAATTTGTCAATTGGAGCCAAGGAACATCCATAGTGGTTAGTTTGTCGATGAGCGCCAGCCACATAATGAAATTATTCCTCTCAAGAGTGTAACCCATATTACAATCGGGGCATCGTTCTAGAATAAAGTATAAGCCTCATTCGAGGTTATGTAGTTCCCCTCCACTGCACCGAGTCAGACCCACCATGTATAATTGATAGGCTTTTGTATGTTTGAAAGTATAGCCGCTTTTAATAGCTAGCCAAGGCAAGGCAATCGAGAACTCGGTTTTCATGCCCTATATTCTCGGCACACTCGATACGATCTCTCATTCTAATTTCTGATTAATATTCTCTCCCTATGTTCTCTTTTCTATGTTTTTTTCGTACCTTTTCAACAGCAAAAGGGAGCTGTGTTTTTCTCTGCTTCTAGTCTTTCTTAAAGTTAAGTTGTAAAAGGATAAACTTGAGATCCATCATCGCTAAGCAGACCTTCATTGATCTATGAGATTGTCCTTTGCCGATCAGGTCCATTAACTTCTACTGGGTCAATACTGGCTTTCCTTCTTGAAGTTTGTTCAATTGGACTGTTACTTTTATCAAGTAAGTAAGAGGTGTGGGCTCTTCAAGTTTGTGGTTCTTCAATTTTTTCTTTTTGGTCTGTCTTCTACAGGCAAGTTTGCTTAGGCGACTTTTATTGACCAGATCTGATTCTCTGAAGGTTTGAAACCCTGTAGTTCTGATCCCAGAATTGGTGTTTCTGTATACCTCTGTCCTTCTATTAATTGTTTAGTTGATAGGTAGATTGAATTGTGAAGAAAAAGTGATGGGGTTTACTCTGTTGGTATTGAGATGGCGAATCGACTTAAAAAGGATGAGAAGAATGAGAGAACTATACGGAATCTTCTGAAGCTTCCTAAGAATCGCAGATGTATCAACTGCAACAGTTTGGTATGCTTCTTGCTTGTCTTCATGGATTGCTTCCATTGTTTTACAATGCTTCTTTCGGTTTCCACTTTCCAAGCTTGAATAACATTTAATATTCGAAATTGCTGTTCAAAGTTATCTGGATCACTTCCGTAAAGGCACGTCAGGAATTGTGGAACCCGGATCTTACTCTTCTATTAATTTGTATGGGCCAAACCAAACTGATATGACTTCTTGTCACCCCAAAACGGATATACAATACTAAACCTGGAAGTCTCTTTTGGGAATTCGTTCTCATTTAGTTGTCTCCTTAGCCTTATGAGCCCTGATATCACAGTCCCAATGTTAAATGTTCTATGGAACACCCAATGTATCATTATTCAAATGTTGTGCATACATTAATTGATGAGTAATAGTACAAATAAATTGGTGATATACGTAAACAACTGGAGCGAAAGCAAAATATTTGTACCATTATTTAGTTGGCATGCGGTCCTATGTGTCTGAATGTTGTGTCTCTGCTGCTCTTTTCCTAGAGAAGACACTAATATGTTTGCAACAGTGTAATGCATGACTATTTTTACAACTTTACATCAACCAGTCCACAGAAGCTTAGGTTTCGATCACCATATTTTTTATAGAGTGCGACTATACCATATCCATATTTCCTCTGTTTCTGGGTGCTTTTCTTTTTTATTTTACTGTGTTTTATGTTTATTTCCTTTATAGATGTAACTGCTAGTTGTTGTACCTTTTGAAAGGTTCATGAGCTTGGCCAACTGTACCACTGTTCTACACATTCTTCACATTACATGAAAAGAAGCTCTCCTTTGAAAACTTGAAATTTGATTTGGAGAATGAGAATGGATTATTTCATATACTGTTTAATTTACAAATATTGATGAAATACAAGGCTCTTCTACTAATTGTTAATGCCCAAAAACAATAATTGTCACAGTGTAGAAGAAACTTGATGAGTATTTTTTATTCCATTTACTCCATTCATTTTGTTGAGAAGACAATACAAGAAGACCCTACCTTAATCCTGCTGTTAAATCTGTTTATCAAAGCCATTAGCTTGGAGCAATTGGCGTATTTGGATGCTCTCTCTACTTTTTAGTTATATCTTGGAAACTTCTAATGTTGCTAGCATTTATACAACCAGAAACCCTACAAGGAGAGCGCGGGACTAAGTGTCTCCGTCTTTTTACATATGGTAAATCAGATAAGATTGAGAATAGTTAGAACTCTAATTGTCCACTCTCCAAATGGTTGGATAATTATAACGTGAATACGATCTAATATAATAAAGATCTGTCTAGTGGCTAATTGGAATGTTGAAGTTCCATGGTTGCTGAGGAATTGGACATTTTATCTCCAATTCTCTGAAGTTCATTTTCCTTGGCAAAGGAGCTTAATTACTTATTCTTTATCTTAAGAATTTCTGACCAAAAAATTGAGTTTTCAGGTGAGGCTACACATTAGATGCTTACCCAATGCAATAGGTCTTTAGGGATGCTAGAGGATTTACTCCCTAGCCCAGTCTTTCTTCATGAGAATGATAGGGACAAAAACTCACCTGACTTCAACTTGTTCAATCAGTCCACAACATCTTGATTCACCTTATACTAGGTGTTGGCACCATGAGCAGGATTGAATCCATTAATATCCTTTGCTAGCATGGTCGTCGTTGGTTGTTGTTTGTTTCAATTGGTTAATCAGATGTACAAAACACTCTCCATCGAGATAGCAAGCTACAAGAACAAAGCACAATGTTTTAGATTCTAGGACTTGTAGGTCAAACCACTCATGATGCTGAAAGAGAGTTACTCCTTAAAGGACCGACTAGATGCTTTTCATGAAAAGCTTATTTAATGAGTTTCTTACTAAGTGCAACTCTGCACTTTGCATGTGTTTAACTTTACATCTAACAGAGGCGATCTGTAGTTCTTGACACTGTTATAGAAATGAAGGATTATGCTATTGATGGGTCTGTACTATGGGCATGAACATTATATTTTATTTCAATTATTTTCAATGATCAGAAATTCACCTGCCTTATTGTGTTGGGGCGGTTAGGCTTGAACTTGTATTGTGAAGCTTTCTGTTATGTTATAATTTAAGTGATGGGCTGACTATTTCTTTCCAGGGGCCTCAATATGTGTGCACTAATTTCTCAACGTTTGTCTTTACAACGTGCAGCGGCATATAGTAAGTATTAAATAATAATGAGCTTCGGTTCTGCATCTTTTGTTCTGTGACAACCTTCCAAAGGCTTTACAAGTGCTAAAGCTTGTGGAGTCCTTGTCCAGCGCCTCTGCTTCTGTGGGCAACTCATCATCATTCCAATCTAGTAGCTCCCAAGGCTCATCTTTTCTGTCATCCTTTGTATTTATTGGTCAGTACCACAACAGTTGGTCAATGTTGAAGGTAGCCTGCTTGCCAATGATCTTGTTAGAGGACAATGGACTACCATGAATTCTCAAAATCATTTTGTTCTCCCTGGAGGTATTGACTAGCCGGTTTCTCAACTAGTTACCCCTGTTGTTAGTGGATCTTCAAGAAACGAGGTATGGCATGTGAATGTAATGTTCTTTCTTGTATACTTGATTTTCTTCAAGAAGTAATTGCCCTGGATGTTTAATAGACATGGAATTCACTTGCGCTAAATGCCCATAGGCCACCTGGTCTGTTGCACAAGTTGGCAACTTTGAAACAGCTCCTACCATGGGAACCTCAATTGGATTCCGGACAGAATCATCAGAAGCGAAATCGAGTGGGAGAAAAGCACTGCCTGAGGATTTATTTACAGTGAATTACTCTTATACTCCATCTCCAGTTTTAGGCTAGTATTCTGGTTCTGCATATGTTGCTGGGGTCCTTATGCAGTATAACATACCAATGGTACCTCTTGCAATACTTTGTTCGAAATTTAGTTCCTTTTCTCTTAAATCTCCGATTCAGTTAATTGCATTTGACCTCATTAAGAATTTCTGGAGAGTAAACAATCATTTGGAATAATAATTGGTTGACTAGGCCATGGTCAATGTAAAATGGAATCATTACTTTAAAACCAATTAGTCATTGATTTAGATGTGCATCGACAGAAATGCCATTCTACACATACACACATTTATCTCTATATAATATATTTTGGCAAAATTTCACTTTTGGTTCCACTAAATATGGCCATTCTCACTTTTGGTCCTGCGCTTTAGGTGCTCAACACTTGTAGTCCCAAAACCCTAATTTTTTAACACTTTTAGTCCCGCGTCGTTAAAAACTGACGGAAACAGCACGTGACTTGTCATGTGCCGTTAGTCAACTGGTATGGTACATGTTGGTCAACGGCAAAATATCACTTTTGGTCCCACTAGATAGGGTCATTCTCACTTTTGGTCCCACGCTTTACGTTTTCAACACTTGTAGTCCCAAAACCCTAATGGAGAGTGAGACTGAGACATTCCAGGACAACAACGGCAAGTTCTCGGCGGTTCCTTGCAGTGAAAGCTTAATCTTCATCAAAAGCAACTCAACATTTGAAGCAGAGTGAGTGAGAGTGAGAAGAATGCAAATGCAAAGAGACAGAGAGGCTTAAGAGCCGCCATGAATGAGGCTGGGAAGGAAAAAGAAACTGAGTGTGTGAGGGTTCTTTGTTTGAACTGTGTTCATTGAGTCATCCTCTGGACCAAATCTTGCAACTTCTCAGTCAAATACCACTGGTATGGTAAAATGCAGAGAGACAGAGAGGCCTAAGAGCTGCCATGAATGAGGCTGGGAAGGAAAAAGAAACTGAGTGTGAGAGGGTTCTTTGTTTGACCTCGAGCTTGACAAGCTCGAGCTCGATACATTATTTTCGAGCTCGAGCTCGAGCTCGATTTTGTTCCAGAAATTGCAGAAGAATAGAGGTGGGAAGGAGAGGAATTTTACAACATTACATACAAAATTTTTCAGAAATTTTGCTAATCGATAATGGTCTTCCATACAACATTACAACTCTTTTATAAAACCAAACAACAACAACAAGAAATAAACAAATCATTGTCCCCTGAAAACACACCCAAACCCAAGAAAAAAAATTAAACAAGATGCTAAAAATACACCCAAACCATCTAATATTGAAACATAAGAATAATTATTCAAGACGGTGCATCGTTGAATCAGGCCATGTGATTTTAAATCATACCGTCTGATATGATCTAATAGATACAATCTTGTATATATTTAAATTTCGTATCAATCAAGTGTCCAAATTTTAAGATATCGTAATTATTGATTAAACTTTTTAATCTCATTATATATCTAATAAAAATAATAATTAAACTTTTTAATCTCATTATATATCTAATAAAAATAATAATTAGAATTGTTCAACCATCATCATCATTATCATTATTATTTTTATTATTATTATTAATATTATTATTATTATTATTATTATTATGATTTTTAGATTAATTCATAAGAATTACTAAATTTTGACATAAATACGGAGTGGGTCTAAAGGTGTTAAAAAATTTATATTGCACCTTAATATAAAATACTATTTTATTGATATATATAAAATCAAAAAAAAATATTTTAATTGAAATTAAAAATATCAACAGAATTATATTGTTGATGTCTTGGTCATATTAAATTATTTCTTTAATTTAGACCTAACTTATTTAAATAAAGTATTGAATAAAGTAAATTCTTCACATTTTTATTTGGCATTCACAATATATATGTATATATCTATGCATAAATATGAATAGAAAAAGACACAAATGTTCAATCAATTTGGTCAACTCTTATAACCAATTTCTGTCACATCAAAAATACATATACATATATTCAACATTCTCACACCTATATACCTACATTTGGAAACAACTAATCCAAATATATTATCAGTTTTCGCACAAAAACCAATAAAGCATTTATACCTATTTCCAAATGTTGGAAACTAAAAATGAAAATGAAAACACAACCAAACGGGCCCTAGAATTTTGGGACTACAAGTGTTGAACACGTAAAGCGTGGGACTAAAAGTGAGAATAACTCTATCTAGTGGGACCAAAAGTGATATTTTGCCGTTGACCAACATGTACCATACCAGTTGACTAACGGCACGTGACAAGTCACGTGCTGTTTCCATCAATTTTTAACGGCGCGGGACTAAAAGTGTTAAAAAATTAGGGTTTTGGAACTACAAGTGTTGAGCATCTAAAGCGCGGGACCAAAAGTGAGAATGACCCTATTTAGTGGGACCAAAAGTGAAATTTTGCCATATATTTTTCTTTGTTTATTTCTCAGTAACTTCCGATTGGTTTGAATGAAGAATTGAGAATATGGTGTTGGCTCAAAGTGAGGTAAGGCTAGGTTGAAGAGTAGCCATACTCATCCATAAGCATAGTATTACTTGGAGAATAAGCCTAGGATGATTCTCTTAGCTTCAAGCATATAGATTTCAATCTTCACCAGCACCCTGTGCATCCTCGCCCTGGAAAAAAGAATCGAACAACCAAGAAACAAAGCCTGTAGCTCTGATGCTTGAAGTTAAGTGATGGTGGATGAGAGGGAACTCTATCCATGTGGCTAATTTGCACCCCAATTTAAATACCTACCCTTTCCCCCTCCCTTGTCGGCAGTGCTTCTTTGATGCTAGCTAGCTGATTGAAAATTGAGAATTGATTTGGGCCGTCTAGCAACGGTCTATGACACTAGAGACTAGGTAAATATCCGTGTGAACATTTAGGCTCCCGCATGCATATGGGTACGGTCTTTTCGACTATCATCTCTCAGCCTTAATCTAGGGGCATGGAATTTGATGTCAGTTCCCATTCTGGACTGGGCACTACGCTTTAATACTTGAGACCGCATTATGCTTAATTGGTCGATATAGGAATCTCTTTTCCTATTCGATAACCACTATGACCACAGGTTCATAAGGTGTGGACGTGTCTGTAAGTGCATAGGAGATACCTCCATCATATACTAATAGGGGATGGATCCTATTCTTAGGAATTCACCGTCCTCACTACATATTCTGACTGCACTAGACGAGGCTTATAATGATTGCATTTGTAACACAATCATCTCTCGCGCACATCCAAAATACAGCTATCGTATGCATGTGACTACCGTGATTCATCAAGTCCAAAGACTACTCTCGTACTATCTGAACCGGAGATCTAAGTCATACCGACTATAGCCTCCAAAGCTTCCATATGACAATCTCTGCTAGTCAGTTAAGTCGATTCGACACCTAGCCAATCAACCCACTAAGATTGCAAAAACATAACTCCTCTATCACCGATGAAATGCGGCACTCATAAAATGAATGCGACAATTAGTGCGAGTCTACCTTGTTTTAATTTTAGTATAACGTGTTGAAATAAAAAAAAATAACTGGCACTGTAGCAATGCACTACCGACCAGTGCACAACATACGCACGCAGGAAGGCAGTGTGCGCGTGTGGCCGACTGAGCGGCCGATGGGCTACCGCTACTGCTGACGGCCGACGACTGGGCCGTTTTTCGGCCGTTTTATCATAAAATTGAATTTTTCAATTTCTGCATGTTTTTTGAAAAATATTAATTATTGCTTAAGTACTTGTAGAATGTAGGCTTGCCATGCCATATCTCATATGCGTCTGGAATATTGTCTTAGATGGCGCGATATGAAGCAACTTGTTTGCCATCTCAAGGGCATATCCCTAAAATAGGGACAACTCGATAAAATTCATCATGGATCAAACCATGTCCAATAGGGTCCAATTTCTCCTCTCAGCCACCTCATTTAGTTGTGGCGTTCTAGAAGGAGTCCATTGAGAGAGACTTTCATTCTCTTTTAAGTAATAAATGAATTCACCACTTAAATGCTCTCTGCCTAAATCTGATAGAAAGGTCTTAATCTTCTGGCTAATTTGATTCTCTACTTCAAGTTTGAACTCTTTAAACCTTCCAAAGGTCTTAGACTGTTACCTCATAAGGTAAAGATAATCATACCATGAATCATCGGTATAGGTTATGAAGGATGAGTATCCTCCTCTAGCTGGAGTATTTTTAGTGGTCCACAAATGTCCTTTTACTTAGTCAGACTATTTAGTGGTCAAATCCAATAGACAGCTGGCGAGCATGCTTTGTCTAACAAAAGGCTTCTTGGTTATTTTTCCTTTCAGATAGGACGCGCAAGTTGGTAGGTTATCCAAATCGTCTACTCCAAACATTTTGAGTCTACCAACTTTCTCATCCTATCTTGAGAGATATGGCCTAGCCTCGCATGCTAATCTATGCGTTATCATGATTATCCAATTTTCGTTTGTGTTGGCCAGTCATAATCTAATTAAACTGTTGGAGAATGTTAGATGATTCGTTAATGCAGATGAGAGACATTATCTCTCGTCAAATAAAAACTACTTTTATTGATGTTAATGCATAACCATTATTATCTAAAACAGGAATGGAAATATGCTCGGTATATAAAACAGTCTTTTAATTCAATCCGAACATGATTACTAACAACTAAGTTGACAAATCATACAGCTTCCGCAACCTTGTCATCCCCTAGTCTCAGGATCATCTCATCCTTAGTTTTCTGCTTTTTTCCAACACCTGTAAGTTATTGCAGTTGTACGCTCTCAAGCCAGTATCTAATACCCAAAAAGAAGAATTAGTTATCATAATCACTTCAATCACAAACATACCTTGATTCTCCCTCTTCCAATGCCCTTTTACTTGGCAGTGCATGGAGACATTATTTGCCTTCGATTGTTGTGAATTGCCAATCTTCCCTTTCTCTTTGCCCGAGAAAATTGCAATTTACGTCCCACAACTTACACCGTTTATGATTTTAGTCTTATTATTTTATCCTTCTGGTTGTCCTCAAGCCATTTTTCGAATGTAACACATTCCTCATGTCATGATCCTTCTGGCAAGGCCGTCGGGGGTGGCTTGTCCAAGACATTACCTTGGTTCTCAAAATCGAGGACAATCCTCAAATTTTGCAACTAGTCGTTATAGTTCAAATTCAATGGCACGAACTATAACAACTGGCTGTGGAATTTAAGGATTGTCCTAAATTTCGAGAACCAGGATTATATCTTGGACAAACCACTCCCGACATCCTTGTCAGAAAGATCCTCGCCTGAGGAACATGTTTCATTCAAAAAATGGTTTGAGGATAACCGAAAGGTCCACAGTATCATATTGCCTTCAATGACTAATGATATTTAGAAGCAATATAATCTATTGAAAATGTTCCTTGATTATGCTCCAAAGGAACACCCCTTGGTTGCACCATTTAATTTCGTTTATGCATGAGTTTTATGTTGTACTCCCTCAGCACTTTTGCTAGCGCATTCCCCAACCTATCCACTCTCCCTTCATTGACTCAATTGAATGGAACTTCTTAGATGCTATGTTGCAACTATTTAACTTCCCAGCTCGATTCCGACATTGGATTACTAGTTATATCAATTCTGTGAGCTCTATCTTTAGAAGGGGTTGAGGATCAAGACAAGGTAACCTCTATCTCCTTATCCATTCGTCCTAGTTATGGAAGTATTGAACTTAATCATTAAAGCTCATATTTAGCATAGTACAACCTTCTCTTACCACTGGAAATGTGAGGAATTGAAGTTAGTGATGCTTTCTTTTGCCAACGACCTTCTTCTTTTATGAAAAGCTTTGGAATCAGTCACATTATTTAAAGAATCCTTGGAGAAATTTCATAACATTTCTGGGCTTAAGGCCAACCCCTCTAAAAGTTAAGTGATACTCTGTAAAGTTGCAATGGATTATTTGCAGGATATAATTGGTATTCTTCACTTTCAAATTGGACGCCACCAGTGAAGTATCCTACTCACCACCACTAGATTGAGCATTGCAGATTGCCGGCCTCCTATCAACAAATTAGACCATAAGATCTTAGGCTAGGGCACCTACCAGCTTTCTTTTGCAGCTCGCACTCAGCTGATCAAATTTGTCCTAGCCTCTCTCAACATTTATTGGTTTTCAGCATTCATGTTGCCGAAAGGAGTCATCAACTGTCTGGAAAGCCATATGTGATCTTTTCTATGGAAAGGAGTGTTGGGTAATGGTTACGCAAAAGGTATCATGGGGCCTAATTTACTATTGAGATTGCACAGACACAGACGATTGCCTTAGCTACTAATCTACAGACTAGAGATGCCAAGGTTGATTATGATGATGAGAAAGATGATGGCACTTTTAGCTTTGACGCAGGATAGCAGAAGTTGTGTTTTCAACTGCCGATTTCTTCTGTTTACTTTGTACGCTTTGTTGATTCATTTATTCATTTTTCTATTGGGCCACGTGGTCAAGTCCGACGGTTATTCTATTACGTTAGTTGAGTTGTGCTTAACCATGTATTTAATCTGGGGTTCGAGCCCCAAACCTGTACTACTGAACATTTTGGAGTTTATCAATCAAGAACGCAGCTTTTAGCCCCAACTTTTTTCTCTGTTTTTTTCTTTTCTTCAACCTCTGTTACATTATAAAATTTAACATGGTATCAGAGCCTTCCTCGTGAAGGTCTCTGGATACGCACATCGTATTATGTTTACAGATTGCCAGTTGATTTGGCATCAAGAAAATAGATGCGGTGCTATAGACAGAAATATAACAGAGAAGGATGTGTTGTTCATTCACCCATCCGAGCACTCTAATCTTGCACTGACCTCTTGGTCGTTGGACGGTACAAATTTTCTGATTTGGAGATGAGCAATATATGTTTCTCTCGGCACAAAGATGAAGCTTGAGTTCATAGATGAAAGCTTCCCCCAGCCGGCACTAGGTTCGCCAATTTTTGAACAGTGGCAGCAAGTTGATTTGATGGTTACTGCGTGGATGTGGAACTCTATGTTGAAGGACATTGTCAAGTCGTTTATGTACTGTGGAGACTCAAGAGAACTCTAGCTTGCGATTTAGGACAGATATGGCCGAAGTAACGGACCAATGATTTATCAATTGCAGATGGAAATCGGTTCTGTTTCACAGCAAGAGTTGTCCCTCACTGCCTACCTCACAAAAGTAACAAAGCTCTGGAACGAGCTGAATTGTCTGGCATCGACTCCTAAATGCAAGTGTGGCGGATGTACTTGCGGGGTTAACAAAGCTAGAGAAAATCTTAATTCGAGGAATCAACTAATGCAATTCCTCATGGGCCTTGATGAGAGTTTTAACAACGAACGCAGTCAAGTTCTTATGCTTGATCCACTACCAAGCATTAAAAGAGATTTTTCTATGATCTATATAGTTGAGCAACATAGGCTGATACAAAATGGATATTGAGGCTACTTCAAATAGTGTGGCTTGTCAATTCGCCTTGAAAGAGAATAGGAGAGAAGGCGACAAAGCTTTGCAAAGAAACAAGTTTGTGTTTGATAAGCGAAAGTCGATTTTTTCTCACTATAAGAAACAAGGACACGCTCAAGATACTTGTTTTCAGTTGCATGGGGTACCAGATTGGTACAAATCAATGACTGATCGAAGACAGAAAGGAAGGGAGTTTGCTGCGAGTGTTGAAACTAATACTGATAAACTACAGCAAGCATTACCACAGAATGCTAGAATATAATGGTTGAGTTGCTCAAGCTACTACAAAAGAATACTACCACCTCAGACCAAATCACAAGTTTTGCAAATTTTGCACATTATGACGAGGAATTTGCAGGTAATATTGTGAAACCACCTATCATTGACTTGAACTGCTGGATTATCGACACTGGGCCACTAACCACGTATGTGCCAACATCAATTTATTTCACTCTTATGCTAAACCTTCCACTCCTCTTTACAAACACTTACCTAATGATTCAAGGATACCAGTGAAGTATATAGGAGTTATCAGGTTAACTGAATCAGTCATTTTGGAGAATGTTTTCTTCATTCCTCATTTTTCTATGAACTTAATCTCAGTTCATCAATTGTATTGACGTGGGGTCTGTCATTTTTTGTTCACTAAGGTAAGATGTGTTTTGCAGGACCAGGACACTAAAGAAGAACTAGTTGTAGGAGTGTTTTCCAAAAGTTTATGTGTACAGACCAAGCCCCATTCTTTACTCTTCTGTCCACGATGTAATCTGTTTCAGCTCTGCCCCTTGTACTCCAAATGTGTGGCACAATCATTTGGGCCATCGTTCAATGCAAACTATAAACAAAATATCATCCATTGCGTGCAAAAATGATCACCTCGATATACTTTATGAAATCTGCCACAAGGCCAAGTAGGGCTCAACTTCCTTTTCCTCATAGTTCTTCTCGTGCCGCTGCACCCTTTTCACTTGTGCACATGGATATATGGGGTCCTTACACTACCCCAAACCTTTGTGGGGGCTCATTCGTACTGCCTTTGTTAGATGATTACTCCAAGTGTTTGTGGACCTTCATTATAAAGCAACAATCTCAAGTTCCTACCACCCTCAAGCAATTTTGTTCCTTAGTTCAAAATCAGTTCAACCTTAAGATTAAAACTCTAAGATCTGGAAACGGTTCAAAGTTCCTCAATCGTGAATGTAATTTACTCTATTTCATTCTAGGCATTGTGCATCAAACTTCATGCACTCATACCCCTCAACAAAATGGCTGGATTGAAAGAAAGCATAGACATTTGCTAGATGTGGTTAGGGCTTTGTTGTTTCAGGAATCTTTGCCCATTCGCTTTTGCGGAGATGCGATTCTTACCGTTACCTATTTGATCAATAGAACTCCTAATAAATCACTGCACTGGTTAATCCCTTATGAGTTACTTTATGGTCATTCGCCTTAATATCATCATTTGAGAACATTCGGTTGTTTTATGCTATGCTACTAATTTGAATACCCATAGATCTAAGTTCTGTTCTAAAGCTTTGAATGTGTCTTGATTGGCTATTCGATGCATCAAAAGGCATACAAGTTGTTTAGTCTAGAAAATGGTTCGATTTTTTTTTTCAAGGGATGTTCGCTTCTATGAACATCACTTTCCTTTTGCCCATGTTTCCTCTTCTATTCCTTCGATTCCTTTACCTACAGTGATTGTGCATTCGGATTCTTCTACTGCCCCAGTTCCAACTCACAAAATTACTCCTTCTCAACCTCCAGATGCTTCTCCCCCTACGCCTGCTTCACCCATTCTCAAACGCTCTACTAGACAGAAGTCTAGGCCTGTTTGGCTTAATGATATTGTGTCCAATGTCTCTGAATCTAATTTGTTATATCCTTCTATTGCTGCATACTCTTCTTTTGTGGCCTCTTTGTCAATTTTTTGCAGGATCCCAGGTCGTACTTGGAGGCGGTTCAACACAAGGAATGGCAAGAAGCTATGGCGGCTGAGTTAAATGCCTTGGAGCAAAATCATACATGGCGGATGACTACTTTGTCGGTTGGTAAAAAACCCATAGGGTGTAAATAGGTTTTCAAGACAAAACTCCAAGCTGATGGGTCGGTAGAATAGTACGAAACTCATCTCGTGGCTAAGGGATTCAACTAAATTGCAGGGGTTGATTATACAGACAATTTTTCCCCTGTTGCTAAGATGGTTACAGTTTGTTTGTTCCTCAGTTTGATTGCTGCATGTGGGTGGCCTTTACATCAAATGGACGTGAACAACGCTTTTTTACACGGCTACTTAGATGAGGATTTATACATGGTGCCTCCGGAAGAATATCCAGTTCAACCGGGCCTTGTTTGCAAGTTACAACATTCCATTTATGGGTTAAAACAGGCTTTTCGCCAGTGGAATGTGGAGCTCACTGCAATGCTCACAGATTTTGGCTTTAAACAATCTGGTCATGGTGCCTCCGGAGGGATATCCAGTTCAACCGGGCCTTGTTTGCAAGTTACAACATTCCATTTATGGGTTAAAACAGGCTTCTCGCCAGTGGAATGTGGAGCTCACTGCAAGGCTCACAGATTTTGGTTTTAAACAATCTGGTCATGACCATTGTTTGTTCACGAAAGACGTTGATGGTGATATGTTGGCCCTCCTCGTATATGTTGACGATATTTTAGTCACAACCACTTCTATGCAACACATTCAATCTGTTAAACACTATATTCATTCCTTGTTCACAATCAAGGATCTCGATGATGCACGTTATTTTCTTAGGTTGGAAATTGGGCGTAATTCTGAAGGTATCTTTGTGGTGCAGTCCAAGTATATTCACGATATTGTTCAAGATACTGGTTTGGTGGCCGCCAAGTTTGTCTCCACCCCTTTCCCTTTAGGCCTCAAACTTAGTGAAGATGGTGGTGCTTTACTTCCTGATCCGGATCGTTTCAGAACATTGGTTGGGAGGCTTTTGTACCTTGCTTTCACTCGTCCGGATTTTCTTATTTAGTTCAGCAGCTTAGTTAGTACCTCACTCGCCCATGTGACAAGCATTGGAAAGTAGCTCTACACATTGTTAGATACCTCAAAGGTGCCCCTTCAAAGGGTCTGTTTCTTCCTTCACATTCAACATTTGAGATGGTGGCATATTGCAATGCCGATTGGACATCTTACATGGATTCCCGGCGTTCTCTCACCGATTTCTATATTTTTCTCGGCGATGCCTTGATTTCATGGAAGACGAAGAAACAATCGACTGTCTTTCGCTCCACCATTGAGGTGGACTACTGGAGCATAGCTGCAACTGTATGTGAATTACGTTGGTTGTTGTTTTTATTGTCAGACTTTGGGATTTCTAGCTCGGTTCCCATACACCTTTTTTGCGATAACCAGGTTGTTTTGCATATTATAGCTAATCCAGTCTTTCACGAATGCACCAAACACATCGAAATTGATTGTCATGTGATTAGGAATGCTTACAAAGATGGTTTTATTGCTCCCTCACATGTCCGCAGCTCCTTGGAGCTTGCGGAGTTGTTTACCAAGGGGCTTGGGATCAAGAGTTTTGCCACCTTAGTGGGCAAGTTGGGGTTGGTTGCCTTGTACCCACTTCCTACTTGTGGGGGGGATGTTGAGATTGCACAGACACAGATGATTGCCTTAGCTATTGATCTACAGACTAGAGATGCCAAGGTTGACGACGATGATGAGAAAGATTATGGCACTTTTAGCTTGGACACAAGATATCAGAAGTCGTGTTTTCATCTGCCAATTTCTTCTGTTTACTTTGTACGTTTTGTTGATTCATTTATTCAGTTTTTTCTATTGGGCCATGTGATCAAGTCCAACGTTTATTCTTTTACGTTAGTTGAGTTGTGCTTAACCGTGTATTTAATCCGGGGTTCGAGCCCTGAACCTATATAACTGAACATTTTGGAGTTTATCAATGAAGAACGCAGCTTTCAGCCCCAACTCTGTTCTCCGTTTTTTTGCTTTTCTTCAGCCTCTATTTCATTGTAAAATTCAACACTTGCAAGCCCGAGGAGTTGAAGATTCTGAAGCTTCGACCAGCTTTGCTACAGCTTATTGAATTCCAGATTGGGACAAGTTCTTCAATTTAGCTCTGGGTTGACCCTTGGTATCCTAGAGGTTCGTTCTCTTTAATGTATCCTAGAGCCCCCATAGCTACAAGGCCCCCACTTAATTTCCGCAATTATCCAGCATGGAAGATAGGACTGGCCTTCCAGCAGAACAGTGGAAATCATGGGAATTACTGAAGACCTTCCCATGATTTATGAAGGAGATGACGCTCTCACTTACACAACTCCAATAGGGTGAATTGAGACTGCGACAGCATACAAGCTATTTGCCCCTGATTGGCCAAATGTTACGTGGATCTCTCTCTTTCAAGGGCCTTTCAAGATTGCTGATAATTACTTTTCTCTTTGGTTGGCTATCATTGGAAAGCTATCTACAATTGACAAACTATGGCAGCATGTCAACTTTGCGCGGAAAATCTATTAGAAACACACTTTCATCTCTTCTTAGAATGTCCGTTTCTAGGGAATGTCTCCTCATCTTGAGAACCTGTAAGCTCAATTGGTCATAGATTAATTAGCTTCAAGGCCATGATTGGGTTCAAAGGTTGGCGAGGCAAACATCTTTTTTTTTGGGTAAATGTAAGTTTCATTAAAAAAAAATAGGTAAAAAGTACAAAGTACAACAATCAAATGGTGGTACCCCCAACAGACCAAGGGATACGCCAAAGTCTATAGAGTGCACATGTACTAATAGAACTGGAAAGATTAATACTAATTATCCTCTATCTAACGTCTTCAATGATGCAAGTAGCTAATACAGCTTCCGGTCGATGGGTGTGCTCAAATCGTCTCAAATTCCTCTCTCGCCATATATGGTATATGCATGCACCAAGTAATGCTCGATAAGCAACATTAACAATATGCTTCCCCCTCCACTTCCTCGATGCCCATTCCACGTCTCTTGTCCACTCACGATTGGGCCAAGCAAATCGGATATGATGTCGTATAGCTGCAAGGCATCCTCTGCTATATCGACATCGGAAGAACATGTAAGTGTGTGTCTCCGCTGCACCCTCGTCACAGAGAATGCATCCCCCTAGATGCGTCATCCATGGTTTATTAGTTGTCGGTAGCTTCTCCTGAATTGCTAACCAAAGAATGAAGTTATGACGGGGAATCTTCAAAGAACCCGAAAGTAGTGAAGACCATCCTACTTTCGGTCCAGGTGGACAAAAAAGTCTATATAGGGATTGTGTAGTGGGTCGTCCCTCTGAAAACCGCCAGTTGATCCTGTCATCCCCTCCATGAATCTGGGGTAACATGTAAATAATCACCATACATTCCAAATCGGTAATGAAGGGCCACTGCCATTGCCCCTCATTAATGACTACTTGTAGTTTGGCGGATTCATCATGTCCTAAGAGGCTCGGTCCCCTTGGTAATCTAGCAATAAGTGGGTCCAAGTGGTGCCACGGGTCCTTCCACAAGTAGAATGACCTCCCCTCTCCAATAAGAAACTCTGTCATAGGTAGTATAGAGTTACGAAGTCGGAGCAGTTTCCGCCATCCCCATGATCCTCCCTTCTCATTAATTGTCCAAATTGAAGTGTTGTGCAATCGTGTCTGCTTCAATCATTCAACCCATATAGATGTTCGGTCACATCTAATAACATCACATAACTTCTTTGCTATTAATGAGTGGTTAAGGACACCGATATCCTTAATTCCTTGGCCTCCTTCTTTAATTGGTTTACACACATCCTTCCACGCTACCTTGGCGTATCCCGATGTAGAAGTGCCTTTCCAAAGAAAAGTTCTGAGCTGTTTCTCAATTTGTTTAATAATAGCCTTCGGTAAGATGAATGCAGACGCCCAATAAATGCTCATTGCTGAAAGTACAGATTTAATGATTTGTATACGTCCAGCATATGATAATGAAATTCCTTCCCATTCTTTAATGCGAGCATCAATTTTCAGTAGAAGTGGTTGACAATCGGATATAGACAATCTAGAAGACAGTAGAGGGAGACCCAAGTACCTCATCGGTAGTTGGCCCTCTTGGAAGCCCATAATTGTTAAAATCTGATCCTTCCAACCTTGTGCCGATCGAGAGATAATGACATGACTTTTTTGTACATTCAGCCGAAGTCCCGACCATTCTGCAAATCGGTC
>NC_026154.1:9873063-9887544 GCF_000512975.1 Sesamum indicum
ATTTGTATACGTCCAGCATATGATAATGAAATCCCTCCCCAGCCATTAATGCGAGCATCAATTTTCAATAGAAGTGGTTGACAATCGGATATAGACAATCTAGAAGACAGTGGAGGGAGACCCAAGTACCTCATTGGTAGTTGGCCCTCTTGGAAGCCCATAATTATTAAAATCTGATCCTTCCAATCTTGTGCCGATCGAGAGATAATGACATGACTTTTTTGTACATTCAGCCGAAGTCCCGACCATTCTGCAAATCGGTCCAACCCCCTCTTGAGGATCCTGAGTGAATTCAAGTCAGCTCTATAGAAGAGTAGGAGATCGTCTGTGAATCCCAACTGGAAGACTTTGGCCGGCTCACATTTCCAGTGATAAGAGAATTGCAAATCCTGCTCAATATGTTGCAATAATCCCAAATGCAAGACTTTCATAACGAGAACAAAGAGATAGGGCGATAGAGGGTCTCCCTGTCTTAATCCACGTGCTCCTGCAAAGAAACCGTGAGGGTTTCCATTAAGACCAATCGAAAATGCCGCCGTCGTTACACACTCCTCAATTCACCTGGTGAACGTTTGCGGGAATCCAAAAAATTACAAGACTGCAAGTAGGAAATTCCACTCTACAGTATCATATGCCTTCCTGATATCGACTTTTAGGGTACAACAAGGTGGAAGCTTCACCTGGTTGTATCCCGTGAGCAGTTCCTGTGCCAACAAAATGTTGTCCCCAATGCTACGCCCTGGGATAAACGCTCCCTGACAGGGACTAATTATCTTGTCCAGAACCACACTCAACCACTGGACAAGTAATTTCGCAATAATTTTGTATAACACATTACAGCATGAAATTGGCCTAAAATCACCAACAGTCATAGGAGTGTGTACCTTCGGGATTAGTGCCAAAAGTGTGGAGTTGACTTGTTTGAGTAGTTTACGGGTACTAAAGAATTCCAGTACGGCCTTTATAACTTCCTGTCCCACCACTGGCCAGGCTGCTTTAAAGAATCCTGATGAGTATCCATCAGGTCCCGGGGCCTTGTCATATGCAATGTCAAATACTGCTTGCTTCACATCATCCGGTGTAAACGCCAATATAAGATGGCCAGCCTCTTCATTAGAAAGAATATGTCTTGCCCACGATCTGAGAAAGTCAATATCTAGCGTTATCTGACGTCTGTTACCGCCCAAGAGATTTTGATAGTAACAGACAAATTCATTGATAATCTCTTCTAGTTCAGTGTGGATGGTCCCGTTGTCATCATTAATCTGCAGTATCCTCCTTGCCACCCTTCTCTTGGCAATTTTACGAAAGAAAATTCGGGAGCATTGGTCACCCCCCTTCATCCACTGCATCTTGGCTCGCTATTGCAACATGATTTGTTCCAGTTTTGCCGCTTTTGCATAAATCAGGTGGCAACAGTGTTCTAATAGTAGAAAGGCCTCATTCTGTCTATCTGAACTCACCAGCTGTTGTGCCTCATCTAGAAAGCCTTTAGCTAATTGAACATTTATAGTCAAATCCCCCTTCTTCCTATGAAGACCGGCTTCAATGCTTTAAGTTTACGTGTTACCGCAAACATAGGCACCCCAACGATTGTATTCTGCCAGATATTCTGCACACTGGGGATAAATTCAGGTGAGTGTGTTAGGTAGTTGTCAAATCGAAATATACCTCCTGTTTGATTTTGCCTGTCCCCATGCAGTAGAAGCGGCGAGTGGTCAGAAGTCCGTGGTAAAAGGCTTATGTCATCCATGATGCTAGGGCTAATGTCATCCATCATGCTAGGGCTGATTGCATCCATGATGCTAAGGCTGATGTCATCCATCCTACAGCTGACATCACTAATTTTATGGGCGCAAAAAAGAGCAATCTGGGGAAAAAATTGTCGCCAGTTCCCTTGTTTATTGGGAACATTCCGCTTCACACTGGTTCTAATGGGATTGTTAATGATAAAATTGCTGATGCTTTCAACAATTCATCCCGAAAAACACTATCTTTCATTGCCCCAACGAAGCAAAATGGGGAGGTTGTAGTTCGTCCTTCACTTGATACTGTGCGGGATGGAGCCAAATGATGGAAATCTGGCAGTGGGATATTTTATGGGTAAGCGGCCGTACTATCACCATTTAAAGGAGTTTGCCCATTCGATTTGGCCGGCGCTACGAGAGGTCACAGCAACTGCTAATGGCTTCTTTTTCTTCCGATTTAAAACAGAAATCGATATGGAGGAGGTCATAGAAGGGGGGCCATGGCTGTTTCAGGGGCAACCAATTGTGTTACAAAGTGGGAATCGGGTATGGCTATGAGAAAGTTGAACCATACACAAGTGCCGGTCTGGATAAAACTGCGACACCTTCCATTGGAATTCTGGATGACGGAAGGATTGAGTACTGTGGCTAGTGGTGTGGGTAAACCACTATACCCTGATGCGATAACTAGGGCATGCACGAGACTGCACTTCGCTCGTGTATGCGTGATGATTGATGTTACTCAGAAATTGAAAAAACATATTATTATAATGACGCCAGATGAAGATGGTGGGGAAACCCCATGCAAGGTTGATATAGAGTATGAATGGCTTCCCCCTAAATGCACAAGATGCATGATGTTTGGTCACTCGGTGAAGGAGTATTCGTTGACCAATCCTCAGAAATAGACAAAGCCTCCGGTGAAAGTGTATGTACCAAAAGCCAACGCCCCCCCCCCCACCAGTTACCGAGGAGAGAGTTAAGAAACATAAGACCATGGTTGTGGTGGAGGATAAAGTGAAAGGAGATGAAGGTATAAAACAGAATAAACGCTACACCTCATCGCAGAAAGAGAAGGGTAAGGAAGTGGTTACTTTTAATCCTTTTGATGCTCTGAATTCACTGGACGACGCAGAAGAGAATACTAGGGGTCCTAACACATGCAGCCCCTATAGTAGTGATCCATGTTGAATCTCGCGGTGTGGAATGTCCGGGGGCTGAATAAGAGAGACCATCAACTCGCATTAAAGGACCTTATCTCGGAATACAGGTTAGATTTTATGGGCATCTTAGAAACTCGTGTGCGTATTAACAACGCCATGCATATTCAGTCTTTTTTGCTTCCTCATTGGAAATGGTTTGTTGATTATGCAACTATGGGTAACCGTATTTGGGTAGTGTGAGATGATAATGTTGTGGACGTTCATATTCTTGATTTGGGGAACCAATTTATGCACTGTCGTGTCACTCATAGGGCAGATAGCGAATCCCTCATAATCACTATTGTTTATGGTGCCTCTGAGATGACTGATCGTAGAAGTTTATGGAATACCTTGAAAATTTTAGCTCGAGAGCACTCGGATGAGCCCTGGCTGGTGGGGGGGGACTTCAACGCGGTCCGAGAAATGAATGAGGTCTGTGGAGCTTCTTTAGTACCGGTAAACTACTCAAACAAGTCAACTCCACACTTTTGGCACTAATCCCGAAGGTACACTCCTATGACTGTTGGTGATTTTAGATCAATTTCATGCTGTCATGTGTTATACAAAATTATTGCAAAATTACTTGTCCAGCGGTTGAGTGTGGTTCTGGATAAGATAATTAGTCCCTGTCAGGGAGCGTTTATCCCAGGGCGTAGCATTGGGGACAACATTTTGTTGGCACAGGAACTGCTCACGGGATACAACCAAGTGAGGCTTCCACCTCGTTGTACCCTAAATGTCGATAGCAGGAAGGCATATGATACTGTAGAGTGGGATTTCTTACTTGCGGTCTTGCAATTTTTTGGATTCCCCCAAACGTTGACCAGGTGGATTGAGGAGTGTGTAACGACGACGGCATTTTCGATTGGTCTTAATGGAAACCCTCACAGTTTCTTTGTAGGAGCACGTGGATTAAGACAGGGAGACCCTCTATCGCCCTATCTCTTTGTTCTCGTTATGGAAGTCTTGCATTTGGGATTATTGCAACTTATTGAGCAGGATTTGCAATTCTCTTATTACTGGAAATGTGAGCCGGCCAAAGTCTTCCAGTTGGGATTCGCAGACGATCTCCTGCTCTTCTGTAGAGCTGACTTGAATTCACTCAGGATCCTCAAGAGGGGGTTGGACCGATTTGCAGAATGGTCGGGACTTCGGCTGAATGTACAAAAAAGTCATGTCATTATCTCTCGATCGGCACAAGGTTGGAAGGATCAGATTTTAACAATTATGGGCTTCCAAGAGGGCCAACTACCAATGAGGTACTTGGGTCTCCCTCTACTGTCTTCTAGATTGTCTATATCCGATTGTCAACCACTTCTATTGAAAATTGATGCTCGCATTAATGGCTGGGGAGGAATTTCATTATCATATGCTGGACGTATACAAATCATTAAATCTGTACTTTCAGCAATGAGCATTTATTGGGCGTCTGCATTCATCTTACCGAAGGCTGTTATTAAAAAAATTGAGAAACGGCTCAGAACTTTTCTTTGGAAAGGCACTTCTACGTCGGGATATGCCAAGGTAGTGTGGAAGGATGTGTGTAAACCAATTAAAGAAGGAGGCCAAGGAATTAAGGATATCGGTATCCTTAACCGCTCATTAATAGCAA
The DNA here is from genome assembly GCF_000512975.1 of Sesamum indicum. Taxonomy (NCBI): domain Eukaryota; kingdom Viridiplantae; phylum Streptophyta; class Magnoliopsida; order Lamiales; family Pedaliaceae; genus Sesamum; species Sesamum indicum. The sequence goes on from NC_026154.1 coordinate 9,877,626, forward strand.
ATAAGTTATGTGATGTTATTAGATGTGACCGAACATCTATATGGGTTGAATGGTTGAAGCAGACACGATTGCACAACACTTCAATTTGAACAATTAATGAGAAGGGAGGATCATGGGGATGGTGGAAACTGCTCCGACTTCGCAGCTCTATACTACCTATGACAGAGTTTCTTATTGGAGAGGGGAGGTCATTCTACTTGTGGAAGGACCCGTGGCACCACTTGGGCCCACTTATTGCTAGATTACCAAGGGGACCGAGCCTCTTAGGATTTGATGAATCCGCCAAACTACAAGTAGTCATTAATGAGGGGCAATGGCAGTGGCCCTTCATTACCGATTTGGGCAATGGCAGTGGCCCTTCATTACCGATTTGGAATGTATGGAGATTATTTACATGTTACCCCAGATTCATTGAGGGGATGACAGGATCAACTGGCGGTTTTCAGAGGGACGACCCACTACACAATCCCTATGCTTTTCTGTCCACCTGGACCGAAAGTAGGATGGTCTTCACTACTTTCGGGTTCTTTGAAGATTCCCCTTCATAACTTCATTCTTTGGTTTGCAATTCAGGAGAAGCTATCGACAACTAATAAACCATGGATGACGCATCTAGGGGGATGTATTCTCTGTGACGAGGGTGCAGCGGAGACACACACTCACATGTTCTTCCAATGTCGATATAGCAGAGGATGCCTTGCAGCTATACGACATCATATCCGATTTGCTTGGCCCAATCGTGAGTGGACAAGAGACGTGGAATGGGCATCGAGGAAGTGGAGGGGGAAGCATATTGTTAATGTTGCTTATCGAGCATTACTTGGTGCATGCATATACCATATATGGCGAGAGAGGAATTTGAGACGATTTGAGCACACCCATCGGCTGGAAGCTGTATTAGCTACTTGCATTATTGAAGACGTTAGACAGAGGATAATTAGTATTAATCTTTTCAGTTCTATTAGTACATGTGCACTCTATAGACTTTGGCGTATCCCTTGGTCTGTTGGAGGTACCACCATTTGATTGTTGTACTTTGTACTGTTTACCTATTTTTTTTTTAATAAAACTTACATTTACCCAAAAAAAAAGTTTCAATACTTTAGTATTTAGGCTCTGGAAAGTACCTTGGACTTAAAGTTGTATTTTCTTTCCTTCATTTGTAGCCTGTTCGAGTTGGGGCTCTACTTCATTTTCATTATCTTATGCAATTTACCTTTTCAAAATTGCATAAAACCCCCTTATATAAAAAAATAAGTAAAAAACACCCTATATTTTTTCAAAATATTGTTATGCTCCCCTTCCATTAGGTAAACCCTAACGGCGTTAATTTTTTACTAAATTGATCATTACACCCTTCTTATAACAATCATTAATTTTCAACTATAAAAGACGAACAGTACAAATTTGAAGTAATTTAAATATAGTTTTATTTATATATACACTATATAATATAATATATACATATATATATTTGTAGGCGGCGATGGCAATGTCGCCCAAATTGTTCGGCGAGGTTGCCCCTTTTCCGCTGCCCCCGTCACCCCCTTATAGAAGAAAAGTAAAAATAAGATTAATTTTTTCAAATTATAAATATTAAATAACTTTAATGTTTAATTTAAATATTATTTATAATAAATAATATAATTTAAAATAATTGATATTAATTTTTTGGTATTTTGATATTTATTATTATTTATAAATAAATAAAATATATTTAAATTATAATAATTTAATTGAGTTAATAATATATATTATTATAAGTGACTTTTATATTGCATATAAATTTTTAATTTGAAAAGTGAATTTTAGTATATTAAATTTGTATTGTGTTTTTTAAATTCAAAATTTTAATTTTTAAAAAAATTACATACTTTGTGGGTGTTTTTATACTAAATTAATATATTTTATAAATAAATATAATTTATTGTAATATATTTGGACTCAAAAAATAATTTAAATTAATTAAGTATGTTTAAATAAAATAATAATACAAATAAATTGATTTAAAATATATTTAAATATGAAAGAACGGGACAAGATGGATATTATACACTTAAAGTAATTTTAAAATAGGCTAAAAAATAAAGTCCAGTCGCACAATAGTCGAGTGTCACATACTCTCCGTTAGTTTTTAATAAAAATTTATTGTATGTATAAAATACAAAAAGTTTTTAACTAAATTTTAAAAACACAAGATGTTATGCAATTTACCCTCGTAAGATTGATAACTTAGGGGTTGGGAGCACATGGGCTTGTCTACAAAATTCATTTCCCCCCACCCCACCCCTCACCTTTTTGTTTTATTTAAATTTTTATAAAAATTCTAACTACATCCTCTGATTTTTTTAATTTATATAATTTATCACTAAATAATGTATAAAACTCCAATTTACTCGCAGCAAATTTTGATATATTCCATTTCAAATTTATAATTTATTTATGATTAGTTTGAAATTTCTTAATAATTATCTATTAATTAATCTCTCAATTATGTACAAAACTTTATGGAACTCACACGAGACCTATACGAAGCTAACACCCTGACTTGCAGTGATGGCCCCACCACCCTGGCAGCTGACGCCCCAGTTGACGGATCACTGCAACAGACAGCTAAGGATGCTGCAGAGTTTGAGCCCATCGATGATCCGTTAGATTAGGAATTTTTAAGAATTTTTTTAGTATTTGCATTGTAAAATGTACACTATATTCACTACAAGAAAATATAACATTACTGATAGGTATATGTATAATCCTCCCGCAAAAAGACTGAAAAGCCCTTCATTAAGGGTAGGATGGTCATTTCCGCGACCGGATCCGCGTACTTCGTAACGGGCGGGTCGCAGAGGACCCGACCCGGGTCGTAGGAGGTGACAGAAGACCCAGACAATGACGGCCATCCGATTAGAATGGGATCAACCAGATGAGGCCACGTGACCCAGTACTTGCCGTACAACTGTGTACTATAAATAGACCCCGATACGCCATAAATGAGGTAACTGCTATACATTTATTGAGATCGAACCTTGAGATAGAATACATTTCTCTCGATCAACCTAACTTGAGCGTCGGAGGGTCATTGTCGGGGACATACCCGACGAGCTCACGGTTCTTGTTTTATTCTCAGGGGATCCAAAACCTGTTCCGGAAGAATTAGTCGAACAGCTGTGAGATCGTCTCAGGAGATAGAATAATTCGACCCGGATCAGTTGGCGCCGTCTGTGGGAACTTCTGAGAATTCTATCGTTATGGAGGGTTCATCGAGGAGAAACGCCGCCGAGGAAGAAACACCCAGGAGAGGAGCAGGTGCAACCATCCAAATCACACAGGATGAGCTGCAAAGGATGATAGACGAGGCAAGCCGAAAGGCTATAGTAGAATATGAACGGAGAACAGCGACCCCCCTGGTCAAAGAAACTGCTAGAAGGCAGCTATTTGAAAACGTGGAGCCAATAAGAGAGTCAAGAGTTCAGGGAGAACATGATCACCGCAGTAAGCGACCGGCATCATCCGATGCAGGTTCCAGCAGTCATGGACGCGCGAAAAGAAGAGAGCCGGTCATATCCAGGGCCGAAGTGGAGAGCGTGGGCAAACAGATACATAGCTTGAACAAACAGATCGACGAGTTGAAGAAACGAGGGGAGATCGTCGCGCAGAACAAGAACTCCCCTTTCTGTAACGAAATCCTGGTTTAGACCGTTGAGCCCGGGTTCAGAGTGCCCGATTTAAGGAGATATGATGGGATGAGAGACCCTCAGGAGCATGTGGCCGCCTTTGAGATGGTGATGAATCTTTACGGACAGTCAGCCCCGATAATGGCAAAATTGTTCGCGACCACACTGACGGGAAAAGCTCAAGAATGGTTCACGAACCTACCCCGTGGAAGCATCGAGTCCTACGAGCAGCTCGTGCAAAAGTTCAATTTCCATTTTGCGAGCAAGAAGAAACAAAAGAGGTCGGTCACCCATCTGTTTAACATCCGACAAAGAGAAGACGAGACGCTGAAAAATTTCATGGGTCGATTCAACAATGAGACCCTGGAGGTGCAAGAGCTGAGGATTGACATGCTTGTGAGTATCCTCATACATGGACTCAGGAAGGGCTCTTTCGCCTCCGCCCTCACGCGCGACCCGCCCTACGATGTGGAGCAACTGATGGCGATAGCGCAGAAGTATATTGACGAAGAGGAGATGAACGCGATGAAAGATTCAGAGCGAAGGGAGCGGGAATATATTCCCAGACGACCTCATGATGGAAGAGGAGGAAATGACAAACCAAAAACGGAGAAACGGAAGGAGCCTAAATACGTGCCAAAATACCACAACTACACTCCCCTAGCCATGTCCCGGGAGAAGGCTCTGATGATGGTAGAAAATGCTGACGTGCTGAAATGGCCTAGACATACGAGGTACACTCCTACCAAGAAGATGTCTAACAAATACTGCCGCTTTCATCGGGAGAGAGGACACAGCACAGAGGAGTGCTATCAACTGAAGGACGAGATCGAAAGGCTCGTTCGTCAGGGACACTTCCGAGACCGCGTGCCCCCAAATTGTAAGATCGGCGGGGGAGGAAGGAGAAGCAGATCGAGAAGCCCGGACCGAGATAGAAATCCGGGCCCATCAAGGACAGACAAACCCCCGATGGGTGGGAACAACGCACCCACAAAGGGTGTCATATACACAATAGCGGGGGGATCGACTGCGGGAGATTCGGGTCGAACACGGAAAAGATGCGCCCGGACAGCCGGATTGGTGAGACAGAAAGAATTCGTGCTGAAGGTGGAGGGTGAAGAGGCCATCTCATTTAATAGCTCGGACAGATTGGAGGACGGCGGAGAGAACGACCCCATGGTCATCAAGCTTGACATCGCGAACTTCACCGTCCACAAAGTGCTGATAGACAGTGGGAGCTCGGCGGACATCATTTTCAAAAATATCGTGGACCGGATGGGGCTGGAGAATGCGAGGCTCGAGCCCGTGAAAACTCCCCTGGTCGGATTTGGAGGAAGCGAAGTGGCCTCGCTTGGGACGATAGAGCTGCCGGTGTCCATGGGCGAAGAGCCGAAGAGAAAAACGCTGATGGTCAAATTCCTAGTGGTTGATACCCCGTTCACGTACAATGTCATACTGGGTCGGCCGGGGTTAAATTCGTTCAGGGCGGTTATCTCCACATACCATATGAAGATGAAATTCCCCACTGAATATGGAATCGGGGAGGTATCATGCGACCAGAAGGAGGCTCGCAAATGCTACAACTTGTCGGTAAAGGGAGAGCCGAGGTCGAAGAAACAGAAGGTCAGGGAGGACGCGGAGCCCCGACCGTATGAAGCTGAACACCTGAAACCCAGCGAGGAATACAAGGCTATTCAGCTCGCCACAGAGGACCCCAGCAAGACGACCAGGATAGGTTCCAGCCTCAACGAAGGGGAGATGGCCATGATAGACTTTCTAAGAAAAAATGCGGATATGTTCGCGTGGAGTCCGTCGGATTTCACCGGGATCGACCCGGAGGTGATCGTACATCGGTTGAATGTAGACCCCACTGCTCGACCTGTGCAGCAGAGGAAGAGAAATTTCAGCAAGGAAAAGAACGATGCTATCCGGCAAGAGGTCGAGAAGCTGCTGAAAGCTGGATATATATCGGAAATCCAATACACAAACTGGCTCTCCAATGTAGTGCTCATCCCAAAATCTTCAGGAAAATGGCGGATGTGTGTGGATTTCACGGATCTGAACAAGGCGTGCCCTAAGGACCCGTACCCGCTGCCGCGGATCGATACCATGGTGGATTCGACCGCAGGGTTCGAACTCTTTTCGATGATGGATGCATATCAGGGATATCACCAGATCCAACTGGCAGAAGAGGATAGAGACAAAACCTCCTTCGTTACGGATAAGGGGATTTATTGCTACAACATGATGCCATTTGGACTGAAGAATGCGGGGGCAACCTACCAGCGATTGGTTAATAAGATGTTCGGGGACCTGCTCGGAAGAACCATGGAAGTATATGTTGATGACATGCTGGTCAAGAGTAAGAGGTCGCAGGACCACATTGAAGACCTCTCTCAGGCATTCAGCATAATGAGGTCGCATGGAATGAAACTCAACCCGGACAAATGCACATTTGGAGTGACAGGTGGAAAATTTTTGGGGTATATGATCAGCGAAAGAGGGATAGAAGCGAATCCAGAAAAGATACAAGCCATCATGGGCCTGAGGTCGCCGAGTTCGATCAAAGATATGCAGAAGCTTACCGGAAAAATTGCATCTTTGGGCAGGTTCATATCGCGATCGGCAGATAGAAGCCTACCATTTTTCAAAGCCTTGAGGAAACCCAAGAGTTTCGCGTGGACTCAAGAATGCGAACAGGCTTTACAAGAACTGAAGGAGTACCTCACCAAACCCCCTTTGCTCGCAAATCCTAAAGAGGGTGAGACACTATTCTTGTATCTTGGAGTGTCCGAGAACGCGGTTAGCTCCGTACTGATAAGGGAAGAGGCTAACAATCAGAATCCAGTCTACTATGTCAGTAAAATGCTCCAAGGGGCTGAATTGCGGTACTCAGAGATGGAGAAGCTCGCTCTTGCGTTAGTCGTAACTGCCCGGAAACTGCGGCCATATTTCCAATCGCATAAAGTGATAGTGCTGACGAACCACCCCCTTAAGCATGTGATGTCACGACCAGAGGCCTCCGGAAGATTAATCAAATGGGCGGTCGAATTGGGGCAACATGATATCGAATACCAGCCCAGGACGGCCCAGAAGGCACAGGTGCTCGCGGACTTCATCACAGAATTGTCCAGCGATCCGAAGGAGCCCGACGCCCCCGACCATACCTGTTCGAAGTGGATGCTACATGTAGATGGATCTTCCAATGCGAACAACGGAGGAGCAGGCGTGTTGATCCAAGGACCCAAGGGAGTCGAGATAGAGGTCGCAGCCCGCCTATCATTCCCAGTGACAAATAACGAAGCGGAATACGAGGCGCTGGTGTTGGGATTGGAGCTAGCATACGAGGCAGGAGCTCGTGATCTAGAAGTTTTTACGGACTCACAGCTGATCGCTATGCAGATCGAAGGGGCATACGAGACGAGAGAGAGAACCATGACAAGGTATAAGGAGATGGTGCAGCAATTGATGGGAAAGTTTAACGGATGTACCGTTTCACAAGTTCCTCGAGCAGAAAATGACAAAGCGGATGCCCTGTCAAAATTTGGGGCAGCAATGGACGGAATTCGAGATCGCAAAATCACTGCCTTAGTTCGCGATCGATCGGCGCTAGCGAGCGGAACAGAAATTCAGGTCGTTTCGGAGGGCGAGTCGTGGATGACAGAGATTATACGATATCTGGGAGAAGGCATCCTGCCCAACGACCCACAAGCAGCAAAAAGGGTCAAGTTTCGCGCCACCCGATTCACGATGTTAGACGGTCAGCTCTACAAACGAACGGCGGATGGCCCACTCTTAAAATGCTTGGAGGGAGAGAGAGCCTTGTACGTGATGCGGGAAATACATGAAGGAAGCTGCGGTAATCATTCGGGAGCGAGATCGCTAGCACAGAAGGTGATGCGGCAAGGGTTTTTCTGGCCCACCTTGGTCGAAGATTCCAAGAACTTAGTGAGGAAATGTGAGAGTTGCCAGAAGTACGCTTCGTTGATACATCAGCCGGCAACACCGTTGGAACCGATCAAGATAGCATGCCCGTTCGACCAATGGGGAATCGACATCGTAGGTCCTTTTCCGCCCGCACAAGCCCAAAAGAAATTCATCATCGTAGCGATCGAATATTTCTCCAAGTGGGTCGAAGCAGAAGCGGTAGCCAAAATCTCGGAGAAGGAAGTCATCAACTTCATTTGGAAGAATATTAAATGCAAATTTGGTATACCGCGGAAGTCATCAACTTCATTTGGAAGAATATTATATGCAGATTTGGTATACCGCGGATATTAATATCTGATAACGGCACGCAGTTCCAGGGTAGGAAAATTACAGAATGGTGCAAGGAGTTGAAGATCGCGCAGCACTTCACAGCAGTCGCAAATCCTCAAGCGAACGGGCAGACCGAAGTGACGAACCGAACTATCTTGCAACATTTGAAGACTCGCCTCGAGAGCAAGGGGTCGTGGGTCGACGAACTGCCCGGGGTCTTGTGGGCTTACCGAACAACGCCGCGAACCGCCACGGGTGAAACCCCTTTCTGCCTGGTGTATGGAACCGAGGCCATCATTCCTGCCGAAATCGGGGAGGAATCGCAAAGAGTTATGCAGTATGAGCCCGAGACGAACCAAGCCGAACGAAGCTTCGACCTCACCGTCATCGAAGAAAAAAGAGAGGCTGCATATGCCCGAATCCTGCATCACAAGGGCCTAATGATGAAGAGCCATGATCGTAAAATGCGACCCCGCCAGCTGCAGATAGGAGATCTCGTGCTGAAGAAGGTGGAGGCGTCAAAACATGTGGGAAAGCTGGAGCCACCCTGGGAAGGCCCTTACAAAGTGATTGAGATCAGAAAGAAGGGTACATACAGGTTGCAAGACATGCAAGGTCGCGATCTACCACGCCCATGGAACATACAAAACTTGAAGAAGTTCTACGCTTGAAGCAGGGAGCCTGTGAAAGGCCGTCAACTCGAACGAGGAGCCTGTGAAAGGCCATCAACTGAAGGATCGAACGAGGAGCCTGTGAAAGGCCATCAACTGAAGGATCGAACAAGGAGCCTGTGAAAGGCATCAATCGAAGGGTCGTACAAGGTGACCGATCGAACAAGATGCCGCCAAAAGACTACACGGGGAGAGTTCTAGCAGGTTATTAATTGTATATTCTCAAAGGTTAGGAAGGTCGCATTCATTTTAAACATTGTATTACTGGATATTTACCACTCTTGTAATTTACGCAACGATATTTATCAAAGTTTCTTTGTTTTGTGCTTACATTCCTTTTGTGCTTATGATTCGTGCGTACATTACTATCACCACTTGCACTCAAGCAAAACGCGAACTGAAAAAGACGCGTCCAATATGCGATCTGAAAAAGACGCACACAGTCAAAACGCGAACTGAAAAAGACGCGTCCAATATGCGATCTGAAAAAGACGCACACAGTCAAAACGCGAACTGAAAAAGACGCGTCCAATATGCGATCTGAAAAAGACGCACACAGTCAAAACGCGAACTGAAAAAGACGCGTCCAATATGCGATCTGAAAAAGACGCACACAAGCAAAACGCGAACTGAAAAAGACGCGTCCAATATGCGATCTGAAAAAGACGCACACAATCACAACGCGAACTGAAAAAGACGCGTCCAATATGCGATCTGAAAAAGACGCACACAATCACAACGCGAACTGAAAAAGACGCGTCCAATGGGCGATCTGAAAAAGACATACACAAGCAAAAAGCGAACTGAAAGAAAATGTGCAGATATAGCAAAGGAAGCGAGCTAACAAAAGTTCATTTCTCATTCAACAAAATGTCATATACAGGGGTTATCAAAATTTCCACCCCATCCACCTGTGTACAAAAATGATGTCCTAACAATTTCTAGGATTTACATTTGGATCAATCAGCTCAAAATCCTACCCCAAAATAGAAGAACCGGGACTGATCAGGCGTCAGCTTCTGCCTCCAGTTCGTCCCTCAGAACCATAAATTCATCGTCTTTCAGCTCAGGATCCGGAGGAAGAGGTTGAAGGTCGCCATCAAGCGAGATGTCAAGCGTGCTGCGGTCAAAAGACTCATTGAAGCCACCGAGCTTTTCGACTTGAGACAGGCAGGTCTCATAGCCCTTGGCAAACGAGTCCGCAGACTTGATCTCAAGAGCGGTCGTGAAGGTGTCAGTCTTCAAAAAATCACGAACCGCAGACATCCGGGAATCGGCCAAAGCTCGCTGATGCTCTTCAACCAGAATGCGACC
>NC_026154.1:9888032-9889662 GCF_000512975.1 Sesamum indicum
CTGGACCAGGGAGTGGGCTGCGAACTCCTCAAGCCGAATAGGGTTATTCGGTACAAGTGCTCCCTGATCGCGAACGGAGACGAATGAATTGTAGACTGCAAAAGTATCCCCTCCGGCCTCGCCATACAGCGAAGAGCTCGACATATCTTGCCATTCGGGAGGCGGCACATTACCTCGAAGAGATGCCCGGCTATCCTCCCAACAGGTGGCGAGCTGCGCCACCCTCAAAAATTTGTCCCGGTCTTCGTTAACGCTAGTTTTATCTGCGGCTTCCTTAGCCATCCTGCTCAGCACGCTCGGGCTATGCGATTTTGGAGGCGGGTGAGAGGCCTCAGCGGGCTCCTTCATTTTGCCCTTATCGCTAGGCCCCAACTTGGACTTGGGCCCTTGTCCTTTTTTGAGTGGAGATCGCCTCCTTTTCTTAGATCGCTCCTCAGGCGGACCGGGGCTTCCTTGGTCGATCCCGTGGCCCCCACTAGCCTCATCCAAGCCCAGATCTAACTCCGAGGAGTTGTAGCCAAGATGATCGTCATGGGCGGAAGGTGTACCCTCGCTATCAACGGCAATGGGCTGTTGCCCATCAGGAGTGGCGATCGCGAGTGTTTTCGAGGGAACCGAGGAAGGTGGGATCGGAGGCAAGTCTTTGGCACTCGCGACCGCCTTGCCCTTCCCTTTCGGGTCCGAGGAACTGGCGATCTCACCCCCCTTTCGTGATTTGTTTTGGGCCGCGATCCTCCGCATAGCCGAGCGCGTGCTCATGATGATACTATCTGCGAACAGAGAAAAGTTAGCACACGCGGACGCCACAGTGATGAAAGCGAGTGAGACCGAAAGAAGAAAATCACCTAAGGACTCTTCGATGTGAAGGGACGCTGGAGAGAGCCCAGATAATTGCAAAACTTTCTCATTGAGAAGCTTCTTTGGGTCATACTTATAAAGTGTCAGACTCCTTATTTGGTCACCCTCCAGCCCCCCACCACAGGTTTTCGGAAGGGGTTTATACTTAGTCCACTCGTTCTTGAAAGGCCAGACACCACTAGGAGGTCGAATGAAAATGTAGCGATCTAACCAAACTCCTACATTCGACTTCAGGGCGCTCAGATACCCGCAATCTGGTTTGGCCGAAAGATAGAAAAAACCTCGACTACCAGATCGCTTCGAGGTGGTGAAGGAATATAAACTCCAAAAATTATCAAAACTGGGGTCTAAATCTAGATATCGCATCATTACCACAAAAAGGACTATGTGGGTAATGGAATTCGGGGAAAGCTGCATAGGACATAACCCCAACTTATTTAAGATCGCGGCCACCGGGGAAGCCAGAGGGAATCTCAACCCGGCATCGAGGTGTTTGATAGAAAAAGCAGTGAACCCCTCGGGAGGGCGATGCATACGGTCGAAGGTGGCAGGGATCAGGATGTTAAAATCGGAGGGGATGTGATACTTTTCTCTAATCTTATCTACAGGAACCCTAACTGTACTGACCACGGCCTCCCAAGGGTTTTTGGCGAGCCGATCCTGGAACTTAGCAAGGACCGAAGGTCCGGCCTGTTTATCCTGGAGTTTGGTGGCCGGAAACTTTTTATTCCTCTTGGGAGAGGTGGAATACGACCCATGCGAAGACCTAGAG
>NC_026154.1:9889924-9906373 GCF_000512975.1 Sesamum indicum
ATCAACGGACGCGACGGTTCGACTTCCTCAAAGGCAACGAACTTGCACTTTGAAAAAGTGGGGGAGTAATGATAGGTATATGTATAATCCTCCCGCAAAAAGACTGAAAAGCCCTTCATTAAGGGTAGGATGGTCATTTCCGCGACCGGATCCGCGTACTTCGTAACGGGCGGGTCGCAGAGGACCCGACCCGGGTCGTAGGAGGTGACAGAAGACCCAGACAATGACGGCCATCCGATTAGAATGGGATCAACCAGATGAGGCCACGTGACCCAGTACTTGCCGTACAACTGTGTACTATAAATAGACCCCGATACGCCATAAATGAGGTAACTGCTATACATTTATTGAGATCGAACCTTGAGATAGAATACATTTCTCTCGATCAACCTAACTTGAGCGTCGGAGGGTCATTGTCGGGGACATACCCGACGAGCTCACGGTTCTTGTTTTATTCTCAGGGGATCCAAAACCTGTTCCGGAAGAATTAGTCGAACAGCTGTGAGATCGTCTCAGGAGATAGAATAATTCGACCCGGATCAATTACTAAAAAAACTATCAAGTGATCATTTTAATAGTTATCATTAATAATATATATTAAGTTACAATAATTCTTATCTTGTCACTATATTACTATTAGTGACAGAAATATATATAAAGTTGTCACTAAATACAATTAATGGTATATTTACAGTGAAGACAACATAAAATAATGACAACTATTATTGGTTGTCATTAGATCGATCGTCACTATACATGAGTCACTAATTGTATTTAGTGACAGCTTTGTGCACATTTTTTTGTCATTTTATTCATGTTAAGAATGATTTGTACAAAATAATAGAAATTATTAAAATCATGAAATTTCTCATTATGACAAATTAAACAGTCTGATCACTAAATATATTAATTATCACTGATCTGCTTTTTTCTTGTAGTGATTTTAATTACTTATAATTTACTTTTTTGAAAATAAGTGTCTCTAATTTCAAATTTAATAGAATAATTAAAAAAGCAAAAAGATACTTTTCAAAAAAATATATTAAAATTTAAGAACAGCTTTTGTGACGGCATCATCAGAAAGTGCATCCTAATTTTTGAGACGGATTTGCAATGACAAAACAACCACATTTTGGGACGATTGTTTGGACAAATATCATTTAAAAACAAAAAAAAAAAAAAAAGAAAATACTCTTTCAACACAATTTGTGACAGGTTCCTGTCCCAAATCCCATCATAGAATAGTAAACATCCCGTCCCAAATCCTGTCCGAATATCCAACTCAGATTGTAACATCAGGACATAAACATTCCGTCCCAAACTCATATGTTATGCAGTCGGAAATCAAGCATACATTTCTTCATCACCTAGGCGGATTTTCATACCGCCGGAGCACCCCATTTGAAATCTATTCCAAACTTTCCTACGGATGAAATCTTCCATTAGAATTCCGTCCTAATGCTTTCTGAGGCAACATTTTTCCGTCGGAAATGTAAAAAGCGACAACCTGACATCAAAAACTCTGTCACGAAATTCATCTGTAGAAGGCCTTTTTTCAGCAGTGGGTGCGTCTGATCATGTCCAGCTAAGAGCTCTTGAGGCAGAAGTATACTGTCACTGAGTGTGCGTCCAACCACCAAGGCATTTTCAGTTGGGTAAATGAAGCTTTCCACTACCTCTATCATAGCAATAATCTTATATAACACATTACAGCAGACAATACGTCTGTATTTCAACCATCACACTTGGCATCTGGACTATGGGGATCAAATCAAGTAGGGCTGTATTAATCTGTATCAATATTCTACCAGTAGAGAAGAACTTCAACATAGCTTCATTAACTTCATGTACATATATATGTATATATTTATACGTATATTTACAGAAAAAAATAGAGGAACAGTAATATTTATAATTTAAAACTTTAATTTGTAATCCTTTCATTTAGGAATTTAAAATTTTAATTATAATATTTTAATACTAGGAATTTTTATTATAATTTTTTCAATTTTAAGAATTTAGGGATATTAATTTTAGTAAAATAGAAAATCTTTTAATTTTAATTAATAATTTAAATAATTTTTATACAAGTATAATAATTTTGAATTTAAACTTTTAGTAATCAATTTTATGAATATATTAAATCAATAATTTAATATTTTAATTATTAAAAATTGTAATTTTATATTGAATTTTTTAATTTAAAATGTTTGTAAATATAGTTTAAACTTAAATCAAAACTTAGTATATATAAATAATAAAAGAATATAAGAGTTATATTACTCATCCCCATAAATATTACTTTAACATCCTTCTATTCTTTGGTAATTACGGAAACATTCCCTAAGGGTTTTTTATTAAAGTTTAATCAAGTCAACATGATATTTCTTAATTTTTATTTATTTTTTATGACATCATCATTTCTCAGGCCGATAAAGGAGGTATCAGTGTAATGATGTTGATTTTTTTGTATAAATGTATGTAGAATTATCCAAAAGGCGAAAGTAATTTATATAAACAAATTATAAGTTTAAGAGTGTAAAAAGATACTAATTTTTGCTAATTATTTGTCAGTAAATTATTTTTCTACAAAAAAGAATAAATTTTATTTCCATTAGTATATTTTACATTTATTTTTAAAAAAATATTAAAAGAATATGTTAATTTTATAATACCCTCACTAAGTAATATAATTAACTTGCATGGTTGCAAAGAAAAATATTTTTATTAATTAATCAAATTATAATATGTGAATGAAATAATAAAATTAGATGATATAGCAAATAAAATATAAAATTTTAAAATATTAAATATGTGAAAGTGTAAATTTGATTATTGTTAAATTGTTCAATTCATTTAAAAACTTCAATATCAACTTTAAATATATAATTTTAAGAATAAATTAAAAAGATAAAATTGAATTAATATTACTATAATAAGGGTATAGTAGTCAAAAGCAAAATTGGCTTTATTTACGAAAAAGACAAAGCAGTTAGAAGCATGCACCCCCAATGTGCTTTTAGCTTTTTGCCTAAAAACGTTTTTTTAGTAATTTTAAAAGCGGAAGGTAACATTTCAAATACTCAAAAGTATTTTTTGGAGCCAAAAAATGAAAAGTGATTTTTTGTACCGCTCACAAAAACTCCCAAAGTCGTCCGTGTAGATATTAGTGATACATCCATAACAAAAATTTAGAGACAATACAAAATATAATTTATGAATTAGTTATTATTATCACTATACTTTTGTCACTAGTTGTTTCTAATAACAATTTACTGCATAACATTTTATCACTAATTCTTGTTGATTACAATATTTACAAAATAATGATCACTATTATAATTTTAAAAACTCATTATTACGATAAAATAAAAGTTTTTGTCACTAAATATATATAATTAGATACAAAATAATATTGTCTTTAAATTTTTTTTCGTCAATTCTCTATATTGTTATAATAAATTAAATAAAGGGCAAAATGCAAGCAACCCCTTGTGATATCACAAATGAGCAAATTATCTTCTATGAAAAAACAAATAGCGATTTACCTCCCTATATACTTTTAAAAATACAACAATTTACCCCCTATGATTTTTAAAATGAAGCAATTTACCTCTCTGTATAAGGAGGTAAATCATTTCATTTTAAAAAGTACAGAGGGGTAAATTACTGTAATTTTTTCATAGAGGGATAATGTGCTCATTCTCAATATCACAGAGGAATAAATTGCTATTGACCCATTTAATAAATATCTATAACAGTACATTTAAAAATTTAAGCACACACGTCAAGTTCGCTAAAAGAAAAGCAAATAAATCATGGCTGGTGGATCAGCCAAAACCTCCAAGTTGCTTAAAACCCTTTCCAGGACCCACTTTTTGAGTCCAATTTTTAGACCTTTCAACATAGGAATATCAATCAATCCTTCCTTTTCACCAAAGTAAACGTGTAAGGAAGAAGGCAAAGTCGTGAGAGGTTTGTACGGTCAAGCAGCCACCTTACAAACGTATACTGCAAACAAAGAACCTTCTGAGTTTGATCATCAGAAAAAGGAGATGCCTTATACATGCATGTACACCAATCCAACCTCACAAACACAATCTGTAGAAGCAACACATTTGAATAGTTTCATTTATAAGAAAGAAACACCACCACCTGATGCTTAACTCATTCCAAGCTTTCCTGTTTAATTCACATATAAATACAGGCATCCAAACGGCTCTTGGGGCGATCATATATTCAATCGTGAATTTGAGTTCAGATACAAGAAGATTTTGATCATACATATAACGATTAGATAACGTATAACCACAACAAGAATGGCAATGAGGCCGAGAGGTGGCGGTGCTGGTGCTCCTAGACGGGTGGCAAGACCAGGTGGTGTCCGGCCAGTCTATGAAGATTTCAAGCCCATGTCGGAATGGCAACAAGATGATGAATCTCATATTCTCAATATTTATCTTCCTGGTATGTATGCTTACATGTTCTTTATCTTGTTTCTTTAGTGTTAAAATTCATATTGTATGCCACATTAATTTAGACTCAGGTTTCGATGGACGAAGTCTGATTCAAACGAAAGAGTTTTCAATAAAGGATCTCAAATGAATCCATATATTAAATGGATTTGAAATCCTTGGTAATATTACTAAATACAATTCAAAATGAAAATTGGAGAATTTAATTTTTTTTGTGACAGAATTATCAAAATGAGTAGATAGGACCTATTACTATAAATTTTGAAATCCATGACACCAAATTCATCAAGCCAAATACAATATTAGTTAAATCATCCCTTCTGCTCCAACTTATCTTAGAATTCTCGTGAAGAGAGAGGTAGGACTTTAACGGCTAAAGAGTAGGACTTCGCTAGAAAATACTAAAAGCATACTCAATTGTATTCACAAGTTAGCCCTTTTCTCCAGGCTTTATGAAGGAGCAAATCAGGGTTTCAACAGAAGACCGGAATACCATAAGGGTTCAAGGAGAACGCCTGGTTGCTGGCAACAAATGGAGCCGCTTCAGGGAAGACTTTGAAGTTCCGGAAAATAGTGAAATGAACTCGGTTCGTGCAAAGTACCAAGGTGGAGTTCTTAACATTACAATCCCAAAAAAGAAAGTTGGCAAGGCTCAAGAGACTTTTCCTCCAAAGCCTAACAGCAGTGATACCCAAAAGCAACCCAGTCCTCAAAAGGTTCCTGAGAGAGTACTTCCTGAAGTTAATACCAGCCAACCGACAAATGAGAAAAGTTCAGAACCTAAAAAACCATCAGACGATCCAAGGACGAAACAGGCTCAGAATGCTGATGAAAAGCAAATCAACCCTCAGCAGGGCCAAGACAAGGCTTTTCCAGCAGTTGGTACTAGCCAACCAACAGGTGATAAAACATCAGAAGCTCAAAAACAATCCACCAATCATAAAAAAGATCATGATCACAGCGGAAATCAAGGAAGGGACAAAAGGAACATTACCCCATTGAGGAACACTGGACTTGTAGTTTCCCAGGATGATGTGAAGAGGGAAAGCGTTGAACCTAAAGAAAAACATATTGCATTAGAGAGACCAGAGGATGTAACAAGGACGGTAGATAAGGAGGGAAAGGAATCAGAGGAGAGAAAAGAATTACGTGGAGTTGAGACTGCCAAGAAGAACATTTCGGAGAAAGTTGGAGCCGCTGGCGTCCCTGAAAAGAAAGCAGACAACAAAGAATTACCTGGAGCTTTCACAAAGGAGAAATATAAGAAAGCAGTGAAAGGGCTTGCTGAGCTTAATGAAGAAAGGCAACTGTTGGTGAATATGGGGGTGGCTATGCTTGTTATTGTAGCACTCACAGCTTATGTTACCTTCCAGTTTGCATCAGGAAAAGATAACTAGGTTCTCTAAGATTTGAACTTGTGTATATGATTCCAAAGCTATGAGAAATTTAAAAAATAAAAGAGGACATTATTTGTAAGTTCCTCAGCTTGTCTCAAGTTTCATTGGCAATATAGACCAAATTACGCAACATATACACGTTTAAAGACGTACTATCATCCATGATCAGAAATAGAGCATCTATTTGAACCTTACACTAATGCACATGGAAATCAATGGTGCCAGAAAGACGAGACTCACACAGGAATTGACAACATGGAGGTCTCAGAAAATGAAAGTTCTGCAACAAGCCATAGAATGACTGAGAAATATATCCATGCCTGTCTCAAATAATATGTTCTCTTTGTGGGGTAATTCAAGAACACATTAATGCAAAGAAGTAAATCACAACATATATACCAGCATGAAATATGACGAAATCAAACAAAGAACTGAACTTTGAACGCCCAGCCAGAAGACAACAGCTATACCCGAACAACCATGAAAATAAAAGAAGATCTTTGCCATGAAATTTAATACATAGTACAGGACTTTGATAAATAGAAGAGGTAAAACTCTTCACCAGAAGTGACCAGTGTAGGCCTCACTGCCCTTTATTTATCCAATCAGTTAATACTACAGACACATCCTTTGTTGCAGGTTAATACATACATCTAATACCACAACAAATTCATGGTCTCCATTCAGTAAATGCAATGGGAAAGAATTTCTAACGACCACTTCAGACAACACTTCACTGGCTCCAGCTTGGTTGGACTCAGTTGCTTAAGCCATGCTGGTCTTCATGCAAGTTCCAGCAAGAGCAAGTCCAGGCTCTATTCACTTCCTTGCCCAAACCAACAATAGAATCATAATCCACTCATAAGAGTTTGTTGATACACCACTCATGAGATTAATTAGAGCAGCCACTGGTCCATTGGCATTTAGTTGCTACCTCCAGTATTGTATACAGTATATTTGCCGTATTGCACCCTCATGATGCATTACCCTGGTTATGTCAGAGTATCTCATCAAAAAATATACAGGTATAAAAATATAAACCAAAAAAGACAAAGGAGCAGGAAAAGAGAAAAAAAGGTCTCCTGCTATTCTTAACTTTTGTTTCTTCTGCCAAATCTGTAGCATTACGCAAGATCAGAGTAGGGATCAGAACCAAGAACCCCATGACAAAATGTTTAGTTGCATCACTGCAAGAAGATATCAGCTCCCTCCTCCTCAGAAGAGATGATATGGAGAAGAAAAGGAGATATAGGACAACTTACATCTTATTTTTCCTTTTTGGTGGAAACAATAACAGCATTTTTAGATTTACAACTTCCTCACTTTTTTCTTCCACCCAGCATACCTAACAAGATTTGAACCCAGAATGAACCCAAATTTCACAAGTGTTGTTCGAGCTGGCATCAGACTGTTGAATTACTAGTGTTTTCAGAAAATAGCAATCCTTCTCATCTAACTACTACAGAGTTATAGAGAATCAGCAAATGTAGTTACCGAATTAATAATCCTTGTTTAAAGCTAGATACTCGAATAGAACTCAGAATAAACAGCATGATGCTTAGACAAAAGAGAAGCATTAGAAAATCATCAAATTGAAAAATAAAGGTTTCATAATACATAAAACACAAGAACTTATCACAATAAGTTATACTACTATGAAGCAAGGATATTTCTAGACACCAAACTGAAACAATATTACCAAGCAATTTTTGGTGAGAACTGACGACGAAGAAGGATGAATACCTCAGAGCTAGATATTACTCGTTCTGTATGCATTTTGTAAAGTCAGATACTTGTTATTAGAATAGATACTTCAGCCAAGTGTTTACAGGAAATTATTTGAACAGGCAATGTTAGAATATAAATATTGCATCCAGCAATTCTTGGATGCTACTTAATACCTCTTATGCTGCTCTTTTAAAAACAGATCAACATTAGCAATGCATATTATAACAACTGTTGGTATAGCCAGCATATAACAAGTCAAAAAACCAACCTTAAGTGCTTCATGAATAGCTTTTGAACTGCTATTTTCCTTACATAAAAACATTTCTTCAGAAATGCATACAACTCTAGGAAGCCAATTGTAAATTGATTTCATTTGCAAAACGAGAGAGAACTACAGCGTAGAATCAACAGAATTTAATCTGAAAGTGAAAAACGAAGTTATATATTCAAACTAAAAGGTACCTCCAGCACTAATCAAATTCACCATTTTAGGCTTTTAATATCTTAAAACTGAAACAAAATTGAAAGAGAAGAATGGAGAGTATAAAACAGTAAGCAATTCCCTACCAAAAATAGTGGACCCAGTAAATATTTTTCCCACTCTCACTAATGGACTTACACAACACCAAAGATGGAAAATTTCTGATTCGGTGAATAGCTCTTACCAAAAAATTAAGAAATAAATCTGAGAGGGTAAGAGAAGAAATTTCTTTCTTATCTTCAGAATGAAAAAAGGAAAATGCAAACAGACCCCAACTGTGAGTGCATGTGTGCATGAATGGCCTGACTTTAAATCACTTTAAGTGAAAAGAATGATATGTAATTTTTCCTTGGAACTTCAGAATAAAGAGGAAAGGTCAGTATTGAATAATAGGATCAGAATTGAGGCGTCAAACTGCATTAAATTCCACAGAACATAATGTCAATTAACATTAGTTTACAGGCTGCTTTCCTTGTTCCATGGATGTAAAAGGCAATATCTCAAGTTCATAATGCATCTCAGAGATTTTACTCTCATGAAATTGAAGTTGACATCTTATATGAATACTACGAAGAGTTCTACCTTAAACTACAGATTATCTTACAGTTTTCAGTAAACTAATTGATTTTTTCATCTTTGATTGTGGCTTCCTAACATTCTCTTCTTCAAAATCCAATACCTTCTCTGAAGACTTCCTCCTTCTTTTGAGACATGTTCCTCCAGTGTCCTCTGCAGCATAATTGCAATTGCTTCAATATAGCAGCAGAAATGAAAGATGCTTGGGTATATGTTAGACGACAAAGCAAAAATGACAATGTATGAATACTTTGTAAAACCATGTTTGAAAATATCATAGCAAAAGCAGCCTCAGACAATGGTTCTGCAGCTTTAAACTAAAAATTTGGAGACGTTTCCAAATAATTCTCCTGCCTTTTGGTATGTGGTCGCATGTCTGCTTGTTGCAAGAGTGATCTATAAAGTGAATATGAAAAATGTCACACTAACAAGGAACATGTAACCACAAACCAAAGATCATCATCTAATAGCATGAAAAAGGATTATATGTTGAAAGGAAAAAAGTTTTAACTACGATATGAAAATTTCACTTGCTTTAACATGGTTAGTATAGCTCGTATGATATACACCACAAATAACAGAAAAGCAATTACTGTTTGGTTTGTCCACAAAAGCATTTTTCATCGCGCTTTTTCTACTTGGTGGATATTGATGTCAGTAACATCGTAAATCACATTCTCCAGCACATCAGTAATAAATAAGTCATAATAGTATCTAGTACTGGAGACAAGCTTTATTTATAATGAATTAACAAAGAGCAGAATTGTCACCTTCAAGAGGACTGGATTCATGATTTGTTAAATGGCCATTCTGCCCTGCCTCCTCTGAAAGAGGAGATAAAGACTGGCTACCATGCCCCAGCTTTGAAGTACTTGAAACATGTGTGTCCTGCAGTTCAGGAATATCCGGAGATGGGTCAGCAGGCAAGAAGCATATTTCATCCTGTGACATGTCTGAATCACTGAAAGCAGAATCTTTCTCAACTGTCACAGTATCAATTTCTTCATCTTCATTGATATCCGAGTCTTTTACCTGACAAAATATACACATTTTATACAGGAAAGAAAAAGGCACAAAGGAAAGAAAAGAAAAGGCAGGTTATCCTGATCTTTAACTCACTTTCTCTGCTTCGGGCACTAAATCAAATTCATCTTCTCATTCAACATACTCCTTGTTTTCCCCAAGCTCTTCAAAATCTGGAGCAAATGGGCTCCAATTCTCAGTATAATCCTCTGCCCAGATATAAACCAAGCCAGTAAAGGAGACAGAAATAACAACAGGATGAACAGGGTGCCATGCCAAATCTATCAATGCTTCCTCTGGACCTTCAAGGATTTTAACAAGATGCCCAGCCTTGTCCCATATGTATATCTTGTGCTCTCCTTTGCTAGCAGAACCCCTAACAACCCACTCCCCATCACCACTTACACATGGTGCTTTCCAGTGCACTTTGGTAATTGAGTCCTGAAACTCATGAAAGAGAGCTAAACACCTTGATCCAACAGCTCCTAACTTTTCAACTTCATCTTCCTCGGCGCATTCATGGTTTAATCCATCCAGGGCTTTAGGGCCATCTTTCAATGGCATAAGGTTTTCATATATTCTGAGAGTTCTATCATTCGAGTTTGTCAAAAGATACTGTCCGTTCCTGCTAAATATGATATTCTTTATCACAGCACTCCCTGGAATAGGAACAATACCACGTATTTTGATGCTTTTATGATCTATAATCAGTATCTCCCCTTTCGAATTCTTCCCGAATAAACAAAATCTCCATATTTGTTAAAGCAAGCTGCAGTAGGTGTAAATGGAGCAGATCCATCTGAAAATTTATTACACGATGGAGGGGAAACACCATTTTCCATGTCAGATAATGACACAGGAAGCACTGTTGTAGTAATTGTATCGAAGTCGACGATCATAGGAGCTGATGACGGAGGGCAAGCTAAGCAAATAGATGGAATGGAGGAACCAGGATGCAGATGGGCTTGCAAAGGTGTTTGTTGTAGGGTTGTCCGAGCTATTTTTTCACCTGTGACCACATCCCAAAGAGTCAAATAGTATGCGATGACCACTCTTGGACCAACAAACACTTGTGATGGCAGCAACACTATCCTTGTCCATCAAAATCCCATATAACACAGCTTCCATCAAAGCACCTAGCTGAGCACGAAATAAAACATATTAAACAAACAGCCCCAGCAAGTACATTTGCTTTCTTTTGTACAAAAAATTAAGTTACCAAACTCTCTTACTAGATTGCCATGACTTAACAATGCTCATCCACGCTATGAAGACCATGGGGTTCAAAAGTCATTACATACTGATGGAAAATATTTCTCAACCAAAAATAGCCCCCCAACCCCAGGGAACACCACAGCTGGGCAAGTGGGATGCATCTAATTCATGATTGCTTCCAGTGTAGGATTGATTCACCAATAACATCGAGAATGCTCTTTTAGTTTTGTTCTCAAAGTTAATATCTAACATCTGCAATCCATTTTTGCTGCTCCTCTAAACTAATATCTAAAATATGCCTCAATGATAATTTCTTCTGTACTTTTAGAGCAAAGAATATCAACTAATTAAGATAAGATACCCTCTAGAATAACTCTTTCAACTGACTAAAGAATAAGTAGCTCAACCAAAATAAAGCTTACAACACATAGAACCATCCACTGGGATAAAAAGGACAAAAAGCTCACACTGAACTAGTAATATGTTTAAGCTGAAATAATAGTACATTTCGACACAAATTTCCTGATATAGAAAGAAAAAATACCGGAAGAAAGTCCATATGCACAATGAAACCAAACCATAGAATACTAAAGGTTTATCTTTTCCACACAAACTTCAACTTCAAAGACAGGCAGATTGAGAATCTTTCGATAACTTCTATGAGTACAAGGACAAACAAAGAGCATGTGTAGAAGCAGCATCATCGGAAAGAAATTGCAAATTATTAAGTATAAAGCAATCTGTAATTATCACTGTCCTATCTCAATCTCTTCTTGTTATTCCTTCACATTTATTAGAAATTGTTAATGATGCTGACCAATCAATATTCTATATGAAGCATTTTCCTCATGATTTGGTTCTTTTCACCTCTGATGCTAAAATCAAATCAAACTGCGTGATTTTTGTAAGAAGACATATCAAGGATGAAACATTAAGCGCATTCCAAAGTTAAAAGCTTGCAAAGCATAACTCATTTACCCTCGCAATAATACATGAAATTATAAGTCATTCAGCTCCCCCACTTAGCCACATTGTCAAAGTAAAACATAAACTTAACTAAGTAAAAGATCAGAAAGGCACTGATACCAATTAATTCTAAATGAGATGAAATTCAAATTAAAATGATACCAGCAAGAAGGGTTCCCCGACGATTAAAGGCAATACATTTCATAACTCCATGCTCCAAATACTCCTCTATCACTTCTGGGAAATCCCCCTGTAGCGGGTCTATATAAAACCCAAACAAAACCCATAAATACAAATTACAACTAGTAAGAAAAATTAACATCAAAAGACGAAAATTGCTGAGGAAAGCATCCGCGATGTATGATATCAGCACATAAAATGTTATACCCCCACAAAAGAAAAGTGGAAAACAAAAGAAAAATTATCAATGTGGGAGCGTTCATTATCCAAACGCTTCAAACTGCTTCACAATTCGAAACAAAATATAAAGTATCTTAAGGGTGTACCAAAATTTGAAGTATGGCGGAGGACAGCACAGGATTAATGAGTCAAAAGACAGAATTTGACTATACAGGCCACGTTTTATTTCGCGATTTTTTCTTCCTTATATTAATGGGGTTTTAGAATTGAAGAAAGACCTTTGCACGTGGATAGTGGTTGTATATACAGGCCACGTTTACTTTTTTGCACTATTTGGCACCCCTCAGGATTAAATTGGGATTGTGATGCTGGATTGTGGCGTATAGGATGGACTGCAATTCGTTTACATGCTGGGATGAAAAGCGGGTTGTATACTTGTTATCCCGTTTACGAACATGTATTACTTCCTCACCATTGTTTTACTTTTACGTATTTGCCCCCTCTATTTTACGAAATTAACAGCCTCAAATTTCCCCCTAATCCCCCTCCGCCCACCTTCATCTTCTGCGTTCCTCCCCTATCCCAATTTCTGCTCCAACATCGTACGACCGCCACCTGCCTTCGTTAATCCCCACCGTTGGAGTCGACGATTTCATCCGCCCTAATCTCGGGGAGTTAGGCGTTATCGAAACCTTTCCCTCATTCATGAACACGATATGTGCACCACTTGTAATCTTTAGCCGAACATTATGTCGAGTTTTAGGGTTTCCTAACTTTCGTATTCTCCCTTCCTAGACAGGCACTTTCGTAGCTTCCCAACCTTTGCCGAACATATTCGACGAGGTAATTGCAGCTCTTTATTCATTACGTTTACCCACATTCAAGTCCGCAGTTTGGATTTCAGATTTCTTGAGTGAATTTTGTTATCCCTCACTGACTACTTCACAGAACGCCCAAAATCTTTTCTAGCCATTTGCAGCTATATTTCGTTTGTGCTTAACAGCTTAGCTCCATGTCAAACATTTGTAATACACCTGCTACTCGCCCTGCTATTTGTGAGCTGCGCTATTCCACTTTCATCGTACTGTATCTCTGAACAACACGGCTACTTTTTCAGAGTCATTTACGTGGCTTTTGTTAAACACATTACTTGTCATTACATATTACACATTTACGAGTTTTAGCTTAGCAGTTGGTTCCTAATGTCCTGACGCTTCATCCCTCAACTGTTACTATGTAGGCCATCGATGATGGATACTCCTCGTTTGAAAAACGAATTCGGCAGTAGCCACACCGAAGGTGGGACCTACAGTGGGAACCGGTCTTACTCGTCAACTGAAACTGTTGTTCGTTTTTACCGTTGTGGTAGGGATGTTATGTTACGCACATCGTGGATTACATTGAATCCGGGACGCCGGTTTCGCGGTTGCCCTAGTGACGAGGTATGTTCTTTCATTACGAAATTACTCATTTGCATACAGTGATCACCTGACGTCCCGTTAATGCTATAATGAACGTTAATACAAGATTTTTGCATTGGTGCCCATCTATAATGTAATACCTCTATATATATGCCTCACGTTCAAGTCTTTCTAATCAGGGTCAGTACTGCAGCACGTTCCAATGGGTGGATCCCCTATGTGCTGCAGGTCAAAAGAGATAATCCCTGGACTCTTGAATCGTATCTCCGAGTACGAGACCCAGATGAAACGCCTCAATGCTCGCCTACAAACGGAAGAGACTCGCCGTCGTAGATTAATGAATTATGTGCTCATCTCACATATTGTGTGGCTATTGTTTGTCTTTATTGCGTTCAACATCTAACATATCTTATTCACTCCTCTTTTGTATCACTTTGTCATAGCCGAGGCAGTTCATCCACCCTTTAGTTTTTGCAATTTATCTGAAACCATGCCCTGCCGTGTACAAGTAAGTTCTCGCCATTCGTACGGTTTCGTCAATTTTAAACTTTGCCTTCCCCACTATATATGCATGAGATTCCACATCCTCTAACCACTTTTATGTTTGACATCATTCCTATATATAACTTCGGCTTAATGTGTACACTGCACATTACTAACGGTTGACTTTGGCACTTCGATTTGGGAAATCCATTGTATGGTGAAGTGTGCAGCACTTATCATGCTATTTATTACAACATGTCAACTTATATTTTCTCCATCCAGGCCGAATATTCCAACGTTTCTCATTTAACTATTCTGCTGCATTAAAAGCTTCCAACTACCCATCCACCAACTACTTCATCTATGGTACAGTTACTTTTAGGATTAACTATGTAGCTGCAGGTGTTAATAATTTTCTTGAGAAATGTTCAAATTGCCGGCGGCCTGCACTAGTTTAGTTACCAGCTGCAACTGCATTCCACTGTCGCTACACGCAATGCCACTGCACTGTAGTGATTACAACTCAAATGTCGAATAACAAGTTTAATGTTGGACACTATGGAAAAACAATGTAACGAACGAATATTGTGTAAGAATAGATCATGAACGGCGGCTTGTCCAGTTGTTGTACATGGACATGGCCAGTGTATCCCTCCAACTGGTCCAAATAGGGTTGGTCTCTATGTTCCAGACATTTTCATGCTCGTTGTCCAACTCATCGAGTCCGGTGGTAGGTAAATCATGCTCCAGCGGGTCATCAGGCATTTCTTGTCTTAGAAAATTATGTAGTAAGCAGTAGGCCAAGATAATCCTGCTTTGGACTTTGATGGGATAGAATGACTGACTACTCAAAATGGCCCAGCGCATCTTAAGCAACCCAAACGTACGCTCAATCACGTTACGCGCAGACGCGTGCTTAAGGTTGAAAAACTCGCGATAGTTCTGGGGTCCTCTCACACCGGTGTCCCACTCGCGTAGATGGTACCGAACACCTCTGTACGGAGTCAAGAAGCCTTCAACATTAGCATATCCATTGTCACACAAGTAGTATTGACCTGCATAAGACACAACATGCGGTTATGTACTATTTCAGTTCAATTCAGCGTCCAAGAGTATTATGATCGATATACAGAAGACATAGGAAAGTGGTTGAGACTTGATACAGACCTGATGACACTCTGAGGCCACCGGGTCTGTGTACGGCATCACGAAGAACACGGCTATTCGCCGCACTTCCCTCCCAACCGCACATAAATAAATTACATGTTTGGGTTGCAAACACCGAGAACGTTCAGAGCAATATGACCCTTGCGGGTTCGGTACCTTCCCTTTTCATGTTCAGGTACGCGAACGTCAATGAAAGTCCCATCCAAGGCCCCCAGACATCCCTACACAACGGAGTTCAATCGTGAAGGGGGAATGGAATGTAACAGTCAGAAAAGGGGCAGGATAGAGAAGTAAAAAATGATGTGTGCAATGGGGACGAAACAAAGAACAACTCATGTACCTTGAACCATTTCCACCGGGGGTCGACGCAGTCCTCGGTAATGGGAGTTGGCCTAGCCAAGAGGACATTGTACAACTTAATGACTGAATTCAGCACACGGTGAAAATGTTTGTGGATCGTGCGGCCGGAACGAATAAAATTATGTTTCACCACACTATTCTTTTTGTGATGGGACACAATGCTTAGGAAAATAGCTACCTGCTCGGGTACGCTTAGGTGTTTGGTCAGGGTCACACCACCTGACTACTGAAGCATGTAACACAAGCGACCGAAGGCGTTGCGGTCCATCCGAAGATTGCGAAGAAATGATTCGTCTGAAACGGAAACCAGCCTATGAAGATAGCAAATCTGGTCCGGTATCCGAGTGCTCATCACGTATCTTGTGGGCCCCCGTACACGTCGGTTAGGGTTTCGACGGGTAAGGTATTTGGTAACATAAGAAAATATAATCAAAGCAACAGCAAGCTCGTCCATGATTTGTTGTACAATTATTAAACCCAACGTAACTCTTTCGAAAGACCTCATCCCAAATACCAAAAATTTAATGTTGAATATTGGAATTTTTTAGAAAACACAGTACACCATGAAATTGAGTGTGTACGAAAGTAGTTGATATAGCAGAATGATGGAAAAGAGATGGGGGAAAAGATTCAGATCTAAACGCACAACCGAAATATAGGTGACGACGTTAACAAAATAGAACATGCAATGAAGTAAAAAGTGTTAATGTTTGAAGGTATATGTGGTGTGAAAGAGAAGTCAACCAAATCAGGCGAGCGACAAGGGGTAAGAGGTTACGACATGGGAAAATAGACGG
>NC_026154.1:9906383-9936866 GCF_000512975.1 Sesamum indicum
GCGTTAACGGACCAAGAATATGAGAACGGAGTACATAGCATATCACAAGTTAGTAAATCTTGCCGGAACAAAGTTAAAGAGTAGGCGAAGGGTTTCAGACGAACTCACCATCGGATCCCGTACTATTCCCGACCTAACCGAAGAAGATGATGGAGGACGCCGGACAGGGGACTTCAGAACGCGTAACGGAACTCCGACCTAGAATCTTGCAGTCAGAAATGGAGAGAGAAAAATTCCGTTAACGATTCCAGAAATATAAAATCACTAACCAAGTAAAATAAAATGGGAGTAGAACTAGATACACATACACGGTGTGGGGAGCGTGCAACTGACTGGACTGGAAGAACTCACCTCGCCGGCAAGAAGAGAAGAGTGGTTTCACAAGGTCTCCTGTAGAGTGAAGATTTGAAATGATGGAGGACGCGTTGGTGGGAAATGAAAAGTCAGAAGAATTGAAGGCGGTAGGTGACCAGGGACAACGTCATCATTTCCAATAGAAAAGCAAGGATACAAACGTAAAATTGGCAGGTGAGGGACGGTGGGATAAATGGACGGGATTCGAATCCCAGCCCCCAACACCGGATTCAGAAGAGGGGTGTTGTCCAGCCCACTACCGGGCTTTGCCCTTTCATCCCGGGCTATGCAAATGGAAAGTAAACGGTGGGCATTGCCCGATTAACGCGGATATCCCGTGTTTTCCGGATTAGTAAACAAGGCCATAGAGTTATACGTGGAAGCGGGAAAGCAATGGGAGAGAGGAAATCCAATGGGCAGTTCAGGAATTCTAAAGTTGTCCTAATATGGGGAATCAGGAATGAGGTTTCTACTCGAATTCCTTTTCCTTCTATTCCTCCAAGAGCGAGAAGAGGATGCGCTCGCGTGTGTTTTAATGTTGGGTAAATTAAAAGTTACAACCACATCAGATGTTGTATAATTATAAATATTTTTTATTTTTTAAAAATTAATGAAATTATCAACTTTTTTTCTTTTTTAAAAAAAATTAAAATTTGTAAAAATTCCGATACAATGTGTAACAACCCCTACAATGTTATACTTAATTTCCACTAATTATCATACATTCCCTTGTTAAAACCCCTCTTATAACACATTCTAAGTTATCAATAGAATATATAAACGTTTCATAAGATAATAGGCATATTCAGAAGATAATATTTTCTCTCCCTAAACGTCCTCGTTTGCAAAATTCTAAAGTAAAATAACGCAACAACCAGTTGTACAAGATTTTAAATGCAAATCAATTTAGAGAATGGCATATTTAATTATCATGACAAAAGTCTTGCCTTCAAGTGCCACCGCTGACCCACCTATTCACAAGAATGACACGGTTTAAACTCCAATGACTAGTGAGTGTGATCTATCTCTTAAAAAGTATGTGGCAATGCGTGATCTGCCTATTCAGTAAGTATAGTCAATCAATCTATATATACATATATATACTTGTCAAACATAATACAATCATATCAACCACCCAACATTTGTCAAATAATACCAACAGATATAAGAAATCACAAATGCTCATAATCACATATCAGTTTTCGACATAATACTGACATTTTATTTTACTTTCTTAGGACGCAAGTTTAACTAAATTGGAGTGCATCACTCAATGGCTTTACCAGCTATCATTCTTATCCCCAATCACGATATTTTGTTTTTAATTGGTATTATACCGGACACAGCTCATATGATACCCCATCAATACTGATACCACACAACACACAGCTCGTATGATATCTCCATTACCAATCATATCGCACAGCACACAACTTGTATGATATGTCACATCATCTCCAGTGATCAATGACAACACACAACTCATCATTAACTGTATCATCATAAGCCATTGCAGTATGCCCCCTCCAGGTAAGCCATCTTTTATTCCAATATAACGTAAATTAATTATAGTAATATTTAAATCTAACAAATCAGTAATTTAATTAATCAACTATACCATTTTTATATTAAATATGATATTTAATTCTACACTAATTTAAATATTCAAATTCATAATTTTTTAATTAAATATTACATCGAACATATAAATTATTATTAATAAATAAAATAATCAAATAATATAATTATATAAGTTAATAATAATTAAAATCAAAATTTTCCATACCTGTCCGCACGATTCTGTCTAAACGACTGTGTTGGTTTTGTGTGTGCTTTTTTATTTAATTTTTTAATAATTATCATTACATCTTACCTAATTTTTTAATTAATATAATTTGCTTTGAAATATTAAAATGAGTTTCAATTTAATCCGTTCAAGTTGTACTATATTCCATTTTCAATCTATAGTTTATTTTAATTTCTTTCTTTCTCTTTTAATAATTACCAATTTAGTCTAATTTATTTTAAATTCATTAAGAGTTACTCTCCCAATTATGTACAAAATCCTATGGATATCACACTATCAATAAAAAATTTTGATAAATTATAAAAAAATTATCCACTTAAGCCCTATTCAATTTTACGTATTAGTCTATATAAGAAAATTAGAATAAGTTAATATACTATTTACTTTCTTGTCTAGAGGCCCTGTACAAATTTAAAACCCTTCAAACATGATGGCTTTGTTTGGATTTGTTACTTTGTATTTTCCGAAACAAGATAAAACACACTCAATGTTTGTTTTTGTGTTTTTACACCTTATCTGCGTGTTTTTCTATTTTTTAACTTTCTATATATAATATATATATATATATACATAATGGCTAAGAATAACAAAATAAAATCGAATAAAATACTAATATTGAAATTGAAAAATAGAAATTTCAAACTAAAAGAAATCTCTAACAGGATTTGCAAATTTCACTTAGAGGAAGCTGAAGAAAAAGGTCTCCAATAATGGCCAATTAGTGTTAGGGCAAACCGGTGAATTTGGGGCAAAGTTTTTCTTGTGACTTTAAATTTAGAAAACAAGAATTAAAGTATCATTTTGCTACAAAAAAAACTTAAGGGACCATCAAAGTAAACACAACATAAAAATTAATGTGATTTTCGTAATAAAGGGCTTTTTTTATTATTCATTTAGTAAAGGATAATTCTATTACTCATTTAATTCTATCTTCAAATTTAAATTTAATCCACAAAATATGAATGAAAATCTAATGGGACTAAAGAATTGGATTAATTGTTAGACGGTCATTAAAATCAAGGGATATTGGTAATTTTTCAAACAACAAGGAGTATTCGTAATTATGTTAAACTTTAAGGGAAGTCATTGTAATTTACCTTTTAATATAATTAGGAGGAGTAAAATATATTAGAATTTACTTTGGTGTTTGAATTTTGTCATTAATATCGTTATTGTATATAAATAATTACAAACGACTCAACTAATACTCTAATTTCGTTATTAATGTCATTTTGATAGATCAATAATTACACATTACTTAATTAGTACCTGAGTTCACCATTAGTGTCATTGTGGTACTCAATTCATATTTTTTTATTTATTATCTTTTATATAATGGCCATATTATTCTTAGATATTAAATTAAAGAACATTAGATATAACAAAGAAAAAATTGCATAAATTTATATCAGTATATCGTTTTTTATTTAAACCAATTCACTTTCATTTCCATATTTGGTTATCCACATTATTATAATTTTATTATTTTGATACTTTCTACTATCATTATCTCTCAATATATATATATATATATGAACAGAAATTTTCATCGCCGAAGATATTCTTTTTCATTTAATAAAATTTGATTGCAAAACTTAGATATACATTCAAAAGCTTCAATTTTAGATTATAAATTTTTAAATTTTAGAATGCCAATTCAACTTCTCTATGGTTCACATCTTTCAAATAAAGACAAAATATATAGATTAAATTTTATACATTTTTTAATATATTTATTATTTTTAATTTATTATCTAAGAATAAAATAAACATTACCGAAAAAATATAAAATAAATAAATAATGAACATGAATTAGGTACCAAAATGATGTTAGTAGTGAAACTTAAGTACTAATTACTAAGCGAAGAATTGCTGACAGTGCAACTAGAGTTCTAATGGTTGCAATCTTTGTCACAGGTGAATATGTGTAAAAATAATCTATACCTTTCTTTTGTGTATAACCTACAACCACTGATCGTGCTTTGAATTTGCCTACTGATGCATCTAGTTTCATTTTCTTCTTGAAAACCCATTTGCAATTTTACAGGCTTACTTCCTACAGACAAATCCACTAAATCTCAAGTATGATTTAACATGATAGAATCTAATTGGTTTTAATGGCTTCTTTCCAGAAATTAGAGTCTATAGAAGTTATATGTCTTAGGATCTTCTTCAACTAAAAATATCAAAACAAAGTTTTCATTTAATCTAGGCCGTCAGTTAAGAATGTAGTTAAAAAATCTGGTCCAAAACTATATTCGTTTTTTTATCTTTTATTTCTTCTAGATTCATTCACAATAGAACTAGAGGAGGTTTTCAAAGATTTGTTGGTTAAAGAAACTATATATGTTCTAATAGTTTTATTCAAAGTGGAAACTAGTTCAAAGAATTCAACATCTCTAGATTCAAAAAAAGAGTTATCCTTTAAACACATGAATATATATTCAACACTATTTTGGATCTACCCAATAAACACATAAGTCTTAGATCCTATATTTATTTTCTTAAATTCTGGACTGACACTTTAGCCAAACAACCCCACACTTTAAGATAGTTAAAGTTAGGTGCAAACCCTTTTCATATTTTATAAAGGGTTAAATTTAATGTATTATGTGGGACTCTATTAAGGATATAACATACAAAGAACTTCTTCCCCGCACATTATCTGGCTTACCCAAGCTTAAAAGCACAACATTCGTCATTTCTTTTAAGGTTCTTTTTTCGTTCAACTATGCCATTTTGTTGAGGTGTATAAGGTACACTAATTTCATAGATTATTCCATTAGTCTCGCAAAATTTCGTCAACAAATTAGTGTTGTATTCTCCACCTCTACCAAACCTAAGTCTTTTGATTTTCTTATTTAGTTGATTTTCAACTTTAGCTTTGAATTTAAAAACAATTTCAACAGCCTCATCTTTTGATTTTAATAGATAAATTCTAATATATCTAGAAAAATCATCAATGAAGGAGGTATAATATATTTTTACCACCCTTGCTTAATCTGTTATGAAATCAGCTAGATCAGACTGAATTAACTCGAGTAATTCAGAGCTTCTAAATGTGACAAGTTTAAAAGATTTCTTTACATACTTTGCTTCTACACGAACTGTAGATTGAGAGCATTCTTTTGCATCATATATATATTTATAAGATTCATACTTTTCAACATTTTAATTGAAGAAAAGTTTACATGCCCCAATCTACCATGCCATACATCGATAGATTCTATCAAATAAGCATAATTGGAAGAATTTTTATTATGAGTAGTAGGAATAATGTTTAGGACAAATAATCTATCTGATAAGTATCCCTTTCGTACAAAGTCATTACTTTAGTGATTATGACCTTATCAAATTCTTACATCATTGTCAAACCAGTTTTATTCAACAAACTACCAGAAACTAGATTTTTACGTAAAGACACATATAATACGTTATTCAAAGCAAATATTTTGCGAGATGTAAATTTAAGGAGAATCTTTCCTTTACCCAATCCTTGGAAATTCCATACGAAATGTTCCAATGTCATAACGAATTCCTGGCATCTCAGTTATTTCATGGAATTGATGAAATCGCTACTTGAGTTTGTAGAATTTATGACGGACCTGCTCCCACGTGTAATGATACCCAAAGTGTCGTCATAATCAGGAGCCCAATGAACCATGTGTGCCTCCACATAATGATCGTCTCTCATGGAGACCTGAGTGTTGTCATCAACGATAATCCGTATTAAGCGCTGATCAACGTTCAAAATCCAGTGGTCCGGTAGAAATCCAGCTCTCTCCAAATATTTGCGATATGCCATGCCTGCACTTCCAAATACAATTAATATTATGGAAAAAAAATGTGACCTTGGTTTCATATACAACGTTACTAATTTAGATAAAGATCAATTTTACAATGAGAAGAAGAGTAAGATGGTACAGGAGAAAAACTTAGAAGCTTGCTATCCTTCGCTTTGGGCCACCAAGATCTTCTAAGTTCGCTTATCTCTACGGCTACGGAAAGCTTTCTAAGGAAAATAATCGGAGTCATCTTCCTTTTCGTAACTTTCACTCCTGCCTTTTTGTTGAAGACATTTATAGGTATCTAGTATAATTATTGAGGAATCCTTTTAGTATAGTATATTGTATATATGTATGTCTCAACTTTATTTTTCTTTAATGAGTTATTGTACCGCGGTTAATGTTTCTGTAAGGTGTCTGTTCATTCACATGTTACACTTTATATATAGTATATATAGAGTGTGATAGAGAATACTTCATTCAAGCTTTTATAACCGATATTGCTGATAGAGTGTGGGTGGGGGTAGTGTTTAGTAACTTGGTTGTCTAAGAGTTTTCGTCCATGAAGAGTGTTCAAGTCATTCACCGTCTCTTATATTCTATTTTCTGTAGCCGGTCGCCTATCCTTCTACAATAAAACTATTATTGTTGTTTTGACTTATAAAGGTATTTATCAATTATTTTAGCACAATGTTTGAACTTAGGGTGTTGATATTTTGCAGGTTCGTATATTATTTTGATTAAGCTTGCCTATTCATTTCTTAATGTTGTTATGTATGTTTCTTATGTTGTTTAATTTGATTGCTTGTTCACTGTATTAGGATCATAGGTTTGAAAATTTGCTGCTGCTATCAAATAGAAAATGAAATATATGTGTGTAATGGTAGCAATTACAAGAACAATAGAATTTAAGTAAAATATTAATGAATGTTGTGAAAGTACCAAATTTATGGATTTAAATGCAGCTTAGTTACTAATAGACGTCTTGTTTAACCTACCTATATCACATCATTTTTTAGTAATGTGGTTGTGGTTAATAGTATGACATATTTTGCATGCACTTACAGACCATTTTATGTTTATACAAACATGTTATGTGATGTTGCTAGATAATAGGTATAAGATGTACTCAGAATTTTATGCATGTATAGAGTGGTTTGATATTCAAAATAATAGGAATTTACAGGAATTAAGTTGTTCTTAACCAAGTTGTTGAAGGAAATATTGATCATTATCATGTACTAGAAACTACTAACTTGTGAAACTCGCAATTATAAGTAGTGGATTAGGACGGCCA
The DNA here is from genome assembly GCF_000512975.1 of Sesamum indicum. NCBI lineage: Eukaryota > Viridiplantae > Streptophyta > Magnoliopsida > Lamiales > Pedaliaceae > Sesamum > Sesamum indicum. The sequence continues at coordinate 9,913,627 of NC_026154.1, forward strand.
TTTACGATGTTTTTATTCTTTCAAATATTACTTATGGAATTAATTCCGCGTCCCTTTTTATTGATTTGTGTGTGACTCTTTAGGTTCACCTTTCAGCTAGATTTGGACTAATGTCCAATACTATTATTAATTAAATCTAATTTAATTAATAATTCTTGATCAATCCTTGGTCAAGAAAGCCCGTCACCATGGATGACCGTCTAGCAAAGGTCCATGGCACTAGAGACTAGGCGAAAATCCATGTGAACTTTTAGGCTCCGGAGTTCATACGGTTACGGTCCTTCCGTCTACCATCTCCCAGCTTTAGTCTAGGGCATTGAATTCGGCGCCGGTTCCCCTCCTGGACTAGGCGTCTATGCTTAGTACTTGAGATTGTGTTACGCCAAATTGCTTGACATAGGAACCTCTTCTTTCTGTCTGACCAATGACTGTAGCCACAACTTTATAGAGCGTAGATGCATCTCCAAGTGCATAAGAGATACGTCTGGCATGTTTCGATAGGGGACGGATCCTTTTTTTTTAACTCACTTTCCTCGCCACATACTTTGACTGGACAAGATAACGTTTATAATGGCCATGTCTGAGACACGATCACCTCTTGCACAAATCTAAGATACAATCATTGCATGCACGTGACTGCCATGATTCCTCAAGTCTGAGGACTACTCCCGTACTATCGGAGTCGGGAACTCAAGTCATATCGACCAAGCCTCCAAGGCTTCCATATGGCAATCCCTGCGAGTTAGTTCAGTTGATTCACACCTAGTCAATCGACCCATTTAAATAGCATAGACGTTCCACATCTACTGCCGATGAAACACGACACTTATCAAATGAATGCGACTCTTAATGCAAGTCTCAGTAGGACTCTCGATGCCTAGTCTTAAAGTTCTCGACTTGGAACATTTCAGACCCAACCCTAATAGTTAGTTTCATGACCGCCATCCAATGCGCAGTCCAACTGTTGCACTGTTGTTAAAGTGGTCTGTGGGCATTTGTTGTGACGTCCAAGGAGTTGTATCTGGTAAGCACAATAAATACGTGTGTCGACGATGAATTCTTACCATATTCATCGGAACAATATTGCTTAAATAATGATTGCTTGAATGTTTCTCAAAACTACCAATCCAATTGGCTTTTGGTAACCCATTCTAATATTCTCCCACTTGACCTTAAAGTCAATTACTCAAGTTTTTCAAATTAATCTGATCATGGTAATCCGAGATACTGGCTAGGTCTTTTGGGTCTACTTTTCATTTCTGTCGATGTCCTGGGGTCCAACCGCACATTACATTCTTCCTATCATCACTCCAAGAAGATAATAGTGTCTAATATTTTTTCTTCGACCTATGAAGAGATCTCGGGCATTTTACCTTGTGCCATAGCCCAGCTATCATCCTCCAAGGTGACTACTGGCGCGGCTATGCTAGGTAGCACACCCAATAATTGTGTGTTGTTCTTTGGGCCTAACCGTTTTTCAATATAACTTTAAAATTGTCATACATTCAACTATGATAAGGTTCTTTGTGGTATTCCACTTGAAAACCTTCCAATGTTACTAGATTATCATAAATCTCGAATTTACGCTTGTTTTGCAATTAAATATTATTCATATGATCCTGGAAGCTACTATTGTTATAGCATTCCAGAATCAACTGCCTATTAATGTGCGTCAAGGGCTCTTCTTCAATCCTTATTTAGGTATTAAAGATAGCCCCTCAACAGTTGTCTGTTGCCTTGTTAGTGTACACTCGATATCCGTTGTTATGCTCAAAAATTAATTAAAACGGTTCAAAGAGGTGTTCCCTTTGAAATTCCCGATGTTGTCCGTATAGTTTAACTCGGGATGTACCTGCGGGTTCATACATTAATCAGATATTTTGAATTTGGACACAAATTATATTGACTTACACGTCGTTCAAACCAATCATTGAACTTAGTCGATACAAGTCGACCAATAATTGGGTTGGCTGAATGGTGCTGGTACAGTTCATTCAAGTATGATCTGTGCATATATTAATCCGATAATTTTATATATATATACATATATACATGCATACACTAATTAACATATGTATATATTGAAAATAACAACTTACTCATAATATAGTGTGACTACTGAAAGAAACGGTATGGCCCGGGAACGCAGCGAAACCTTGGAATAAAAAATTAAAAACGATTCAAAGGGGTGTTCCATTTGAAATTTCCAGGCTTTCGGTGTTTGTCAAAAGCATAATAAAAAATATATAAGCATACTAGACATGTGGCTAAAGGATGAAACAAAAGCATAGAAACACAATATGAAACTTTACCTTTTGTTTCTATAGATGAGCACCAACGTGAGTTGTTTTCCTTTTTGTTCCTCTTTTGTTCACTTTAAGATCCAAATTAGAACCCCTCTAATTTGTCCACACCATACAATAGAATAGATATAGTTCTTTTTCTATTGCTAGATAGAACAAAGAACAAGAAAAAAAAACAACTCCAAACTAATACTATTGTTTAGTACTTTTAGATTGTTTTATATTCTAACTTGAATCTAATTCAATATAGAACAGAAAGGAGAACATTTTTTAGAGAGAAATTCAACAAATTTCGTGGCTCATGTGTTGGTTATGTTGGATATGTAAATAGTTTTGTATATTACATACAATTGAATTCAAAATTCAATAACTACCAAGTTTCCCTCCAAGACAACCTACACACACACATGCATATAACCTTCAACCATGATGAAATAACCACTCCATTATCTTCTCCATGGTGAGGAGTTTCAACTCCTTCTTAACTTGCTCCTACCTTCCTCAAAAGTATGGACCGGGATTGACTTAATCAAATTAAATTAAGCCCAACTAAAGTTCATTGGATAATAATTTATTAAATTAATTTTAACCCAACAAGTCCAAAGATTCATTTAATCTAATTAAATAAATCTAAACCCAAACACTAATTAATTGATCTAATTAATTAATTAAACCAAATCTAATAAATTAATTCAATTAATTTAAAGGTGTTAAGCTTAAAATTAATTAATTCTTGAGCCATCCATCAAATGGATTATTAAATAAATGATCCAATCATTTTTATATATATTCTCCTTGAATGAATTTAATCCAATTAAATTAATTCATTTCTTCTCGAATTAATTCCAAATTAATTCCACCAATTCCATAGTGATTTGTGTGTGACTCTTTAGGTTCACCCTCAGCTATACTTGGGCATTGTGTCTAATACAATTAATTAATTAAATCTAATTTAATTAATTATTTTTAATTAATCATTAATTGAAAACGCCCGTTACCATGGGTGGCAGTCTACCAACGGTCCATGGCACTAGAGACTAGGTGAATCTTGGCGTGAACATATAGGCTCTCAAGTTTCGTACAGCTACGGTCTTAGTCTAGGGCATGGAATCAGGTGTCGATTCCCATCCTGGACTATGCAACTATGTTGAATACTTGAGATGTGTTTACTCTATTAATCGACAAAGGAGACCATTTCCTATTCAACCATTCGCAATGGCCATAGACTTAGAGAGTCTAAACAATCTCAGAGCTCATAGGAGATATTTCCATCATATACTAATAGGGGACATATTCTATCTTGAAATCCACTGTCCTTAATACATAATCCGACTATACTGGACAAGACTTATAATAACCACATCGAAAACACAGTCATCCCTCACCAGATCCAAGATATGGCCATCAGATGCATTCGACTACCATGATTCCTCAAGTCCAAGGACTAATCCTATACTATCGGAGCCGGGAATTCAAGTCATACCGACCAAGCCTCCAAGGCTTCCATATGACGATTCCTGCGAGTCAGTTCAATTAGCTAACAATCTTGTAAACTAATCCACTAAAATTGCATAGACATCCCATGTCTGTCACCGATGAAACACGACACTCATCCAATGAATGCAATACTTAGTGTAAATCTCTATAGGACTCTCGAGGTCCTCGACTTGGAACGTTTCAGATCAACCCTCAGAAGTTGGTTTCATAGCTGCCATCCAATGCGCAGCCCAACTATCGGTTATTCAATTGGTCTGTGGGCATTTATTGTGATGTTAAACACCATTCAGCGTAAATAGTAAGCACAGTATCACATTCATAAAGATTGGTTAATGGTTCCCAAAACCGCCGATCCAATTGGCTTTCTGTTCACCAGTTCTAACAGTCTCCTTGTTCGATTTTAGAAAGTTATACGTTTTAGGTAGCCAGATTTTTTTTATTGTTCTTTGGAGAATTTAGACATGGTCAGTTAAAGTTTTGATTACTAATAATGTTTGCATTATTCCTTAACGAACCTGTGTAAATTAGACTCCGAGTCTAACTTTCCTCCTACTAGTCCATTGATGTATGCAGGACCATTCCTCATACTCAAGACTTCTAGTACATATGTATGTACTACCGTTGAATTATTATTTAAATAATTATGTATGCAAAGAATAATTGCTATTAAAAAGTAAATTTTAATTGTTATGTTTAACGTATGCTATGATTTTTACACTACATTCAAGGTTACATTTCTTGCATATGATAATCTTTTTTATCCATGATTTAAGTCACATGATGTTGTTTACATGTCTCGCTTCAATATTCTTTTATTTTCTTTTTCTATTTTTGCTAAACTTTAAATTATATATGAAGACATACAAAAATAATTATATGACTTTTTAAAGAAAAAAATATTAAAACATAGTACGAATATGAATATGTATGTTCATGAATTCAAAAGTATTCTACTTAATAATGATTAATTTGATGGGTGAACTTTTTGGCCCAAGTGTATTCCTCGTTTTTTACTAAAATTTAATTATATATTGATGTGTACCAAAAATTTTGCCACATCACAAAATTCTAGCCCAGCCTAGATATTCAACTCGTAATCGTCTTGCTCCCTTTAAGCTTTTATTAGAGCGTCTGAATGCCTTCCAGTATGATCCTTGTGAGTTAGTACACCTAACCCTCTTTTTCCATTATGGCATGAGTCCCAAAGAAGTCTTTCTGGATACTACGACTGGTATAACTTCTTCACGCATTTTACTTCGGCGTGTTTCTATGTTGTAAATATATATATGTACTTTTACTAACATATCTATAACTACTGTAGTTAACATGCTCAATAAATTGCTGCAAGACAAGGCTTTGGGTGAGGGATAGAATCTTGGAACTGGTTCTTCGTTCAAGCGTTCGTTAGCTAAGAGTCCTTCCTCTACTCTCTCAAGTTCAGCTTCCACTGGTGATCATAAAGGAAAACATCATGTTGAACCCATGTAGCCCCTTGCTAAGAAAGAAAAAGTCTCCTTGGGCTCCTTTACTACCCCTGCACCCAAGCCTTCTACTCATGCTAGCACTCGCAGCTCTTCAGCTCTATAGATAAAAAGGGAGAAACGCAGCTTCAATGAGGCATCTTCCCTGCTAAAAGAAAGGACAAAAGAAGTTAGGCTAGTGATTTTCTGAAGGGACTCCTTGCTCCCCCAATTCGGACCTTGCTGGAGGCTTTGCTTCGTGATCAAGTCATGAATTTGTTGGCTTCATAAGCTAGCAAGGAAGGAGTAAGAAAGTTCAACTTTAATATGTGCTGACTGATGGGTTTACTTAACCTACATGTAAACTGTCTTATTGATTGGAAACTTGTTGGAGCATGGAGGGCCTGCTGCAGAGGAAGTGTAGAGGAAGGTGGAAGCAGCATTGCTCATTTCACGTCTAAGATATCGAGCCTTTATGATCATTTGGAGCAGGCAGTGTTAAAGCTCCAGTACTACCCCTCTTCTCAGGAAGAGAAGTAGGAGTTTGATGAACTACAGGCCAACAAGCTAGTAGATTTTAAGAAGTCCGAGGAATTTCAGTGCCTCCTTGCAGATAGTGCTTTGAAGTATTATTATCATAGATATCGCACTTGTGCTTCCTAGTTTGTTAAAGTTCCACTACTACCTCTCTTATGAGGAAGGGAAGTAGAAGTTTGATGAACTCTAGGCCAACCAGCTAGTAGATTTCAAGAAGTCCGAGAAATTCCAGTGCCTCCTTGCAGATAGTGCTTTGAAGTACTATTATCATGGATATCGGACTTGTGCTTCCCATTTTGTTGACGTTGGTTATCTTTCGCTAACTGCTCCTACCGATTTCTTGGATATCCATGCAGGACTTCTAAATGCGCCTGAGCCCGATGAAGAAGTGCCTCATGAATTACAAAAGAGCCTGCTCCAGGTCCCCCTTGAAGGTGTGGCTCCAGCAGACCCAGACGATCCCATGGTAGAGGATGTTGTCCCTTTGAAAACTGTCCCCCTACTAATGATGATGGTGCTGCTGCTCCTGTTGCCAAGTAAATTTGCTTTTCTATTTCTGACTTGAACATTATTGCTCCCTCCTACGTGAGGTTTTATGGAAATGCCCGCCTATGGGCCGTGGATGATTACTGCTTTCTGGATTCTGTTTCTCCCCCTTTTGCTTCTTGGTTTATGCAAATTTATATTTTTAGTCCTTTATGGTTTCTATGTGTTTGGCTTTCACGCTTGTGTGAGTAAGGCTCCTACAATAGCTTAAGATAGGTTCATAAGAAAAAGGTAGGTATGGTTCTCTACCTCCTATTAATTGATCTAGATGGTATGTAGGCTTGCCAAAAAATGATAAAGTTCTGTTAAGCATACTAAGGAATATAAGAATAACTTGCCTACTTGTCCAAGTTTGACAAGTGAAGGATAGACCATAATATTGAGGAATTTATGGACTCGTAAGTAGTAAGCACTAAAACTATAACCGCTTCCGCTTGCGCATTGCCGGGCTGATCTACTCACACTTCCCGGTGCCCTTCACTCCCCAGTCAGTTTGAATGAAAGTGGAAACAACACCCTTCTAGTCATCCTGTAGGGTAAAATCCCGGCTGCTTTCCTTAGTATGAGTGTCCACCTCTATCTGGCCGTCGTTGCTCTTTATTGCCTCCACATAGCACTTTTATGCCATATACTGATCACCTTTGGCTTCTCCCACCTTATCCCCAACAGAAAATTTCAGCTTCATATGGTATGTAGAGACAGTGGCCCGGAAGGTGTTTAGAGCGAGTCGTCCTAAAATAAAGTTGTACGCTAATGGCATATCCACGACTAGGAAGTGAACCAACCTAGTCCTCCTAGTAGGTTCCATGCCTAAAGAAAGGGGAAGCGAAATTTGTTCGAATGGGTGTATGGCCTCTCCTGCAAAGCCATACAATGAAGTATCCACGGGCTCTAGCAGGATGTCCCCTAGCTCCATTTGTTGATATACTTTGTAGACTAGGAAATCTGTGGAGCTACCTGAATCCACAAAGATACGTTGAACAATATAATTAACCAGTGCGGCAGAAATAACAAGTGCATCATTATAAGGTAAATGTACTCCCCGAGCTTCAGGAGGACCAAAATGGATCATCGGTCCTCCTGTTGGCGCCTCATCGTCTATCTCCATAGGGGTTCTGGCAGCCCTTGCATAGGTGCATCTAGCTCGTTTCGTGTAGCACCCCTACTCGCTACATCTAATTATTACTATTTCATCCTTTCTTTAATCAAAACTCATTCTATAAGTAATTCTCTTTCAACCCGTAAAATAAATTCTAATTTATCAATATAATATATATATATATCAAAAAAGGTATTAGATATCACCAAAAGTTTATATTTACCCTCACTAGATGTGCTCCTGTACAAAATCTCAAGAAAAATCATACCACAACTTAAAACACAAATCCCGATAAAAGACCAAAATATTTAACAACCCAACAATCAAAAACTCTGGCTTCAGAAGTCACGGCTGACCCACCTAATAAAGACGACGGCACCGCTCAAAGTCCAATGTGGCTAATCAGTGTGACCTATCTCTTGAAAAGTACGTGGCAAGGAATGAGCTGCCTACTCAATAAGTATAGCTGATCAGTTTATATATATACACAGGCAACAATTTCACGTACATGCAGTCACATTGACTAACAGTTATTATCAATAGTAACATCAAATATAAGTAGTAATACCTACTCACAATTATAAATCAATCTATGATATAATATTCGATATTATCGTTTATTAGTTAAGGGCCTCACTTACTCTAATTGGTATACATCAGTCAATGGTTTCGCTGGCCATCATCATATCATATACAGCACAAGATACCCGTTGTGTGATATCCCCACACTCTTTTACTCCCCTGTGTAGCAATATAACACAGGACATCACAACAAATATGGTACCTCCACACTACCCCAGTGTGTAGCTAATAGCACAGGATATCCCCCGCAGCCCCGGATTACCCCGGTACCCTACGCGCCATGGTACCTAGCTTAAATCATATATTTTCCATATCACAATATCAATCACATTTTCATAAACCATTGACTATGTTCCCAACTAGATAAGCATCATATTTTATTTCAACTCACAATCGTCATTCTATTCTTTATAATAATCACTTTCTCAATAACAACTCCCAATTTGATTCCATCAACAATCAATTATATGATTATTACATAATCATATCCCGCATATCACTACATTACCATCACATATCACATAGTAACAATTTCACCAGTATTATGATAATCTAACAAATAATCCACAACTAATTATATAAACAATCAATATACGAAAGCCACGCATAATAATATAAAGCTAAGTCCACGTTCGCATCCAAGAAACCAATATATATAATATATACAATACTACACACACACATATATATATATATAAATCCAATTAGCTATACTTACCTTAAATCCCAAAATACTTCGATTCACGAGGGACTGCTCAACCCTCTATTTTGTCGTCACGTCCTATAATAGAGTGTTATACGTATAATCAATATATTTAATTTACCAAATAATTCATAAGAATTCACTTAATCAAACCCCGTATATATTTATAACTATCATTTTTAATAACATACGTAAATTATATTACCACTGAGACCTCCTTTTCCCTCATTAATAACATAATATTTCTAAGATATAACTTCCGAAATATTTCTATGAATTTTCTGTCAATTTATCGTTGCTATACAATTTAAGTAAGTAATAATACATAGAATTACGTATTTGGTTAATCATTCCGATGGAATTGTTAAATTAACAATAATAATAATTAAATCTAACAAATCTAATATTTTAATTACCCAACTATATCATTTTTATAGCAAATGTGATATTTAATTCGACACTAATTTAAATAGCCAAAATCATAAAATACTCCGGTAAAATAGTATATCGCTCAATATAAACAATATTTAATAAATGAACTAATTAAATAATGTAATTATTTAAATTATTAAAGATTAAAACCTAGAATCCATACCTCTGTTTTCCGAATGTGTGTGTAAATGTGGGTGTGTGTGTTAATATGTAATTGCTCCTTCAATTCACATACTTATATATATGTTTAATAATTGGTGAGGCGGTGGCAACACATGCCACTGCCCACTTTTTTTTCTTTTTTTTTTATATATTTTGTACTTTTGATAATTATCATTGTGTCCTTCCTAATTTTCTAATGAATATAATTTGCCCCAAAATATTATTATGAACTCCAATTTAATACGTTCAAGTTTTATTATATCCCAAATTTAATCTATAATTTATCTACTAATTAAATTTAAATTTCTAATAATTATCAATTACTCTTCCAATTACGTACAAAATTCTACGGACGTCACATTTCGAGTCCCCGTCCATAGGTCTTCCTGCTATCATATGGATTGTTCCTCTAGCGGGAATATTCTCTGGGCTCGTTTCTCCAACTGGGGCTTCCTTCCTTTAATGTTTCCTCCACGTTTTTTCTCCTTATGATCGTAGTCCTTCAGGTAGTCCACTTAAATAAGTCCTTGTATTTCCTACTTGAGCTGACGACACCGATTGGTCGGGCCCATACTCTCTATTGTACCTACAGAAAATATTTAAATTTTGGGAGTTTAGGGCCTTCCTACAAACCTTTAGGCTACTCCAGTACTGGAAGTCGATCAATTGCCATAAGCATCCTTGCAGGATTAGTTATTAGAGGTGTGTAATGGTCATTTTTTGGGTCAAGGGGGTTGAAGCATCCTCATCGTTCTCCCTTTGGTCTGCGACTAGAAGGCGGCTCACGCTCCTTTCTCCTGTCACGTCCATTCTTCTTCACCACCAAGCGTCTTCCAAATTCATATATTTTTTTGGGGAAAAATGCAAGCAAACCCCTTGTGATATTAAAACTAATAATTACCCCCTATGAAAGAAAAAATAGCAATTTATCTCCCTGTGTTTTCTAAAATACATCAATTTACCTCCCTATGGTTTTTAAAATGAAAAAATTTACCTCCTTAGATAGGGAGGTAAATTACTATTTTATTTTTATAGGGGGATAATTTGCTCATTTGCAAGATCACAAGGGAGAAAATTGCTATTCACCCTATTTTTCTATGCGAGCTTGTACATCTTGAAAATTCGTAGCCAGCTTCTTAGCTGAAGATTCGAACAAAGGCCCTCCACAAAGTCCCTAAGTCCTGATTTGTTGTGGGGACCTCTAAGATAGCTGTGTTAAAATGTTGGACATAGGTTCGCAGAGCTTCATTCTCTTCCTGCTTGATCCCCAAAAGACTAATGGCTAATTTCCTTATACTACTTGCTGCTAGAAAACTGATGGTGGAAGAGGGAGCTAAATTCTTCAAAAGATCTAACTAATCCAGCTAGAAGCTGGTTGAACCATTATTGGATAGAATTCTTTAGTGAAAAAAGAAAAACATGACAGTTGATACCATCAGTATGCCTGTGCAACAAGGCTGCATTTTCGAACTTACCATCATAGGCAGGTAGGTAGTGAGGGTGCTCAAAAGTGTGCATGAAATTCTTTTGCCATGATGTGGTCGTTGAAAGGCATGCCATTGTTAGCAGACACAATCTCTTTTGTCACCTGGTAGCGAAGTTTCACTATCTCCTTCTTTAGGGACTGCTGGATACTAAGGGGCTAATGTATCGGCAGGGGGGGGGGGTCGGCAGGGGTGGATCGATCCTGCTGCAGTCCAGTAGCAATATGCTTGTCCATACCTTGACTTCTTGGTCTTCCTCCTCTTTCTAGTTGGGAAAGGGTCCTGCTTCACTGGCTTGAGGACCATGGAGAGTTTAGTTGATAGTCTCCATGATGAATTGACGAAACTCATTGCAGAAGAGCGGATTCAAAATAATAGGTCTAGCTGCTTGGTCTGGAGCAGGGGCCGAGATTGGAGCATTAACCTTGGTCCTAGATCTGGACTAGGGACATTAGTATCTCCCAAAGTGGGGTCTGTAGGTGGAATAATAGTTCCAGGTGCAGTAGGGAGGGAAGAGTCTCCCTCATAAGATCCATCGTCACCTTTATGTTTGGAATCTGCCATTTCTCACTCCAAAGGTAAGTGTTCCCATAGACGGCTCCAATAATGCATACTATAGATTTGGCCACACCACCAAGGTCAAAGGATCTTTAAGATTATCAGAGGACTAGCTTTGCAAAATAGAGTTTAGGACTCCAATAATTAAGTTAGTAATGGTTTAAGAAGAAATAAAAAGGAAAATTTGAGTTAAAGTGAGAATAATAGTGAGATGTGATTAAGGATGATGAAGATTCATGTGGAGTGCAAATTATAAGTTTTAAATAGTGTAAAACTGAGAGAAAATAGTACAAGAAAGTGAGAGTTGGAGAATAAGTGTGTTTTTCCAAATGACTGTATATGGCCTATATTTATATAGACTTGCACGAAGTTGCATACATGGCTAATTATTGAGTTCCATAGTCATTGGAAAGCTTCTTGAGTCGGCTTTTATCCTCAACAAATTGTTAATGATTTGGATAAATATTGATCAAGATATTCTAGCTGGACGAAAACCTGCCAAACTGCCTAAAAATGCAGGTGATAGTTATTCATAGTCTTTCCAGCTCATTTACCACTGATTTACTCAGAACTATCTAGAGATATTTTAAGATGACATGTAAAAATGTGCTAGAAAGCTATATGACGTGTTCTCTCAGCTGTATGATGATGTGTCCGACTGAAATGAGCTTATTTCTTAGGTTTGCCAGTCCAGTTAAGTAGCAAGTACGCTTGAGGGTCTTTCTTTTCTGCTGATGGGTCCTACCTGTCCTGCTGGATGGGCTATGTCTGTCTTGTTGATGGGCCAGTTGAGCTTTTAACGTATTGGGTCAGTATATCTTCTTTATAGGCTTGGCCCAATAAATTTAGGGGTCATCATTTATAGAGAAACATAATTAACAAAAAATGGGTATGACCTTTTAAATATATGTTCATACAATATTTATGAGTTTTTAAAATTTTAAAGGAGTATGTTGCAACTTAAAATAGTATGATTAATGTAAATGTCGTAGCTGCTCAATTGCTATTATTTGGGTTAGAAGGTAACATTTTATAAATAAAGTATTTATACTAACTTATTTTCATAAATAAAGTACATATATTTGTATGGCTTGCATGTTTTTTTGCTTATAGGTATATAAATGAGCGTAAGTTAATTATGCCGACCCATTGATATATACAAGAACCCACAAGATGCAACACCCAATCGACATTGGTTTTTCATAGTCATGTTGTTCAAAGAAAATCATTTGGAATACGCAAATGGAACGAGTGTTCATTGAGTTCATGCACGAGGAGTTCATCAATCACCAACTGCAATCGACAGCATTTTCACCCTCTGTGTAGGCTCGTATAACCGAGAGATGAACTCGGTAATGGGTCAAGGTTGCGTGTTCACAACAGTCCAACTAAAGGGTAAACTTAACAGAATGCATGGCGCCTCTTGAGCGACATTCTTAATAAGGGGACTAGGTGGGGATGAGACTCTAAACAGAATAATATAACAGATGAAGTAGGACACTTAGAGGAGCTGTATTGAGTAAATATGATTTTATTTTTAATCTCTATATTCATTACATACCCTATTTATGAACAATGGAGTTTAGTACAACAGTTGTCCTTGTTTTGTCAAAATTAAACACAATTCCTCAAATTTGTATGAATATAGAAAAATCTAGAGTATAGAAAAATAGTTGAACATGGGGTACCACACTTTGACCTATGTACTCAAATGTTCACATGGAACATCACAACCAGGGGTATTGCGTGTTTCTTCGCCCACCTAGCTCGTGCAATCCATACCTCACACGACCTAAACGATAAACAAATGGTCGGGACTCATTCGGGCAGTCGTGGTTCAAGGGATGACTGTGAGGATACATTCTCTCGACTACCTCCCATGCTATCGACAGACGAGTACTTTTCATCATCTCCAGCACCAAGCTAGCCAACGTCCCGTATGACGTGGGATAAGTGAGTTGCAGTCAAAGAAGTGTGAGACTATGGACAGGTTGAATGAGTCACTCTAAGAAAAGATTGACCACCATCAATTCTAAAGTCACTGAATCTATTGAGCGGTGTGTTGACGAGTTAAGAAAGTTTAAGAATTTTTATGACATCATCTTCACCACCGCGTTAGAGAATTTTCAGAGTTATAGCACATGAATGATTTTCTTCCATCTAGATGATGAGAATAAACTCTGTTGGTTGTACTCATTGGGCAAGTGAATGTTAAGTATCGTGGGATAACATATATCTAAATATGGATTATTTTATGTGTATTCCCATTTGTTTTTGCTTGAGCATGTAGACAGTAATCCTTACCAAGTATCTAGGTAATAATATTTGCTTTTCCGTGTCCACGCCTCTGGTCTTTCTAAACCATACCCCTGTGGCCTTTTTTTTTCCTGCATAGCATATCACAAAAATATGGCAAGCACCAGCGGGGGAGCTGGGCGTGGAACCAACTTCGCTAGCGACATTACGGGGACGCCAGGAACTCCAAGTAGCAATGAATTTTATATCTAGAAATAATTTTACACTTTTAGAGATCTAATATGCTCAAAGTTTTTGAGGAAAAATATGCCACGTAACACTTCTGCATTACAAAGAGAAGGGTGGATTGCGGAGATCATGACAACCCCACCACTAGATGCTTTTTTGACAACATTTGAATGACCAAACCATGTTCTTTTATACTTTACGTGATTAATTGACTTCTACGGGGTTGCAACCTCATGGTCAGACGTATAGAGTCAGCTCAATCCAAGAGGTTGTACTATTTATGTAGACGGTTGGCATGCATGAATAACAGCGGGACAATATGGAGCAATTTCAATATTCCTGGAGACTAGTAATCGTAGATTCCACCGAGTGCTTTCTACTTTGTGCGCTATGGTGCTAGAACTAATAACTTGACTGAATTTTATGAAAACAATCCGAGGATGGCCAACAATCCAGATTTCTACCTATACTTTAAGGTATATTCGATCTCGTTCATTAGTGAACGATGATCGTCAATATATCACATATATATATATGATGTAGGACTATGTCGGAGCGAAGGACGGGAGGTTGGTACCAACCCCAAGTATACCAAAATCATTATCAATCACGAAAAAATCACCTAGCATAGAACGTATTAGCAATATGCGCTTTTAATATGAATTTCACTTATGTGTATGCTGTTGCGAAGGTAGTGCAGTCAATGTTTGTGTCGTGGAACATGCAATATCACAGGACCTAACTTTTCTTTTCCCTCCTATCAGTGAGTAATGTAATTGATAAGCCAGTGGGTTCTTTTGTGCGACGCCTCAAAAATTATAATACATAATTGTAGGATTAATAAATTTTTATAAAACTTAGGGATTAGTAAATAAATTACAGGTCATAATTGGAATATAATAAAACTTGAACGAATTAAATTGGAGTTCATTATAATATTTGGGGACAACTCATATAAATTAAGGAAATTTAGGAGGGACGTGATGGGTATTTTGAGAAAAGACTAATTAAATAAATAAAATAATATATATATATATCAATAAATAATAATAATATTAATATTATATACATAGATGTAAATAATGTATATATATATTAGTAAGTATTATAATATATATATATATATATATATGAATTAGAGAGAGAGAGAATTGAGAGTGGGCTTGGTGGGCCATCACCCCCACCGGCTCCCTCTCTTCTCTCTTGTTTTGTATACACACATAACACACACACACAAATGCAAATTGTGAGAATTTCAATTATCGGCCGAAAATGAAAAATAACAGAGGTACGAAGATTATGATTTTAATTTGTATTAATTTATATAATTATATTATTTAATTAGTTTTTTTATTAAATGTTGTTTATATTGAGCGATGTACTATTTAACCGAAATATTTTATGAGTTTGGCTATTTAAATTAGTGTCAAATTAAATATAAAATCGTATATAGAAATGATATCGTTGGTTAATTAGATTATTAAATTTGTTAGATTTAAATATTACTATAGCTAATTTATACAATTCCATCGAAATTATTAACCAAATACGCAATTCTACATATTGTTATTTAATTAAATTATATAATAGCGAGAAATTAATAGAAAATTCATAGAAATATTTTGAAAATTATTTTAATAAAAGGTATGTTAATAGAGAGGAAAAACAAAGATTTGTATTTCGATAGAAATAGAATATTAAAGAATTATTAGAAATTGTACGAATAATATTCAATATTATATTTAAAAAAAATTACGATATTCTCTATATATTAATTGTGGTATAACTCATTATATGATAAGGGGGTAAGGTGAAAGGACTGACAATTATCGATTGAGTAGATAAAAGTGTTGTGAAGTCAAGGTAAGTAAATAATTAGTATTATCTATATATGTACCCTTTATTTGTGATTTTACTGTTATATAAATTTGTGGTTCATGCTGACATTGATTTATCTGAAAGTATATGAGTGATGGATGATTTGATTTGATTGATGGTATTGTGTACGTAAAATGAGGAAATATGTTGAAATATTATGTTTAAGGTTTGATGTGTTGTGGATCCCTGGAAATGAGATTATGTTGATATATTGTTTTACATTACTAGTTGCTTACAAGAATGGTGATATATGGAAAGGAGGGAGTGGTTGAAATTGAATATAATTGTGGTGTGAATACCCCTTGATGTGTTTAAAAGCCTGTAAGGTGAAATGATATGAAAAGAGCGATGCTGCGATATGAAAAAAAAATATATGATATGAAAAGAGCGATGCTGTGATATGAAAAAAAATATGATATAAAAATAGCGATGTTGCGATATGAAAAAGATGTGATATGAAAAGAGGAATGCTGCGAAATGAAAGAGCTAGGATGCAAACGAGATTGATGAGCCAGCTGTCAAGGGGATTCACTTAAATTTATATAACGGTGAGATTGAGTTGACTGAAAAAATACGATATCACCTTCTGGTAAGCAAACTACGAAAAAAATAGTTTAATTGATTATTTTATTGTGAGATAGCTATGTGGGGTACTACAACTGATTATGTTGAAATTAAATTTATTGTATTCCATGCATGTTGCCTATTTATCCTATTTGGGTTGTGTTTGATTTACATATATAGATAGGGCTGATTATTTACTTACTGAGTGGTAGGCTCATTTCCCTACTGACATTTTCTTTCAGGAGTAGACTTTGAGGTGTCTGACTATTGAAGGATAGGTCTATGCGCTATACTCAGGCAGGTCAGGCCAGTATGCTGTTTTCTCCTCTTTGTCAGTTAGAGTACAAATCATATTTTGCTTGTATAAAGAGAACGTAAGCATAGAGATTACTTGTGATGGACTACTTGTGGTGTTTGATGTGCATATATGATGTTATAGGTTGATTACGCATGTTATGATGTTGGGGTTACGTATGTATATGGATTAGATTATTATGTGCATTTATATATATATAAACACAGGGATTACTATAAGTATGACATTTAGGGTAGATATAGCCTTTGTAGCAAAGGGGGTGCTATATTAGGTGGTATCAGAGCAGGGATTAGATTTCCTAGGGATAGTAGATAAAATGTAATATCATACTTAAGATGTATATACTAGGAATCTACTCACATGTGTGCATTTCATATAGAATGGAAGCATCAAGTGAACACGATGGCCTAATTGAGTCATTAGAGTCTGTGCAGGATCATGATTCTGGATCAGAACATCAGGGGTTAGAATCCCAAAATAGAAATGCCCCAGAACCAGAAATAAACCCCTTTATGCAACAATTTCTAGAAATGATGCAGAGGATGGCTCCACTGCCACAACGCCAACCACAGGATGCAGTTATTGATAAAAATTATGAAATAGTGAGGAGATAGGGGGCCAAGGTATTTACCGGTTCAACTGACCCTGCTGAAGTAGAGGAATGGTTGAGAAACACGAAAAGGGTGTTGGATAGAATTGAGCAAAAGTTGAGGTATGCAGTCTCTTTACTGGAGAAAGACGCCTTAGACTGGTGGAAACAGTTCCGGGGAGCAAGAACCGACCTGTTACTTTGACGTGGAATGACTTTTTGAAAGAATTTGCTGACAAATATACTCCACCAGTCTACAGAAACCATAAGAAATTTGAATTCCTTGAACTAAAGAAGAATGATTTATCTGTTGCTGAGTATGACTTGCAATTTGTGAGATTGTCAAAATATGCTCCAGAAGAGGTGAGTACCGATGAATTGAGGAGAGACAAATTTGAAAGAGGGTTGAGACTCGAGATTCGGGAGAAAATAGTAATTAAACCTCCGAGTTATGGTGCTCTACTGGAAGCGGCACTGAGGGTAGAAGAGACATCCATTGAAAGAAGTTCTACTGAAGCTAAACAAAAGAAATTGACAGGTAACCTAAATCTTACAGCAGGACAAGGTGGTGCAGTTTCCTTTAGGGGTTCTGGTTCACAGAAGGGTTGGTTTAGAGGCCAAGGAGTGGGTCAGACTAGTAGGTCCCCTTTAGTGTTTTCGAGGAGAGGCGGCCCTACTTCGGTTGGATTTGGAGGGAGACAAGGTCCAACCAAATCGTTCAGTGGAAGATCTACTCCTTCTTGTGCTAATTGTGGTAGGAGACACATTGGTGAATGTTGGGGAGCCCGACCAATTGTATGTTATCATTTCCGTCAACCGAGACATATTTTTAGGGACTGTCCTACATGGAGAGATGATACCCGAGGACCTCAGACTTCAGGGATGAGCAGTGTAGGGGAAAACTCATAGCGAACAGGTGCGAGTAGAGGACGAGGTAGAGGTGGTCGAGGTAGCGGAAATATTTCCACGACATCTACAGGACAAAGTAGTCAGCCTCAACCACAATCCAGGGGTGTATGCAATCACAAAAGAACAAGCTCCTACGGCACCCGAGGTTATCACTGGTTCCTTCTCTATTTGCGATTCTAGTGCACATGTGTTTATTGATCCAGGATCTACTTGTTCATTTATATCACATGATTTTGCATCTCGTGTACATGATAAAATATAACCATTTGGACATGACATATATATCTATGCTTGTTGTTGGGTTTGTATTAGTGAATACGGTGGTGAGATCTTGTCCAATAGTAGTGGAGGGTGTCACTCTATATGCAGATCTGGTTGTAAAAGACCTTAGGAGTTTGATGTCATTCTGGGGATGGACTGGTTAGCTAGTAATCATGCTCTAGTGGATTGTCAAGCAAAAGAGGTGATGGTTGAAGTCAATGGGCAGATGAAGATGGTTATAGCGGGGATGATACCTAACTGCTTAATTTCTGTTGTGACCGCTTTTAATCTAATTAAAGAAGGGTGTGAGGCGTATCTAGCCAGTGTGTACGATACCATGAAAGTTAGTCCGGGTGTATTAGACGTCTAGTGGTGAGGGAATTTCCTGATGTTTTTCCTGATGAATTACCTAGACTACCACCTCATCGAGAAGTAGACTTTGAAATAGACACTATTCCTGGGCCGGCACCTATTTCAATTGCACCGTATAGAATGGCTCCGTCAAAATTGAAAGAATTAAAGAAGCAGTTAGAAGAGCTATTGGATAAAGGGTTCATCCGGCCTAGTATTTCACCATGGGGAGCATCAGTATTATTCGTAAAGAAGAAGGATGGGAGTATGAGATTATGTGTTGATTATAGACAACTAAACCGAATCATATTCAAGAACAAGTATCCTCTGCCACGGATTGACGATCTGCTTGATCAGCTAAAAGGTGCCACTTTGTTCTCTAAAATTGATTTGAGGTCAGGGTATTGGCAACTACAGATTGAGGAAGAGTCGATCCCAAAGACTGCTTTCACGACCAGGTATGACCACTATGAATTTGTTGTTCTGCCATTTAGGTTGACCAATGCCCCTGCAGCTTTCATGTCTCTGATGAACAAGATGCTACAACCATTCCTTGATCAATTTGTGATTGTGTTTATTGATGATATTTTGATATATTCGAGTAATCACAAGGAACATGAACAACATTTACGAACAATTTTACAGATCTTGAGAGAGAAACAGTTGTACGTAAATTCAGCAAATGTGAGTTTTGGATGGAGGAAATTACTTTTTTGGGGCATGTTGTTCCAAAAGAAGAGGTACAACCTGATCCTGCAAAAGTTAAGACTATTTTAGAATGGGAGCCACCTAAAATGTGTCCGAGATCCGGAGTTTTCTGGGATTAGCTAGTTAATACAGAAGGTTTGTAAAGGATTTCTCTATAATCGCAAAACCTCTAACGAACTTGTTGAAAAAGAACTCACCATTTAACTGGAATGAAAAATGTGCTCAGAATTTTGAGAAGTTGAAGAAGAGACTCACCTCAGCACCTATCCTTGCTTTGCCTTCGGAAGATGGAGGATATGTGGTATTTACTGACGCTTCACGACAAGGACTTGGTTGTGTTTTGATGCAGCATGGGAGAGTTATAGCTTATGCTTCGAAGCAGTTGAGGCCACATGAAATGAACTATCTGACCCATGATCTGGAGTTAACAGCCATAGTACATGCATTAAAGATTTGGAGGCATTACTTATACGGGGAGACGTTTCAAATATTTACAGATCATAAAAGTCTAAAGTATATCCCAACACAGAAAGAGTTGAATTTGAGGCAAAGAAGGTGGATAGAGCTTTTGAAGGATTATGACTGCACCATTGACTATCATCCCGAAAAGGCAAATATTGTAGTAGATGCTTTGAGTAGAAATACAGTGGACCAACTTGCGAGTATGATCTGCTATAACATCGAGTATTTGACTGCCCTTAGAGCTATGGATGTACACTTTAGCATTGGTGGTGATATTCTACTGGCTACGATACAAGTGAAGCCCTCCCTCAAGGATAAAATTAAAGATGCACAGGCTAGAGATCCAAATCTGCAGAAGATGAAAGCTAAGGTGCAAAAAGAAAAAAGCGATCAATTTATAATCTAAGAAGATGGTACATTGTTCAATGGAAAATATATATGCCTGCCGAATGTAGAGGAGTTGAGAATGGAAATTATGCACGAGGCACACTACGAACCATATGCTATGCATCCTGGTAGTACCAAGATGTATCAGGATTTGAGACCCTATTACTGGTGGCCAACAATGAAGAAAAATGTGGCAGAGTTTGTGGCAAAATGTCTAACTTGTTAGCAAGTAAAAGTAGAAAACCAAGCACCAGCTGGTAAACTTCATCCTTTGACTATACCTAAATGGAAGTGGGAAAAGATTACTATGAATTTTGTCATTGGGTTACCACGTACGATCAGAAGACATGATGCTATTTGGGTGATTGTTCACAGATTGACTAAATCTGCACATTTCCTACCAATCCGTCAAAATGATTCTTTGGATAAGCTCGCCGAATTATATGTTTCAGAAATTGTGAGATTACATGGCATTCCTACCTCTATAGTTTCTGTAGCACCCCATTCGCTACAAGGGCTATATCTACGTTAAACCTCATACTTATAGTAATCCCTGTGTTTATATATATAAATTTGCACATGATCAACTAATCAATTCGAATACGTAATCCCAACACGTCATAATAGGTATTATCAACCCACAATATTATATATATATACATATCACACATCACAAGATGATTCGTCATAGGTAATCAGTACACTTATATTCTCTCTGTACAGACAAAATGTGATTTGTACTCTAATTGACAAAGAGGAGAAAACTGCATACTGACCCGACCTGCTTGAGTATAGCGCGTAGACCTAGTCTTCAACAGTCAGACACCTCAAAGTCTACTCCTGAAATAAAACGTCAGCAGAGGGATGAGCCTACCACTCAGTAAGCAAATAACCAGTCCTATCTATATATGTATACCACATATAACCTCATACAAGATAAATAGGCAAGATGCATAGAATATATAGTCAATTTGCTTCCACATAACCATCTTTATTACACCACATAGTTATCACGCAATAAGACAATCAATTAAACTTCCTCTTTTTCCTAGTTTGCTTACTAGAAGGTGATATTGTGTTTTTTCCGCCAACTCAATCTCACCATTATTAAATTTAAGTGAATCCCCTTGACAGCCGGCTCATCAATCTCATTTCGCACATAGCATTTTCTTTTCGCACATAGCACTTTCTTTTCGCACATAGCATTTTTCATATCGCCTTATAAGCTTTTCAACACATCAAGGGGTATTCACACCATAGTTATATTCAATTTCCACCACTCCCTCATTTCCACATATCACCATTCTTGTAAGCAACTAGTAATGTAAAATAATATATCAACATATTCTCATTTTCAGACATCCACAACAGATCAAACAACAAACATAATATTTCAACGTATTTTCTTATTCCACATACACAATATCGTCAATCAAATCAATCATTCACCACTCATATATTTTCAAATAAATCAATGTCAGCACGAACCACAAATTCATATAACAGTAAAACCACAAATACAGAAACATATATAGATAATACTAATTATTTACTTACCTCGACCTTACAACACTTTTATCTATCCAATAGGTGATGGTTTGGTCTTTTCACTTTACCCCCGTATCCTATTATGAGTTATACCATACACAATTAATATATCGAGAATATCGTAATTTCTTTTAAATATAATATTGACTATCATTTGTACAATTTCTAATAATTCTTCAATATTCCATTGCTATCGAAGTACAAATCTTCATTTTTTCCTCTTTATTAACATACCATTTATTAAATATAATTTTCGGAATATTTCTATGAATTTTCTATTAATTTCCCGCTACTATACAATTTAATTAAATAACAATACATAGAATTGCGCATTTGATTAACAATTCCAATGGAATTGTATAAATTGGCTATAGTAACATTCAAATCTAATAAATTTAATAATCTAATTTACCAACGATATCATTTTTATATCCGATTTGATATTTAATTCGACACTATTTTAAATAGCCAAACTCGTAAAATACTCCGATTAAATAGTTCACTGCTCAAAATAAACAACATTTTAATAAACGGAGTAATTAAGAAAATAATTATACTAATTAATATGAATTAAAATAAAAATTTTCGTACCTCGGTTTTGAGTTTTTTCGCGAGAGGGAAGGGTGCAACTTTTTCTTTAATTGTGTGTGAATGTGTGTATTGTTGTGCATGTGCCCACCGCCTCAATTCAAACTCTCTCTCTCCTCACCCATTATATATATATTATTTATAATATATATATAATATTATTATTTTATTTATTTAATTAAACTTTTTTCAAAATACCCACACCGTCCCTCCTAATTTCTTAATTAATATAATTAGTTCTCAAATATTATAACGAATTTCAATTTAATTCGTTCAATGTTATTACATTCCAATTATGGCCCATAATTTATTTACCAATTAACTAAGTTTCATAAAAGAATTTACCAATTGATCCCCCAATTATATATTATAATTTTTGGGGCGTCACAGTTTCTGATAGAGATCCTCGATTTGCTTCTCATTTCTGGGGAAGCTTGCAAACGGCTCTAGGTACAAAATTGTATTTCAGTACAGTGTTTCACCCTCAGACCGATGGACAGTCAGAAAGAATGATTCAGACATTAGAGGATATGATGAGAGCCTGTGTAATTGAATTAAGGGGAAATTAGGATGATCATCTACCACTGATTGAATTTGCTTATGATAACAGTTTTCATTCCAGTATTGGTATGGCTCCATATGAAGCTTTGTATGGAAGGAAATGCAGAAGTCCAATCTGTTGGGATATTAAGGGATTGAGACAGCTTGAAGGGCCGGAATTAGTTCAAGAAACAGTGGAAAAGATAAAAACAGTTAAAAAGTATTTGAAAGCAGCACAAGATCGGCAAAAGAGTTACGTCGATAAGCATCGTAGAGAGATGGAATATAAAGT